>NW_019272029.1:4097314-4170092 GCF_002738345.1 Cucurbita maxima | reverse complement strand
AAAAAAAAAAAAAAAAAAAAAAAAAAATATATATATATATATATATATATATATATATATATATTACAGTTCGCTCAAGAGATTTTGAACTCATCCATCTTAATACTGTGTTGATTCAAAAGGCTCAATTACAAAAATAGCAACCTTAGACCAGACAATCAATGTCGAAAGGGATATAACCTCAGATGCACTATCCAGTAACTGTTTAAATCCCTCTATTGCAGCCTTCTGAGCAGCTCTTTTCTCCTTACGTTCCTCCTCAGCACGGGTCTTAACAAAGTGTTCAAACAAGGACCTCCTAGCTGAATAACTAGGAATAGCCTGTCATTGAATAAAAACTTCTCAAAACATAATAACAGTAATCCAGCATACAAAGTGCACAACACATACATGCTCTTTATATATAAAAAAGAGTTTCGTAATAAACATAGTGGGTGATCCAGCACATAAAGTGCAAAACGCTAACACAATGGGTTTTCTCTTCAACAGTGGCCAATGACATTTTGCAGATTTTATTGGGTCTCCGTTTGCCCTCTCGCCCTCACTTATAATGGGTCAATGCAGTTGAGGCATTGATTTCTTAATTATGGCAGGAAACAATTAAAATGTAATAAATATTGCTCATGGTTAGTGCATTTTGAATCAGCTCATCTCAAAGCATCTCTTTTGTGTTCTTTATCTCATCATGTTGGGATATCAATTTTGAATAGGAATACTTTCATATTTCCACTGTATTCATTTTCTGTTTCTCTTTTGCTTTGTAATTAGCTTTTCTTTTTGTTCACTCCTTTAGGAGTTTGTAACATCGAGTACTAGCCTCTTTTCATTAGTTCAATGAAAAAAGAGATTCTCATAATAAAATCTCAAACAGAAAGAACAGTTCTAATCTGGAGGAAAAAAAAGAGAGGATTACAAATGTTGCATTGATAGATAGACGCAAGTATGTTTAAAAAAAGTAGAAAGTTTTTTTTCATCATTATAACGAGACAAAAAATACAGAAGAACAAACTTGTTGGAAGCCATAACAGGAGAAAGTCATGAGTCAACCAAGAATTCAAATGTATGGAAGTAGTCTAACATGGGCAAACAAAATCAAACAAACCTGTATCAAGGGGTACCATTGGTAGCAGACCCTTATTCCCGAACAAAGTAATTCAAATCTTTATACTCAACAAACCTTAAAACGGGGATCAAAAACTATCTTCGGCAATTCCTTGTCCCATTTAGAGAATGGTGCCACTCCCCGCTCCTTAAGCATTTCCTACAATTACATCATAATGAGATGTTTCCACCACAACAGTTAAGGTTGCAGAGGACAGAAATTCCTCAAACTGAAGATTGCATGAACAGATATGATGGGAACTTCAGGAATAATAGAAAGCAGGAAGAACGTACAAATCAAGACCATGACCAATGATTTGAGAATAAACTGTGAATACACTGACCAATCGACTGCCAGGCCTGCTTTCCACTAAATGTTGGCAACATGAAGGGGAGCAGTATGATTTGCCCCCTTTTTTCAGCTCCATGAATGGAGCAGCAAGCTTGGCTGACTGATCAGCAGCCACGTATTATTTATTATGGGTATGAAATTAATGCATTTACATCACAGAGGCTAGCCCACCCTAGATCACTATGCATAGGAAAGACTCAAATATATAATGAACATGATATTCAGAACACTAGCAAGAGAAGATAACAACAAAAAAATGAAAAACACTCCCATCAAGTATTATCAAACTGTCAAAAAGATTATGATATTGATCCACAATAAAGGGGAAGTTAGATTACACCTTAAACTGAATAATTAACTGCTCATTAGTTGGTCCACTGTCTACATCCTCAGAGTCCGAGGAGGAGTCGGATACATTTCCATCACCATTGGCATCTTTCGGCTTAACCTTGCTGTTCTCAGTCTGCAGTGCCTTAACTGCAGCATCAGCATCTCTCGGCAGATTCACATCTGATTGAGCTATTGTTGGAGCTGAAATAGGCGAGGAAGCTACAGGAGTTCCAGACTCTTGCAATTTTTTCTTGATCAAATCCAGGGCAGAAGATGGCCCTGAAACTCCTACAGTTCTAAGAGGCATGGCTTCACGACCTCCTGTGTTGATGGCAGGAGTATTCATACTGATAGGGGAAGATCCTGGTTCAGTCAACGCATGATTATTTGGCAAAGGAGCTGAATGTTCTTTTGTTTTTTCATCATTCTGCTGCCTCAATTCAGTTACTTCATTTGGGATCTGCCAACTGCTTATCTGATTCAGAGAGAGAAAGATAGGTTGGCACAACTGAAATATGAAAATTAGGTTCACGGCTAGAATTTACCATTGAGCTAACTCAGTACAAGAGACTTACGTTTCACAACATTTGAAGTACAGGAATCGGGAATATGATTTTGAAGTTCATTTTTCATCCAATAAGTTTACATAGACAATGTCTAATGATAAATGGACCATCAGGCAGCAGATATATCCTCTGAGGAATCTATCCACTTCTGAGCCCCAGCCTACCTCATGTAGTAAATGACAGCAGATACACACGTTGCTACTTTTCCTAGTTACTTTGTGGAACCAATAAATATTACTTTCTATGTTTTTAATGGGATCGTATTAACATCTTCAATTCTCTTCAAAAAATACTAGAAAGCAAATAAAAAAATAAAAAAAAAGAATACATGCAGGTACACATCCTGCTTCTTTTTCTTGTTACTTCGTGGAAATAATACATGTTACTTTCTAGGCTTTTAATGGACTCATATAAGGACCAAATCAATTCTTTACAAAACAAATATATATACTCGATAACAATCACATAAACAAAGAAATATATGCTTAATATGTCCAAAAGACTCCTGACAAAAGAATATGATACAAAATTGGTGCTTAAGTCCTTCAACATAGAGAAAATCTTTTGGGAACTAACAGCAGTGGACCATTTTCTCATGATATTCAAGGTGATAACAACACGAGATATGCATCCAAAAATTTATTTCTAACAAGAAAACTTCCGGACATATAGGAAAGCTGGGGGGGAATTTAGAAGAGAAAAAGAAAATCAAACCTTTGTCTTGTTGTTGTAGTAATACTTTTTACCATCACCCATAGTAACCAAAACCCAATCCGTACCGGACAGGTTTGACCTACAGAAAATAGAACATAAGAACATTTAGTAGATAGAAAACCATTATTTGGCACGTTCAGAAGCTAAGAAGTGTAGCCCAACCCACAAAGTTTGGGGGAAAATGATCTTTGTTAGGACTACTAAAAGCCAACATCTAGGAAGAAACAAAATTAGCCCAACAGTTATGTCAATGCCAAAATGAAGAACTAGCATAGATGAAGGGGAGAAGACCCATAAAACTGCAAGGATGAATAAAAATATATTAAATTGAAATTAATAAACCAGGGACTGCATCCAGCGATGCCAAACAGACTCAAGTAAGTGGTCCTAACAATTGAAGGCAAAGTAATGAATAAACATATGGTTTATATTCATCTTTGCCAAAGCAATGAATAAACATATGGTTTATAACCTCATCGGCAGACAGGATCCAACCACAAAACAAGAATGCCTCCTAAAGAGAAACAAATTATTGGTTCCTATTCCCCAAGTATTTACATATAAGCAATCAAGAATTCGTTTATTGCAAGCAGGTGGAAGCACCAACCAAAGCATTATACATGACATATAAATTATCCATTACAAAAACTTTATCTAATTTTAATGAATGTCGCCAAAACATAAATAAACCATCATAGGCCAGTGCTGACAAGTTTATATATGATACTTACAAGTAATAATTCCACCCAGAAAATTAGTCATATTACAAAACAAAAATCTCCAAACTGGCCGCAAATCACATAGTTACAATTGTTGTAGAAGTAACTAATAAAATAAGTAAAATGTTTTAGCTTCATATAAAAAGAAAAACAATCGCATTTCCATCATGGTTTATTAAAGCTACTTACATTGAAACAGATGTTGGTTGCACCATGAGATTGTCAGGCTGCAACAAATTCAATTACATCAAAATTATTATACATGTATATACATATATTGATGAATGAGATGCACAAAATTGGATATATTGAAAAACCTTAATGCTATAAAAAGGTAATAAGAAAGCCATAATACAGTCATGCCATTCCAATAGAAAAGCATCATAAAGTTTGATAATAAGCCACAATGTCAACAATTATTCATTTCAGCCAGTTACTCATCCCATATTCCACAAAAGCTTCAAGCTGAAATAGAATTGATAATGAACCTGGTGAAACCAAATAACAACAAAATTAATGTGTGTGTGCGTGTGTGTGTGTGTACTGATGGTGTGATGCTAAAGCGGAGGGTGGAGGGTGGAAGAGAGGGAGAGAGATTTATAAGTAACGAACAAGTAGACAAAACGAAACTTATGCGCATTTGAAACTATAGAAAGCCTCCGGGAAAATACCTCCCCTTTAAATCCAGAAGGCTTTTCATAAGTAGATTCTCCTGTCAAGGCATTATAGTAGTACATTATTCCTGACTCAGTCTTGTGGGCAGTCCAATTCTCCGAGTGCTTACTTAAAGAAATACTCTCAGATTGGCCCATACCTTGAGCGTGTTTATGGGCATCTGTTAAATGATTAAACAATGAATGAAGAACAGAAGTTTAGGCACATGTAAGCACTGAAGTACAAATAGCTTTACCATGATATAAAGATAACAATTTAACAGCATACGGCATACCAAGTTCAGGATGATTGAAGTCTGTCTGGATCAACGAATTTCCAGTAAGATGACTTCCATGAGTAGATGGCACAGCAGTGGCCGATGAAACTTGAACAGGGGTAACACCAGGAGGTTGAGGATCGGGCAATGGAACAGAAGGTAGGTGCATTCCACGGGCAGGAAAAGGAAGCGGGCCATGATAAGAAGCAGGGTACGGCAGAAAGGGAGGTCTGGGCATGCCTCCCAACTGAGGAGGCTGAAACCAGATCGCATGAGGTGGAGAAACAACGGGAGCTAGAGAAGGATAGGAACCACATATTTGTGGACGAACAGAAGTATTTATTGAGTTAGGAGCTGCATGCATATTGGGTCCTGGGATAGTGGAAGAAGCAGATGAATCGCTAGGTGGAAACATAACTGGCATAGACGGTGACATTCCCGGTGGACCAGGTACCATCGGAGTTCCAGGCGCTAGTTGGTGAATATGGAAAGATTGGGCAGGAGGAACTGGTAAAGTGGCCGGAATCAAATTGGGAATTGAAGATCCATTAGCTGCAGAATTAGAAGTAGGAGGAGCAGGTAGTGACATAGATTGGGAGACGGTTGATGCGGAAGACATGGTGAAATGAAACGTAGCTAAGCAGAAACAAGTGGGGTTCCCTGTGTCACAACCATAAGTAACCGTGACACCCTGCAACCACGAAGAAAGCCAGTGAGCATGTATAGTTAGTAAGCTGCAATTCCACATGTTAACAAAGTTTCCTTCAGCAGGATAACCAAAAAAAAAGACCAATTAACAAGCTCATATCGTATGAATTCGCGGCGAACTTCGTCGGAATAGCGAGAACTCGATGAAAATAAACAAATCAACGTGAAGAGAAGACAAAACATGGGAAGTAAAAGGAAAGGGAAATATACCCTACCGTGCCGGCGATGCAGATGAGAGGGAGGAAATGAAGAAAGAGCGAATCAGGATGGGAAGAGGAGAGGAGGCCGGGGCCGGGGATCACATGTGGATGAGGTGCCGAAGAGTTAACAGGCGGAGGTTAGGGTTCCGATCTCCGATTGGTGTGTGACGCAGCGGGAGTGCTTTGCTTCCGCCTTCCAATCCCAAGTCCAACGTCCGAATTCCAGCGTAATGCATTTAAATATGGACCGTCCCAACGGGAAGCCCATCTTCGATCCTTCGACCCATTTGTCCCTTGCCGATTCAGAATTTTATTTTATATATTTTGCTAAATTAATAAAAAAAATATTTTTAATTTTTTAATTATCTTGAAAATATTTTTAAATTTTTATTTAAAAGTTTTAACTAAAGTTTCAAAAAATACATTTCATTTTTCAAAAAAAAAATTAATATATATTTTTAATACTTTATTTCAAAAATACTCGTTTCAAAGTTTTCAAAAGTTATATCAATAGTTTTAAAACTTTTTTTAAAAAACTTCAAAAATATCTTCAAACATTAAAAGTTGAAATCATCTCACTTTATTTGTTGGTGAGCTAAAACCAAAACTTAAGTTAAGAAATTTACATTAGAGACGTTAGGATTTTAAAATATTTTATAATTTATTCCCTTTAAAATTGTTAGAATGAGAACGTGAGATTGATAGCTGGTCTAGACATGTGACTGACATCAATCAATAGGTTAAATTTCCGAACTTTCTCACTCGTGTTATATATAATCAAACAAAGTTAAAGTATTATGCGTAAAGAAAACCGAAAGTAGAATTTCACCCCTTCATAGAGTAGATACCTTCTCTCGAAAACAAATTAAAATTATAAATCAGAAAAATAATATGACATGACATAATCATGTGTTTATCGTGAAAATTATCTTTACAATTAATAGTCAATTTTTATTACGTAACGACTTAGCTTTATAATTCTCAAACCAGTCTTATCACTAATTTGACAACGGGACATCATTAAAAAAAAAATAATAAAGTATAAGGATTAAACTGTAACTCCAAAAAATTAATTTTTATGAATTTTGAAAGTTAAAAAATAAAAATAAATAAAAACTAAAAACTAAAAACTAAAATTTATAATTTTGAGAAAGTTACCAAAAAGTAGTTTTTAACCAAATTTACAATATATTAGAAAATATATTTTTTATTTACTAATATTATTATATTTTAGTTAAGTATTCTAAGCACAAGATTGTAGGCAGCAGTGGCCGACCAATAACTTTTTTGGGCATTTTGGGCATTTGGAGAATTCTTTTTTTTTTTTTTTTTTTCCATAACTATATATAAAATTTGATTTAGATTTTGAAATTTAAAAAAAAAAAGTAAATTAAAATAACAAATAAACTAAAGTAGAAATAAAGTTTATAACCTTTAATCATGAAAAAGAATAAAGAAAAACCAACATAATCACCAAACATGCTTTGAACAATTGCAAAAGGAAAAAAACATGGAATTCTTTCTTTGCCAGTAAGAAAGAAATTCATTTTGATTCCGAAGGGAAGAATTTAAAGAATAACGTGCAAACATTAAAAATAATAAGATAATATTTATGTATAATTTTTAATGTGCAAGCATGTTTTCCATCCTTCTAAGTCAAACTTTGAAACAGTGACTTTAACAATTTCAAAATCATTCTAAAACATTACGTAAGAGAGACCGCTCGATCATTATACTATCGAGTAGGTAGAAATCTCGGCCCACGAATGGACGTGGATAGCAAAAAAACAAGGCCAGAAGACAGAGATTTGGTCATTAAGGGCCAGAGGAGTTTTGGAGCTTGAGGTCTAAAACAAAGAGAAGAGATTCGACTGGATAGTTGAGACTAAGAGGGCCCCCTCCCTAACCCACATAAGAAACAAGAACCCAAGAATTCAAATCCATCGTAGTATATAATATAAGTAGTAGCAGCAGGGTCCCAACACCATACTTATCTGCAACCATCGTCCAGTTACATTAAACCACAATCACAACAACTTGGAGATCCAGAGCTGTGGAACAGTGTGTTTGTGAGTACCCAGAAAAGAGGAAGAAGAAGCAGACCAGTGCTTCCTCAGAGAAGGAAGAACAGGAAGAACAGGAAGAACAGGAAGAACAAGAAGAACAAGATGAAGAAGAAATTAACATGGGAAAAGAAGGGGAGAGGGATCTCTCCGCAATTTCCCATCAGACACATCCAACTTCTTCAACTTCTCCTCGCACCAAAGCAGCTGTTCTTTAGAGATCCTTGGCATTTTAACAAGCCTTGATATGATTTTAATATCCACCACTCCAAAAAGCAATTGCATGTCTTCATACGTTTGAGGCCATGTTTTCTGCTTCCACCCTCTACTCTTCTTCCTAACTTCTTTCAGCTTCGCCTTCTTCTGCCAATACTCAAAACCCTTTCATATTATTCTCTACCCCTTCAATCATTGTTCTTCAAATTCAATTCTTCAATACAATTCCAGTTATGTCTTTTGACAGAGAATATAGCTAACCAGCTTTAATGATAATTATGTTTTAGTAAGCATTAAGATAGTTTAGAACACTTGAGCTTCATACCTTGTCAAGGGAAGATCGAATACGAGCAAGCAAAGTGGCGTCCTGGGTCTGGTTCCGAAGTGATAAAGAAGCAGATTTCGAGTTTTTCTTGTCCATCTTAAGGAAGCGGTGGAAAGTAAAGATTGAAGCCTCGATAATGACAAGCAGATCAGAAGCGAGGATGAGGGAATCTGATTCTTGTTCCTGGGCCACGTTTGAATCTGAAGCTGAACAAGAAACAAGCATAGAGTTCATCATATATTTGGTATCATCATAAGAAAATCAAAGGCGTCAGTGTATTCACATACCTTGAATGTTAGGAACATGCAACATTTTAGGAAAAGTTCTACGGGTTCTAGCATAAATTGCAGGCCTGAGAGCTTGTTGGAAGGGTTCATTTTCGATAAACCTTTGCAAGAGGACTTGAAATTGCTGAAAGAGCTGAGCAGTAAGATTATAACGCGTAGTAGGGTTCTGTGGTTGGCATGATATTAAGTGGTTGAGTTGAGTGTACTGACAGTGAAGAGCCTCCCAGGACAAGCAAATGTGAGCAACATAGGCTGTTTCTACGTGGTGATTGGAGTCATTCAGAGTCGATGAAGGATCAAGATCCTCCATCTCGTCTTCAGGTTCTTCGATCCTCTTCAGAGAAAGACATCGAAGAGGCGAAGCACTCTTTTTCGGCGCAGATCTTTGGGAGGCCGATTCAGAACCTAAAATGCAATTCAATGGCGATGTAATGTAAGAGCAAAACCTAATTTCACTGGTTTTCATTGATTGATTGGAAGAACGTACCGGATTGGTTGCTAATCCGATCGAAGAAAATCATCCTCTCGCAGTAATCGTCATAAACAGCGCCAAATCCGCCCCACCATTGCCGACCTTCCGCTTCCACGTCTCTCCACTCCGGCTCCCCACAGCTCGTCTCCCCTTCGCCGACTTCCTCTTCTTCTTCCTCCTCCTCCTCCTCGGGAATCAGCACCATAAAACTATTCCTCCTCAGTTCCTTCAATCTCCTCTTCACCTCCTCCATTATGAAATCCTCATCATCCTCATCGCCTTCCGCTTTCACTTCTGCTTCTACTCCAGCTTCTGCTTCAGCAACACACTTGAGATCTACACCATCCTCCTCCTTCAAATCCCTCTCCCGATTCTGCTTACGCCCTCTCCTCAACATATTCAGCACATCCATTCTCAACTTCCGTAACAACACCTTCAACGCCGAATCGAAGAGAAATCAACACGCTCATCCATGTTGGATTACAGATTCCTGATTCTTCCGGATACAAAATCCACAAAGTAAACCAAAAAAAACAAAACAAAAATGGAAGAAGAAAGGAATGCAATGGTGGAGAGCGAGCGCCCTAGTGGCAGTAGAGGTAGGCGTAGAGAGAGAAGAGAGGCATTGAATTGAATTTAATGGATGAAATTGGAAAAAGAAATAAAAAAAGGGGGGGAAGCGTAAACCCCTATGGAAACCAGGCCAAACACTGTCAGACATCGTACAGAGAATATTGTCAGTGTGGTAGCAAGAACAATGCCAATGCTCATGCCGCGCAAAAAAGCGTCTTTTGATTTTCTACAATGTGCCCTCAAATTACGCTCCTGCCCTCCACTTAACCAACATTCACACTTTTACTCCGGCTCGTGCCTCGGGTTACGCCACCACTTTCCCACTTTACCCTCGTAAATTGGTCCATAAATATGTCCACAAGCCCGGGTTTGGGTCTTTTCAGATGTTTCTCGTTCATGTCTCTTTTTTCCATTTTTTTTTTATTATTTTTATTTTTTCTCTTTTTTAATATATATATATATATTTTTTTTTTTAAAATATTCCTATACATATTTTGAGGCTAGGGGCAAATATGTAAAATATATATTTTGGTTCTAAACTTAAAATATATATATATATATATATATATATTTCTTTTTTTTATATATAAATATATATTAAAATTGAGTTTGTAATGAATATTTGAAAATAAATAAATATTTGTTTTGGGAAATAAATTTTTACTTTTATTTAAATTAAAACAAAAGATATTGAATAAATGAATGGAACACACGAACCAACTCAACCCAAAAAAAAATTATAGTTGAGTTAGGCTGAGTTCATTATTTTAAGTGCGGTTTGGGTTGAAAAATTTAGAACTCGAACCAACCTAACTCACGAACATCCCTATCACTATTACATGCACGTTATGTCAGTTATGTTTTAAAAACCGTTCAATTTAAACATTGTTGTATACTAAAATGTTCATAAATTTCTTTGAAACATAATAATAATATTAAAATAACGTGGTTGAAAATGCAAAAAAAATTATATTTCTTATCAAAGTTGTGAAATAGATGTTGTTGGCTTGTCCTAAGAAAAGAATTATGGCTTAAATGCCAAAATCTAATTACAAGGACTTCGCTTTCACGACCTCATCAACTTATGTTGTCATTTTTGTATATGAGTCTTACCTTTCGTGTTTTTAGTATTTAAAAATACGGAGTAAATAGCCCTATGTTGAGGTCAAGAAATGTAATCACGGTTCATTGTGGGACCTTTCTTTTCGTGACTGTTCATTTGACTCAACTCTATTTTCCAAGTAGAGTGGGATATAATGTAATTCTTTATGCATAGTTCACGCACGCATGCGTGCATGAACCAACTAGGCGAGCTCGTATACATACCCACTAGGCTGAGCTTTTGACTAGCATACTCTAACAATCAAAAATTAAAAAGAAAGAAAAAAAATTGTCTCACGTCGATTAGATTGAGGAAGTAGAGAGTTAGATTCGAATATAAAAAGGACGTTTATTGGCTTACTGAGTTACAACAAATATTTCGTTTCATCCCATTTTGGTGATTCAAAGCCAGTAGGAGAATCTATGTTCTAACGACTCCAACTCGGGCACTCCACTGATTTGGCTTAGGTTTGATACGTTTAACTCATACGAGTTTTCGACTCTTATACTTTCGAAGCTGCTTAAAGTTATTATGACGGCTATTTAGCCAACTTAAACTAGTTAGAGCTAAGTTTAGATTATTTTATGCAAAATTGTAAGTCAATTTTCCTAATAAAATTCTGGTTAATAAGGGTCAGACTTAGGTGGAATCAGATTTCTATGAGTAGTTCTAAGCTAGCACAAAGAAAGCTCGGTGATTTAGACGTAGTCCAACCAAGCAAGACTCTATTCTCGGATGCTTATGGGTGCGGTGCATAACCTGTGGCCCCTGCACCTTGTCGTATTTTATGATTGTAGGATGTGTGTTACATTATATGACGATTTAGCTATGACATAAGTTATGTTATGATATTATACTATGATATGCTATGCTATAAAATTACGTTGTGATACCAATGTTATATGATGCACGAACCTTCATATGTCACATCACGTATTATGTTAGCACGTTCACTCTATGCTTATGAGATATTGATAAGTCATGTATGTTAACCATGAAAGATATATTCAGTATACGTATACATGTCTTATAGGAACATTGTGTCATGATTTGATACTGTGAGATCTCATGCATTTTGTACATCACGTACAACAAGATACTTCACTGTTATGATAAGTATAGATACGTACATTACGATATTTATATACATCATAATATTATGCGAGCTTCTTCCTCCATGGATCCGGCAACATGAGTGTGTGCTAGACGAAAGTCAGGTCCACGAGTACATATACAAGCTTGCTTAGTGGGTTCATGTGTGCGTGTGTGAGCTGTGTATAAAGAAGTAATTTTACCAAGACTGGAAAGTAAAGTTCAAGACCACGATGTTTTTATGAGAAGATGAGTCTCACCATAATTGCATGTGATTGCATTTTTCGACCATAATAATTGGGTTACTTACTGAGCATTTCTTTAAATACTCCAGTCACGTGCGATTTTTTTTCTTCTTCATATCGCGCATTTACTGTGATTTAAAATTTCGAGACCTCATACATTATAGCCACATACCATTGAGAATGACATACAACGTTGCTACAATGTATAAGGTCTCGAAATTTTCAAATCATGGTACATAGCCGTAATGCTCATTCTACCTCAAAACTTTTCATAACATAACTTTCCTACCACTCTTGGTGCTAATATGATCGTGCACCTAGAAGTCCAACTCTACTTATGGAGTCCCATGACATCATGAATTAAATGAACATCCCGTCAGACTCAAACCATGTTTTAATAAATATTTTAAATTATATTTGTAACATAAACTAGATCTAAGCTATCAAAGATGCCGTAGCTCTATGCACCCGTTCTATTAACTTGAAGGTTCAAATCTTTCGTATTCAATAAATTTTATGCATATCTTAATCGTTGATATTATCACCATAACGTAATAGTTTGAACAGGTATTAATTTCATCCATAGCCAATATATGAACATGATTTGCGATAATTTTAAATCTTTAATCCATACTAATTGTACTTAACAAAAAATATAAACATATATTTCAAGCATTAACAAGTTTAGTATTAATGTTAGAGTTCATCATATATTTATTATACTCAGCAGAGATGGAATATTTAAAACAAGTTTTAAAAAATACATTTATTAATTTTAAAAATTTTAATAAAAAAATATTTTTATCATTAATAATATATTTAAAGAAAGGTAGTATTAACCTCCTCAAACTTTATAAAAAAAGTTCAAAAAAATGTAAGAGTATTTTTAAATTTTAAAATAAATTTTAATTATTTTTTAAATAATTTAAAAATTTTAAAGGTATTTATTAAATAAAATATTCACGGGGAATGATAAAAATATTTTTGAAAATTTAGTATTATAATATTATTTGAAATTTTAAAAGTTGGATTTAAATTATTATTTCTCACAAATTAAAATATTAAAAGTAAAAAAATAAAACATTTGGTTGCAATACAATTCTTGCAATTTATATTTAAATTATTATTTGTCACAAATAAAATATTTGGTAAAATATATTTATTTTATTTTAATGAAATTGTTTGCTGAAAATTTTATTTGTAAAAAACTGGGAAGGAAATAAGCACGATTTCTCTGAACTTCTAATCAAAACCTTCGCAATCTTCTCCGTTGCCATTAACATTTATACGTCGATCTCCTGTGACTGCCCGTATCCTCTGTGATTTCTCCATGGAAGCGCTAGCAAGCTCTGTGACCATTCCCAAGTTTTCAGAGGCATACACTCCTTTGTTCTGGAACCCGACCAAGCGGACTGGGTTTCTCAGAATCAACGACTCTACTACTTTTGGTGCCCTTCGTGCTCTCTCTGGTGAAGCTGAAGAGGCTAAACCATCTGATAATAGATTTGGACTCTTTTCCGAAGAAGATGTATCTTTCCCCGAGGTATGGTCTCTTTAATCCTCGATAGATACACAGTTTTGCTATGTACGTTGTATATACTACTGTAAACGGAGTCCGTAGAAATATGCAATTAGGGTTTTGATGTGACTGGAAATTTGCGACGATAATGGAACTCTTTCGAGTTGATGTTTTATTGATTGTCCAGCACCTTTAGCTTTAACTGGTGAAGATGCGTTGGTTTTTAACGTGTCTTGAGAAGAGAAAACAAGGTCGAGAGATTTATGCACTATTTGATTGATTGTATGGTTGTTTATTTGATTGTATCGGTTTCTATTATTATAAATGCTCTCTTACGAACTTTGAGACATTTGAAGGTGGAGTGATGTATGAACATAGTTTTAAACATTGAACTGGAGACTTAAAAGAATCAGCAGACTACGTTCCTTACAGATTTTCTGATAGTTTTTATAGTTCTTTAATCAATTCTTCGGATGCTTTAGAGTATGATTGGATGTACTGCTAAAGTTCAGAAGCATCGCAATTTTTTTTGAAACAATTTAATTTAATTTGATAGTTAGAAACAAAAGATCTAATACTGTTGATTTAATTTGAATCATAAGATAGCTTTCATTTTGTAATGCCACAGAAAGTGATTGGATGTCATATATTAAGAAATGACGGCTTTGGTTTAGTTATGATGGTACCTCTTGTTTTCTCAAGGATGAGCTAAATTTTACACAAAGCAATGAAAAGAATGCAAATGAGCGTTTAAAGGTGGATGCATCTCTTACTGCTCCATCTGGCAGTGGAACTAGAGCTGGTCTTTTCAGAACACCAATATCTGGTGGCGTGCAGAGTGCAACCTCAGCGCATGGTCTACCCAGACCGGCCTTAGCTGTCCGCAATCTCATGGAACAGGTCAGGCTTAAACTCCCTTCATTTTATTATTGTCTAATATAACAGGTATCCTCAATGTCATGTATATGAACTTCAATTGTTGTTGCCTTCTGAACTGCAAAGACTTTCTGAATGAGATCTTCTTTGTACTTTTAAGGCCAGATTTGCTCATTTGTGCACTGTGATGTCTCGGATGCACCACCGCAGACAAGGATACCCATTTGGTTCTTTGGTAGATTTTGCAACTGACTCCATGGGCCGTAAGTCAATTAGTTTCAATATTGGCCGGATTGTATTTCCCTGTTAATTGATAAGCTAGTTCAAAAGACCGTCTGCCATGTCATCAAGAAGTCTACTGGCTGAAAATGGCATTTGTAAATTATATAGATTAGTGTTTGTTGTTTTATTTTGTTTTTTGTTTTTGTGGCTAGGAGATTGAAAAGTCGCACAATGAAGTATCTTCAATGGGTTTCTTTTGTTCAGTGGTATAGAGTATGATGAAAGATATAACTTTTGGACATAGCTTTCTCCTCTATAATCCTAATCTCAATAGTCAATTCCATAAAGTAATAACATTGTGTTTTGTTTCTTGTTTTATTTAATCTTGGTAGTTATATATATCTATATGTTTTCATGCAGATCCAATTTTTTCTTTTTCACCTCTGGCCATTCATACCCGGAATTTGTTGGCAGACCCAAGATGCACCATTGTTGTGCAGGCATGTAGTTTAACAATCAACATTTTCTAGTCCTTGCATTTTAGGTCTTCATGTGACAATTAAACCTTGCAGATACCTGGATGGAGTGGCTTGTCAAATGCCAGAGTAACTATTTTTGGTGATATATACCCCCTTCCAGAGGATCAGCAGGTCAATTTTACTTTAAAGATGTAATTATTGGTAGAGTTAATAAGCTGAAACTCTGTTGTCTGCCTCTATTTTCACAAGTGAATCTTCAAACTAATTTCATAGGTCTTTTGGTACTCATGCTTGCTTATCAGTCTTCTCCAATATGCACATCTAGCAACAAAATGATCCTCGCTTGTTCTTACAGGAGTGGGCTCACAAGCAATACATAGCTAAGCATCAACAAGGACCTTCTCAACAGTGGGGAAATTTTTACTACTTCAGGATGCAAGACATCAGGTTTATTTCTTGTTCTTGATTTAGTGTGTGTTTGACGTGCAGTAAAGTGATTATACTTCTTAAAATTTTAAATTACAAGAAGTTGTGCGAGAAATTTAAGGAGTAGATAAGAATACTTAAAATGCTTTTAAATGAAACATTTATTTTGTAGTCAAAGCTTACAAAATTAATGCTTCACTTGTCCCTAACTAACCCTTATTGTTCATAGTTGTGGCTTGTTATGTAATTTGCTTATATGCAGCTTATAGTTGGCTGTGTTTACTTACAATCTATAACCTATATAAAAATAAATGGTGGTAAAGATCTATTTTTTTAATGCATACCTTTGTTGCCCTAAATTGAATAAACAAAATTTTAGATAGATTGAAAGACTAAATGTTACAATTAAAGAATTTGCAACATTTGTATGAGTTATTTACAAATTCATTAACTTTGTCAATATTTTTTCTAAGTTGTCAAGATAATCTTATTCAAGTTGGTACAGTGGAAATCCTATGTGCTTGACAATTAAATGTTATACTGTCAATAATTGTGCTTTTTGATTAATAGAGGTGTACATAAGTCGACCCGTATATTCACGGCCTGAAAGAATCTCATTTCAGTATTATTTCATCAACATTTATACTTCTATTTATCCATATTGAAAAAATATTACCATTCTACTTTCGTGATTCACACTTAGAAAAGTCATTCCAAAAAGGCCCTAAATCCTATGTGTTTCAATGATATTTGAGAAATTCCTATCCAAAAAATTGATATCTGTCAATATCTCATTCACGTATATTGCATTTTTTTCACCACTGTGTAAGTAGCTTTGTTTATAAACATTTTCTATCCATTTCTTAAACTCTTCTTTATTTCTTTAATTACGAAAGTTTACTGGAACATTTGTGTGGAACTTTTAAAAAGAAATTGATTTTTTATTTTCATTCCAAGGCAACTTAGCCATGGTAACTAATTTAAGCATTTTGTTTCATGTTTAAAACGATTTCCAAATTATCTTTTACTTTTATCACTAAACTAAGAGTGCTCTGTAGAAATGGATTTTTTTTTATTCATAAAAGAAATATTCAACCATGGTAGATGGGAATTTGAATATCTTAAGCTCATTTTAGTTGATGGTGAAAACTTGAAAAGAAATAGTTAACCACAAGAATTTGAAGATCCTATCAATGCTTTTAAAACTTAACCCAGTTACATAAACCATGTGCAATGGACGCTGGGTAATTACCGGTACTTTATAGTTGCACCAATCTTTATATGATTTGATTGTAATATCCTTTCGGTTGTTTTGTTTGGACTGCTGACTTTAGGCATCTGCCTATTCCTTCCTGCCTCTCTCATCATATATACGTTCTATATAATAAAAATGTTTCGAATGACTTTGGTTCCTGCAATAACTCATCTAGACTCGTTGACAATTAAATCCCTTGAGCTGAAGCTCCCGTATGTTGAAGTCTACTTGTTCTCTTCTTTTTCCTCGTTTTGTTTCATCTACATGTCTACCGACATAATTTATGACGAGTATATAGTTACCGTGGGTCACAAAAAATTCATAAGCTCATGATCGGCGTGTTTACCTACAAGGAAGTTTAAGTTTAACAATCAGAAAATTATCCTGCTTGATTTTATGATGTTTTTGCAGTGACATTTATTTCATCGGAGGCTTCGGGACTGTTGCGTGGGTGGATGTGAAAGAGTATGAGGCCCTTCAACCTGATAAGATTGCAGTTGACGGAGGCGAGCAAAGCCTTAAGGTGAGGATCTAAGTTGCAGGTTTTTCTTTCTTTATTTTTTATTCCGTTGCACTTTTAAGAAAGTACTTGAGAGAAGTATATTATCATTATTTCTTTGAAGCCTCGGTTTCTTGCACTCCCATAAGGGGGTGTATTCTGGTTGTCTTAGTATTTGTAATGGTTTCTTTTCTTATTTGCATAAACCCCACATCCATGAAATAGGAATTGAACGCGATGTTCTCAAAACCTCTGAAAGAGCTGCTATCAGCTGAAAGTGAGGTAGACGATGCTGCCTTAATATCGATAGACAGCAAGGGAATCGATATTCGAGTCCGCCAAGGAGCTCAGGTACCAAAAGAATAACAGTGTGTAGATTTGAACATGTCCTGGCAGCATGCGTAGTAATATATGCAACCTTATGCTCTCTTGCAGTTCAATGTCCAAAGGATATCCTTTGAAGGAGGGCATGCCGTGGAAACACTTGAGGAAGCCAAGGTTGCTCTTCGGAAGCTAATAAACAAAGGGGGAGTATGCAATTTTCAAACATAAGTTGGGTGCCAAAATAAAAGAATGTTGATGTTTTGTTTAGCAATAGATAGTCTTGATTAGCAGCAATAAGCCATTGTAGAGTTCTTGATGATGTTTTGTTACGTTCTTCCTTTACTTCCTATCTGGTTTTTATTGCATAAGTTAATTTGACATCGCAAGAAGCGTGTTGAAAATGACTCGATAAATGTTCTGCAACTATATATTTGAATTCATTGCATAAGATTAGTGACATTTAATATCATTATGTAAGTATTTACTTTCTTTTTCAACTATATAAATTTTAATAACTAGATAATAATTGTAAAGCTTTTTGTATAAGTAGAAATGAACTATATATTTGAATTCTTATTATACATTATTTATTATGTGACGTTTTAGTAATTATACCTATTTTCTTCTTATGTGATTAAACAACAATCATGAATTTCGAAACAATTTCATGATCATTAGTTCAATAGGAATCATTCAATAGAATCAAACTCAATAATTTTAATTGAATCTCACATCATAGGTTTATTGTAAACTCTTTTGAGTGTTTCACGAGAGGAAGGTAATAAAAAAAGAAAAGAAGATAAGTTATTCTTTCTTTTAGCACTTAGCTTAGGAGCCGTGCGAGATGAAAGTCTCATGCACGGTTTTGAATGAGACAAAGAAGTGAGGAATCCTTTTTTCGACTCTAACTCCCCTACTCTTGCTTTTCTTTCTGTTTCTTCGAAAGTAGCTGCTTCAGCTTCAGCCACTTGAATTTTCGATATTTCTTTTTATTTTTCATCAAATGAATGACATATTCTTCTGGAAATCATAGCTATTCTTAGCATGATATTGGGGAATCTCATTGCTATTACTCAAACAAGTATGAAACGTATGCTTGCGTATTCGTCCATCGGTCAAATCAATATATGTAATTATTCTCTTTTCAATAGGTCTTAATAAAGAGTGAGTGTTTCACAAAGTATCTTGTTCAATATCTCATTCAAAGATGTCTTAGATATTAAGCCTGATTGATAATTAGTAACAGTATTACGGATAATATAGTCTGAATTAATCTGCGTGGGAGATGAGACGGATAGAGATTAAGTTCAAAAGCAGCAATTGATTAGATAAACAAGATCGACATGTGTTGGAAATGAAATTTTAGGTTGAAAATGACGGATTGCGTTTGATTGATTGAGCATCCAATCGATTGCTTATTATCTTTTTACACGACAACCAACACTAGAAATCTTGTCTTTTCCAAATCCGAAAATTTACCTGTTCTTCTCTTCCAGGCGGAGGAGGAGGTGGAGGCGCAAATCAGCCGCCTACTTACCGCCGTCTTTTACCGTCTCTCATGGAACCGGAAGGATCCACTACCACCGGTGGCTACCACGACGGATCACCGATCACTTCCCTTGCTCCCGACCACTTATTCGCTATTCTTCTTCTACTGCCTGTAGATTCAATACTCTCCTTCTCCGTTACTTGTAGCAGATTTAGGGCTCTCACTTCCTCCGATGCTCTCTGGGAAGCTATTTGTAGAAGGGAATGGGGATCCGCTTCCGTCGAGGCTCTCAACTCCTATCATCTCTCTTCTCACCTGCCATGGATGCGTGTCTTCAAGCAACTTTCCCGGCTTGAATCTGTTCGTTGCCATAGATTATCCGATCCAGACGCTGAATCATCGTCACTTCCGGGCCCTAGAGCTTCTCACTCCCTTAACTTCGTCTCAGATTGCTTGGTACTCTTTGGTGGAGGTTGCGAAAGTGGTTTGTGTTCTTTATCTCATTATCCTGTTCTTAATCTTGTTGCCTTGAATGAATTGAGCCGACTGCCTTCGAATGCAAATTAATGATCTAACCAAACCATTTTTGATTCGTAATACTTGTTATACCTATGGATCTTTAGAATCAAACCATGGGGATAGGTTATTGTTAAATCTTGATGCTGTATTATTTTCTGCAAATCAAAATAAGAAACCTCTGGTCTCTGTAGTTGGGGGAGTGGATGAAATTGTCAATTGCTGAAGAAGATGTTAGATGTAATTAGGGTTCTAGCATGCACTTTCAGGTGAAGAACTTCACCAGAGAGGCTGATCTTCTTAGTTCTAAGTTTGTGAACATCTGAGTTCTATTTTGATGTTGTTTGTTGATATAGGGCGTCATCTTGATGATACCTGGCTGGCATACATTGGTAATGATTGTCACAGGATGCTAAACTGGCGAAAGATGAATTCAGGCACCCCAAGTGGGAGATTTGGGCATACATGTAATGTTGTTGGTGATTTTCTAATACTCTTTGGAGGAATCAACGACAATGGAATTCGTCAAAACGATACGTGGGCTGGAAGAGTCGAAAGGAAAGGGATTCATGGTTATGAATTCTCATGGATACCGCTCGATGTGGGGGAGTTAGCACCACCGCCTCGTGGAGCTCATGCTTCGTGCTGCATCGATGACAAGAAGATGGTTATCCATGGAGGAATTGGGTTAGGTGGTATTAGATTGTTTGATACTTGGGTGTTAGAACTGTCTGAGAATCTCAAATTTGGAACTTGGCACGAGATCGTGTCTCATCCGTCGCCTCCAGCTCGATCGGGACATACACTTAACTCCATTGGGGGAATGAAAGTAGTTCTATTTGGAGGTAGAGGAGTAGGCTATGATGTGATGAATGATATCTGGCTGTTGAGTCTATTTGAGGGTCATGGTAGATGGGTGCAAATTCTGTACGACTTACAAAACGTAACCGAAGGAGTATCGCTCCCTCGAGTCGGACACTCGGCGAATCTCATCCTGGGAGGCCGCCTTCTAATATATGGAGGGGAAGACACAGAGAGACACCGAAAAGACGACTTTTGGGCGTTGGATGTCAGCGCGTTGAAAACAATCGAAGTGCAGCTAACAACAGGAAACTCTATTGGATTAGCAGCAAAGATGTGGAAGAGATTAAAGGCAAATGGTTGCACACCGAACTCGAGATCATTTCATCGTGCCTGCACGGATCGTTCTGGTCGTTGTTTATACATCCTTGGAGGGATGGTGGATGGCGTAGTTCAGGCTGCTGAATCATCAGGACTCAGATTTGATGGGGACCTATTTCTTGTGGAATTGGTGATTTAGATGTGGAGATTATGATGCTTAAATCATTGGGATTCTTAGAACAATGGATCAAATTTTCAGAGCTGTGTGTAAGAAGTCTTGGTCACTAAGTTGGCCCTCTTTGCCAACATTTCAGGGAATGGTTGTAGAGGCAATGAGGCTCGTGGCCAAGGGAATGATCGTAGAGGCAATGAGGCTCGTGGTCGAGGTCGTGGTCGTAGACGTGGTCGGATGTTCATCTGGTTTGCTAGAAACTCGAGTTTTCTCACTTGTAATAAAGCAAGAAATGAAGGGAAGGGAGTAACACTGGAGAATGTGTATAATCTTCTTTTTGTTGTCGTGTAAACTACAATTCTCAGTTCGCATGAAGAAACAGTTGTTTAGCCTATTAATGTGTAACAGCCGAGATAAAAGCTTCCCTAAGATGATCAAGTGGAATTGAGTACCAAATGAGACCCCGACGCGGTTTATTAGAATCACGGATGCCAGCCAAACTTGAGTACTCGATTGGTTAGTACATGATCGAAACTTTAAATCTCTATCCTCATGTATATTATTTAACTATGAGAAGTTCGTCATCGCATAGGGTTGAAGTTATATGATTGGTTGCTAAATGAATTTAAATATTATGATTTCGTTGCGAGCGAGTGTCTACAGCGTAGATGAATGTTCCATTTACATAAGACGAGACTACATTTCCATTGTTGTTTGTAGAGCCTTCGTAGTCGTTGACAAGCCATTCACCTCTAGTTCTGGATGGTTTTAACACCAACTTTGAGATGACAAAATATGGAGGAGGGTATTAGGGAAGGTCCTTTCAATGCTCTTACGCACACACCGAATATGGACCGAACTGTCTCACGACGTTTAAAACCCAACTCACATACTGCTTTAATGGACGAATTCAACCTTTGAAACATACTACTGCATCAGGTATCGACAATGCAATAACGGTGGATGAGCCTAATTCAACTCCTTGAAAGCCCACTTATTCAACTCCAAGTCGACTTTCAAAAATGACCGAAGTTGGGAGAGAGAATATATTTTTTTTTTTTGTAACAAAAATGTAAAATTACACATTTAATTCATAACAAATTTCTAAGGTTAAAATTGGTAATTTAATCCAATAAATGTGATTTGGCTGTGGTAAACCGGTTTAGCAGAGTTTGACGACCAGGGAAGCGACGGTTCATCCCGGTAACCGGATTGTCCGGTTGAGCTTTGGGAGTGGGAAGAGGATTGTTCTCCGCTTTCATTTCACTTCTCTCCACCACTCCCTTCGATTTCTCTCGCTTCACCCTCAGCCGATTTCTTCTCTCGCTCCTTCTTCCGCCGCCGCCGCCACCTCCGCCCGGCGATACCTTCTGCGCCGTCGGTTCGGCTCGCCGTGGGATTCTTCCACCTTTAGAGGTCCCCAAGAGCTCGAAGTTAACGTCTCTCCAACCGCCACCGTCCCAATCCCAGCCAAACCTGTCGCTGATCTCCAACAGCTCAGAAACGACGCCGTCGCGGGCAGTTCCTCCTCTCCCAGTCCCGCCGCTCAGAAGGTTGTGGGCGAACTCCCACTGGATGCGGTCTTGGTAAACCGGGTCCTCCAGAACCTGGTCTGCCAAAATGGCCCACTCTTCCGTGTCCCTTGCTCTGAGATTTTTGGAGATCCATTTGAGATAGGATGAAGGCAGGGCTCCCAGCATCTTGCCCTTGTGCCGCCCAAACCCTATCACGCGGTCTCTGGGTGGAATCGGGTTAGGGGTGGGAGGTGCCCTGTTTCTTATCCCATCCCCATCGCTTCTCCACGCACACACCGGCAACGCCTTTGCCTGCAAACACAAACTCATGGATATCTCTCTCTCAATCTCCTCCGCATCCGCACACTCGCAGTGATAATACACTTATAGAACAAAAGTAGCCCAACTAACAAATTTTTTAATTACTAAAAAAAATAGCCTTAATTTTTTTTAAAAAAATTTAAAAGTATTTAAATGAGGTATAGATAAAATTTCAATAAATATTCAATATTAATAAATATTTAATATGTACAAAATTTATTAATCGTAAAATTAAAACTCTACAGATTTATTTGATATAAATTAAAATGTCAGTCCCCTTTTAAAAATTATAAATAAAATGATACCAACTCAAAAATTTAAATACTAAATTTGTATTTTGACGTTTAATCATTATTTAGTTTTTAATTTTAAAAATTTAAAATTATAAATTGATAAATTATTCAAATTTGTGGTGTTTTTTTTGTTCCAAAGAAAATAATTGATTGATTTATTGGACTGGAAACTGGGAAGGATTGGAACCTGCGCGCGCCTTATCCTATACGATCGATAGATAGAGCCGGAGCTGGGCGCAGTGAAGCTCAGGTCGGCAAGATGCTGGCGTCTTTGCAGCTCCCCACCGGCCTCCGCAGTTCATCACGCCTCTTTTCTCCAATTCCTCACGCTCATCGCCACTCTCTTCCTCTTCCATGTTCATCTTCCCTCACTGGTTTTCCCGATATCACCACCCAACCTTTGGAATCCAACGCCGCGGAGGCTTCCAGATTCAACCAGTGGCCGAATAACAACGGCGACATGGCTGACGATGACTTCCAAGACAAAGGTATTTCTAGGATTCCTGTTCCTAGACAAAAGCACATTCCAGTTTCTAAAGCTCAGCTGTTGGATGCCATTGTTTCGACCTTCTTTAACTCCAACCATGACGATGATGATGATGATCCCGATGCTCAGCATTTTCTGCTCCTCTCTTCGTCAGTTCCATCACTCGCTCTATCCATTTCCGTCGATATTCGAACAAGACAAATTCACTTGACCGCTTTTGCAGGTGCTTGGACTCCATTCTTCATGCTGAACACAAGAAGACCTTAGAAGAAATGCGGAACGATTATTCCCTTACTCAGTCGCTGGAAAACGAGGCTAATTCTGGAGAATCTTCTACTAATACTGATGGCCAGACTGTTTCGAATGGGAAAGAGGAGTCTATCACGTTCAAAGATGCGATTACTGGAATTGGAAGCATGGAGGAGCTGGTGCAGAAGATTGGAGTTGGCAATCCGATGCCTTTCAGTTATAATTTGGACTTCCGCAATCTCTTGAGTTCTCTAAAGGGTGGCGTAAATAGTTACATCAATGGGGAATCTTCGTAGGTCTTGAATTCTTGAATTTCTTCATATCGTCTAGTTGAAGTGAATAGTGTACGATTAAAAGAACCTATAAACTTCATTGAGTCGATCGCTTTAGTTCTTTATTCAATTCATAAAACTCCTGCATGAAATCTTTGCATACTGCAGTTATCTGCAACTAGAAATGAGTTCCTTGTAGATTCCCTTTATGGTCATTGATGTTCTAACGCTCAGACGTGCTAATTTATAACAACTTGCATGAATCGTCCTATGCAATCCAATCCCTGTAGAATATACCATCTTTCTTCAGTTCAAGTTTTCATGTTTGTGACTCTGACATCATATGAAAAGCTACACAGTTTCAACCTGAATCTGAATGAAATATTTTCTTCTTGTGTATTTTTTGTTAGAGTAGCAGTTGCCACTCGTTTCCAGCGTTCTTTTATCCAACTTCTTAAAAATGCTGAATTTGAGGAACTGTCCGCCATGGACCTGGGCTTGACATCAGCATTAAATACAGACTATCTGCTTACTTTGCCAATATACGTTGACTGGAAGAGGGCGTCCGAGTCTAATGCAATTATTTTCAGGTTCTGAAACAGACTATTTCTATTCTTTTTGTAAAGTTTGAGAGGTGATACTTGTTGCTTATCTTAGGCATGTTGTACCTTCTAGTTCTTAGCAAGATGCCTTGTTTAGTGAGTTCATTTATTATATTTGCTTGACATGGTTTGTTCCTGATATTTAAAAATGATGTGATACAATAACGTTGCTGTGTATGGATCCTTAGTTTTATATAGTACACATGCCTATATCTGGTATTTCTACCTCATTTTACTCTTTTTCTTTCTTTTAGAATTTTCTCAACGTGTTTTTCAATAAGAATGATGCATGTAGACTCTAAAACAATACTTGGCAGTTGGTTGGGTATTAATATTGATGCTTTCATGGCTATTTGATATGAAAATATGACGGTTAGATACGTCATTGTTTCTCATCTAGTTTGTTGAAGCAATGTCCTAGTCAATTATATTTTATTTCAGCATATATTTTCCTGTTCCAACATCATTGAAGCAATTGCCATTATTTTCTGGACAGGCGAGGATATGCAACTGAGAGGCAGACAGGCCTATTAATTGTTGACAAACTAGATTATATACAGTCTAGACTTCTACGTGGACTCTTTTCCATAATCGCAAAGCCACTGGGGAGACTTGGTACTTGGATAGCTGAGGTTGACTATTTGGATATTGGCTGCATTTTGATCCCCTTTTCTTGAACATCTAATGTGTCAATACTTCTGTAACTATGTTGGAATTCGAGAATCATTCATTGTCATTATTGTCAAGTTTCCTTTTTGATTATTAACAGGTTGTTTATGGTGCTCCACAGATGCCAGAAATACAAGAATGGGTTAAGAGGTTGAGGCTTTGGGTGAGCGAACTTCCTACATCTCAGCAATTATTTCGTTATGATGAAGAAGATTCTGATGGTCTACTGAGAGACAATCGGATTTCAGATAAAGACCTTCCAATTTGGCTTGCAGCCCAGAGTGCAGTATCACGTTACGAAGGAATTCTTTCTTCCATGGGGCCTCGTGGAAGACTCTTAAGGAGGCTGCTTACATGGATAGGACTTCTTCCTCCTATGCCAGAACAACCATTCACGCCTAATGATGACAGTAAAGCTTCTGAACCTTATTTAAGGTTTGACCATTCTAATTCCTAGTTATTGCTCTAATTCTGTTATATAAGAAAGGAAGTTCAGTTAACTAGCTATGGTAGTATGACTAGCTATGGTAGTATGACTGATACCTTGCTAGCTGATTTGATAAATTTTTTTGGCAATGTTGCTAAAAGTGCTTATTGACAATGTGCTCATGTCCTGTTTGATGGATCGAAAGAGAGCATGAAGCCTTAAAAAAAGTAGAACTTGTAGAACTATTTCACAGCAACTCATCATTTAGCTCCTAGAGTTTGTAGCCTAAACTGAGCCTCTTGGGTTTTATTTGGGATGGTCGATGTTTATGCATTTGAAATATTCAAATAAAGAAAATATTATGCTAATTAGCTGTGTATAACCTTTAGTCTCTTCCTCTCTGGTAGTCTTTTTTGGCTCTAGTAGTTACAGTAGCAGTTTTCCTCTTGAATAACTTTGCAATACAATTGTTTTTTATCCAGGCCTATCTTCATATCACGAATATCACTCAGTGATATATGGAGGCCTGCAATGAAAAATTATGGGAATAATATTTGGAAACGATTGAAAACATCCATTTCGATCCTCCTCTCTCAATCAGTGCTCCAGGTATTGTTTATTTGCTCCTATTAAATTTCTAGGTGGCTCCCTTCCCATTAGCTGAGATGAGCTGTTAGAATAAAATGGATTCACCCAAACTTCGACGTTTATTTATTTACAATACTAAGAAACGGGAAATGTTAATAAAAATAGAAAAAGATGCAACCTACAGGTCGAGGAAAACGAATCCCCACCAGGAACAACTATTGCATGAGATACTGTGATTAGGAAAGAACTTTTTGTGAAGGGAGCTTCAGCTTGAGAAAGGATTCAAAAGTCTTTTCTTCGTCTCTTTCATGCCAAAAATACCACTTAAAAGCTCTAACTGCATAGTTCCACAATATTCTTGCTTTATCTTTTAACCACCTACGCATGAGGGCTTTATGGAGCCAAAGATCTATGTTATCGGGGAGGCCAAAGGTGAGAATAGAAGTTTCCATCAGAAATAACCGTCCTCCAGCAGCAAAAGGGCAATGTGAAACAAGCTGCCTTCAATACTCTGCTTCATTTAGACAGAAACAGTAGGTATTTGGGGAGATGTACCAGTCAGAATTTTTCATCCGTCACTTTCCAAAAGTGTTGAGGATTCTATATCCAAGAGATTACAATTTTTTAGAAAACCTTTTTGGGTACTTTTCCTTCCTGAATCTAACTGATTAAGAGATTCTTTATCTTTGTCAGAATAGAGGGAAGGTTGAAATAAGCGATTTTACCAGGGATTTTGTGAGTTGTCAATAACTTTACAATCTGACAAACTAATGCTCGCTGCACCAATATTGTTTCTAAGCTGGAAACTTTCAATATCTCTAAAGAAAGGAATCCTTCTAAGCCCTAAATCCCAATCACATGCGTCTTTACTCCAGCAGTCACTACCACCTTTTTTTTTTTTTTTTTAAATCTGATGTCGCGGAAATGTCTGAGAGTGAAGTTGCGAGGATCTGGAATCAATCTAACATCTTCCCAACTTTATGCTTATTTTGTTCATGCCTCAATGTTCTTTCTTTTCTGGTGAAAGTTGTGCAACTATTTTGATCTTGGTCGTGTTCTCTTCAAGTGAATAATATAATATCTTCCTGCAAGTTTTAATTTTCTGGCGTGTAAACGCAATGCATGATTTGCAATTTATTGATAGTCATTGGTCATATGTTAAAATTTATTTACCAATTTCTGCCGTTATTTTTTAAAAAAATTATTTTGTTCTATAAGAAACCATGCTTTTATTGAGAACTTTCAATTGTTATTATAATCTAAAAAAACTTTGTACCTTGCTGTTTGCTTGTGAATTAGGAGCCAGCCTTCCAAGAATTGATTTTACTTTACACCAAAGGTGGAAGGAATAGTGGAGATAAGACTGAGGTTCCATCGTTGCAGTTAAAGATCTATGAGAAGATTCCTATTCCGGACTTACCAGTATATACTTCTGACACTTCAATGTCTGTTAATGTTTTCAGTTTTCTTTTCATACAATGTACTTTCCCTTGCTTTATATAGCACCTAACCTTTCTACTTGCATTTCTTATTTGAGATGTTAGTCTCTTCTTATTTTTACTCATGAATTTCAATCTTGGTTAAAATGACATGCAGGTGATCTTTCCCGACAAGAAACTATCTTTTCGAATTATAGACGCGGTATGACGTAGATTTAATTTTCCCAAATGCATTTTCTAGAATTTCTTGTATTAATACCCATGTGCAGTAGAACTGGAGAGTGTGTAGGATGTCTATGCATGGTTCTTTTGTAATCGTGTCATTTTATCAGCTTGAATTTTTTCTCTCATCATTTTTTTTTATTCCATGATATGATTTTACAATGAGCGTGAGATGGTTTTGCTGGTGGCTAGTAACGCTGTTTGTGGCGTCTCATGAATGGAAGATAGAAAGATTATATGTCGAGATGGGTAGCAATTATTTATAATTGAGATTATGGTTGGAAAAAAAATGTCTTAGCTAAGATACCAGGTGATTGAGTGGTAAGTAGAAATTATGACAATAAATTAGAGCTGGCAGATCAGAGAATGAGCATATAGTTGGCTAGTTATCTGTCATTGCTGCTAATTTAGTAAGTTGATTTATTGGCTATTAGCATGCAAGGATTAACAAAACTTCTATTTCACTCTGATCTTGCTTTCTAATCTGGATAAAATTGTATAGAGTTCCATGATCTGTAATGAGGTTAATAGACCCAAGTAAACAAGTAACTTGTTATGAGTGCATATCTAAGAACGATCATGGTCAAAGGCTTTATTTCCGAAGGGACTTTATGAAAGCCAGAATAAGTAGCTCAATTAGAGGAGGAATGTTTTCTTGACTTTTCCAATTTTCACCATAGTTTTGTATTAATGATCATTGATCATATTCCGATATAATTAACATCAACGGCTACCAACTCAACTTTTGTTTTATTGAGCAATATCAACCCATACGAAATAAGTTGTCTTAATTGTGAAATAATTTTTATGCTCAGTTACCTTTTTTCTAAAAAAAATTATCTGAGTAGTTATTATTAGTTGGATTCTATAAAATGTTGATCGTTCATTATTATCGTTTTTTTACATAATCTCTTGATCTAATGCCTCCAATTTGCAGCTACGCTTGGATGCTGCGACAATATTGGGACTTTTGGCTTTCTTCATTAATTACAAGTTCGAGAACGTTTTGTCCTCACCGTAGGTTTCTTCTTAACTTGTTACATGATTACAGTCAGTAATTTGCTTCCTAGGATCTTCGCATATCTTTTCCTCAGGCCACATACTATAACACTCCTGTATAACAATCTTTTAGAAGATTATTACATGAGAAGCCAAATTTGAACATGAACAGTTCGGACCTACATGATTTCCAATCATATGTTACAATCTTTTTTAAAATAACACGGAGAGAGAAGTAGGTAGTTTAGATATCTGTCACGTAATAAACTGTGGTGGAGTTATATCATCAATGCTTGGTCTTTTTCCTGACAGTCTTTCGGCATTCTTCTAATTTTTCATGTATGTTATATTCTAAATGCTTATATACACGATAAATGGTAATTTATACTACACGAACATCATCTAAATATAGTGGAACGTCGATTGTTGTATTTGATTCTACTGAAGTCTTCAGTTTTGTTTCCTTACGAAACCTAGAAGGTAGGCTTACGAAGGAGGAAATATTGTTTTAGACGGGTTCTGTTCTTCTACCGTTTAATAAACTGAACATTATTGAATAAATTGGTTAAATTGACTTCTGGAGGTATACATATAAGATGAGTTTCTAATCAAATATTAGATCGATGTAGTAGCTTCTATAGAGAGGATTACATTTTTTGTTTTGTACTTGTGCAAGTCACTTATTTGAAGCCTAAAGACTAATTATAATTTCTTCTGATTATACAATATTTGACTTTTTTCTCTCACGTCTGCCACAGGTCAGCAATTGTTCTTGATGTGGTTGCATTCAGTGCTCTTGTCATTTACATTACCCGAGTTGTTTTGGGTTACAAACAAACCTGGGATAGGTATCAAGTGAGTCAATCTTATTGATGCTCACGTTTCATTCTAACCACCCAGTTTTCTATAAGCATTTGATGGTTGATTGATGCTTTTCTAACTAAAGATTTGAACAGTTATTGGTTAACAGGACACTGTATGAGAAAACTATAGCCAGTGGTTTTGGGTCGGTTCATTTTCTGCTGGATGCTTCGGAACAACAGCTAGTGAGTTTTATTTACAATTGTTTTGTTTTTTTCGATTTTCTGAGGTGCCTGCATCATGAAATCAATTTTGAATATACAAAAATGGAAGAAGTAAAGTCATTGGCTACCGTTATCTGAAGCAAAGTGTGTTAGTTATGGTTGTAATATTTGACAGGCCAGATTAGAAAGGATCAACTTCAAAAGTGAGGTTTCTTTCTCCACTCATAACCTAGTTTCCCATTATTAACAATGCGTGAGTTAAGCCTAAAAAATGTCGTCCATATTTGTGATATCCCACGTCAGTTAGGAAGGAAACATTCTTTATAAGAGTGTGGAAACCTCTCCCTAGTAGACGCGTTTTAAAAACCTTGAGAGGAACCTCGAAAGGGAAAGCCCAAAAAAGACAATAACTACTGGCCGTAGAGTATTGGTGAGGAATGCTTTTAAGAGGGTGAAATGATGTGAATATACTTCCCGGTAACATTCATTTGGTGGTGCAGTACAAAGAAGCTATCTTGGCCTATGCAATACTACTCAAAGAAGAAAAGGGAGAGGTGATCAGCCTTTCCTCATGTGTAGTCTTTAGACATTTATATATGTTTACATAGTCGAGCTAATCTGGTCGACGGAAGAATGAATGTGTTATGATTGCAGGTACGATGTGGCAAAAGCGTCGGGGACAAATGTGAAAGATTTCTGTACGAGGTGTTAAAAGTAAAGGTAAGCGGATGAGTATTTGTTTGTTGCTTAACTTTATTTGGGGACTACACACACCACAAGTGTTAAGGCGCACGAGTGATGAGGAACCACGACTCTCTAAAATAATATGATATTGTCCACTTTGAGCATAAACTCTCGTAGTTTTGCTTTTAGTTTCCCCAAAAAGCCTCGTACCAATAGACATGCATTCCTTACTTACAAACTCATGACCAACCCCTTAATTAGCCGATGTGCGACCCTTCTCCCAATAATCTTCAACAACTACAATGTGAATACTACTCGTACAATTATGCAGGTTGAAATGGCGATAGATAAGGCAATAGAAACGTTGTCGAGATTGGGGTTAGTAGTAAGCCAAAGAGAAGCAGAGGCAAATGGCGGAGTTAGAGTGCAGGCTGTAGGGTGTGAGAAGGCTTATGAGGCGCTTAGACAGCACTGGAGTGGGTTGCTGACTTGAGCTTCATGATGATGCCTTTGGGCGCACCACTTTGCTTTGCATCAGAATATGCGGTTTGCCTTCCAACTCTACTTTTCCCTTTTCCACTTTTTGGTAAAACCTGTATAGCATAGAAACTACACCAGGCATACCATATCTGCTGTGGGGCTCTTATTATTGTTATTATTATATTCTTTTCTTTTCCTTTTTCTTCTCAATATATTCTATATGAATCTCATCTTTTATTCATTTTAAAATCTATTGCGTCTTATCTTATCAGAATCACAGAATTTAGTCATTTTAGATAACCAAAAATGAAGAAAATTATTTTTTTTTAAATTATCTTATTGATTTATAATCATTTTTTAAGAATCTTTTTTACGTTGATGGTAGAATTTATCGATTCGTCTTTTTTAGATATTTGTTATTAAAATCTCTCTTGAGAAAATGTAACGAAAAAATAGTGTTGATTAAAATTATATTTTAAAAAATGTTTAAATTCGAAGGTAGATCAAACTTACCCTAAACATGGATTGTATATATATATATATTAGACATTGAAATCTACTTGGTTAAATTATACCCAGTACTTTGAAGGATGTGAAAACCTCTCCATAGCAGATGTATTTTAAAATCGTGATGTTGACGACAATACGTAACAGGCAAAAACAGACAATATTTACTAACAGTGGAATTGAATTGTTATAAATGATATCAGAGTTAGACATCAAGTAGTGTGCCAACAACGCTAGACCCTTAAGGGGTTGGAATGTGAGATCCTATATCAGATGTGGAAGCCTTTCTCTACTAGATGTGTTTTAGAATCGTGAGAGAGATGAAAATATATTTAAAATTTTATCAATTCAATTTGAAATCTCATATATGCTTCTCACATTTATTTAAATTTATTTCGTAAACAAATTCTAAATAAAGTTTTAAAAAAAATAATAATAAGTTAGGAGTATTAATAAAAATCAATTTAACCATTAGTTTGTTATTAAAGTGTAAAAATAATTGAATTAAAACGGGTCGGGTCGGGTCGGGTCGAGAAACCCGAACGATATTGTACATCCAGTCCTGGTGGAGAAGGGGGAGCCACGTCGCGGAGCGTGAAAAATAAAATATCACGTGTTGGGATCTGTCTCGACACTGGCAGTGACACGTAAGAAGGTGGAAGTATACCACAGGATCTTAGCGTACACCCTCCACCACCGAATCATATTCGACCCTTTTCATAATCATAATTCATAAGCGATTCTCTATACCAACAAGTTTTTACTCTCTCTTCTTCTGCGCGCACACTTCGTCTCTTGCTCTCCCTCCCCTCCTCTCTTCTTCTCTCGTGATCTCCATCTCCACCTCGATCGGGACCTTTAGGGTTTTGGTCGATTTTTGTTTCTTTATTTGATCCTTTCTGTCTCTTTCTCTACCAATTCATTCGATCTGCCTTCTTTCCGATCAATTCTCTTCCATAATGCCGTCCGTTTATGGAGATCGTTTGACTACCTTTGAAGACTCTGAGAAGGAAAGCGAGTATGGATATGTCCGCAAGGTATGTCTCAACTTCTCGATCTGTTTGCCTTCAGTTCTTCGTTGTCAATTCTGACTGCTTCGATTGTTTTGTCCATCGTATTGCATGGAATCAATCAGCTTAACTTCATTTTATATGCGTTCTCCCTTTACTTCAGATGCCGATCGTTGATTTTTTTTTTTAGCTACTCCACATCCTTTCTCGATGCGATTTCGATTGAATTGTAGCAGATGTAGATTGTTCAGATTCGTTTGAGCTTCCATTGATGGATCCGGGTTTTGTTTGTTTGTTTGTTTTTAAATCTGAATTTAGTTTTACTGAGTTTTCGTTGAGTGATTTCATTATTTTTGTGGGATATTGCAAAGTGAATATTACCGGGTTCGTGTCCCCATTTTCTGGTTCTACGAGTTGGTTTGTTTGTCGTTCTCTTTGGTATTATTAATGCTTGTCCATTACAAAGAGAAATAAATTATGATCTGATCAAGTTTCATTCCTTTATTTTGTTTTCATGTATATAATTTTTTTTTTTTTTTTTTGTTTATATTCTTATTTCAATTTAACGAATGCTCATATTTTTCTCGGTTATGAAACTCTCATGTCATTCCCAGGTATCTGGACCAGTCGTCGTGGCCGATGGAATGGGAGGTGCAGCCATGTATGAATTGGTTCGTGTTGGTCATGATAATTTGATTGGTGAAATCATTAGATTAGAAGGAGATTCTGCCACAATTCAGGGTACTTTACGTTAGCCTAGGGTTATTATCTCTACTAAGTTGATCTCCCTTTTTAATTTGTCTTAAATGTCCCTTGTCACACTTTCTTCCTACTTGCTTACTCTTATATGTTAAGAAGATGTCGGAAGATCATCCCTCAATTTCATCGTTCCATGCTTCATGCATTATATTACTCATGTTAAATGTTTTTAATCCTCGGTAAATTGATTGGACTTTCCTATTTTGAAGTTTACGAGGAAACTGCTGGTTTGATGGTGAATGACCCTGTTTTACGTACTCATAAAGTAAGCATTCCTTCTTTTAGTTATTCTATTTATCCTTTCATTTATTGAATCTTTATGTATTAACGGTGTGTGAATTATCAGCCTCTGTCAGTGGAGTTAGGGCCTGGAATACTGGGAAATATATTTGATGGCATTCAGGTTTGTATCACTTCATATAATGTTGTATTTCAGATTTTTACTATCCATTTATTCTTGATTTCTTCTTTTAACTTAAATTTTGAGGAAGTAGAGGCCATTGAAAACAATTGCAAAGAGATCAGGAGATGTCTACATTCCTCGTGGTGTTGCTGTCCCAGCACTTGACAAAGACATACTTTGGGACTTTCAACCCAAAAAACTAGGTATGTTATAACCATACAATTTGTTTTATGCAGATTGCGATAATTTTATATCTCACAAAAAGGAAAAAAATTCAGGTGAGGGCGACTTATTAACAGGTGGAGACTTATATGCTGTAAGTTTCTGCTATTTTTGCTCACCAAAATCCTTTGAAATGACATTGCTTTTGGTTGATCTTAAGATCTAACATGGATAATTTTTTATTCAGACTGTCTTTGAGAATAGTCTAATGGAGCATCGCATTGCACTTCCTCCTGATTCTATGGGGAAAATTACCTATATTGCACCAGCTGGTCAATATTCATTGAAGGTTCTGAGTCTTTTCTTTCTTTTTTTCACGTCGTTTTTGTTATCCGTTCATTATAGATGCTTGCTTCTTATCTAAAAGTTTCTTCTTTACAGGATACTGTTTTAGAGCTTGAGTTTCAAGGAGTTAAAAAGCAATTTACCATGCTTCAGGTTTCAAAATAATGTCTTATTTACGATTCCTTCACATGTTTATGATTCAATAAGTTCTTATGTTTGTACATGTGTCTTATGTATCCATGTGTAGAATTGGCCTGTCCGTACTCCTAGACCAGTTGCATCGAAGCTTGCAGCTGATACCCCTCTTTTGACTGGGCAGGTGAATAAGATAGTTGGTTGCTTTACCATTGATTTTTTTCCCTTGTAGAAACTGTGTATTTCTAATAACTTATGTATATTTTTTATATTTATGTATTTGATTTTCACGTGCAGCGTGTTCTTGATGCACTCTTCCCTTCTGTTCTTGGTGGAACATGTGCCATTCCAGGAGCATTTGGTTGTGGAAAAACAGTCATTAGTCAAGCTCTCTCTAAAGTAAGTCTTTTTCTGAGGGTTTGACGAGATCTTTTGTGGTGTTAAAATAACTGGTGTTGCTGAACTTTTCATGCAGTACTCAAATTCTGATACTGTGGTGTATGTTGGTTGTGGAGAGAGAGGAAACGAAATGGCTGAAGTTCTTATGGACTTTCCTCAATTGACAATGACACTGCCCGACGGTCGTGAAGAATCTGTCATGAAGCGTACCACTCTTGTGGCTAACACTTCTAATATGCCTGTGGCTGCTCGTGAAGCTTCAATTTATACTGGTAAAATTGTGCTTATTTTTATTAAGATTCCTCTTTTCCCATTGAAATCTGCAAGTTAACCACAATGATTGACTCTAATCTACTTGGTGCAATTTTCTCGTTGTCGCCTTATTGTCCTTGGCACTGCTATTGTGACGAACCTTGACATTCATTTTACTATAAAAAAAGTTACTCCATTTTATATGGACTCAATATTGTATTTCCTTATGTTCTTTTGAACTCGTTCTTTGAGATTTGCGGCAGACAAATTTATTGCATTAAGTACATCATGGAATGAATTATATACCCTTACAATTGATATGTACATTTGAATTTTTCGTATGTTATGATCCTTTTCTTATTCTTTCAAGTTTTGTAAAGACTGGTTGAGATATTTTTTTAGATTGCAATATCCACTATATAATTTATTAATGTGTGCAGGAATTACTTTGGCTGAATACTTCAGAGATATGGGATACAATGTAAGCATGATGGCAGATTCTACATCTCGATGGGCAGAAGCACTACGTGAAATATCTGGACGACTGGTAAATATCTGGAGCTTGTTTTCTAATTTTCTCATTGTCTCTTTACATGTACTAGGACACGGAGTTTCTTAGAAAATTATTTATTTGGTGTTTATTTATAAGTTAGACTGATTTTATGTGGTACACTATTTTTATCTTTGTTTTTCTCATCAATTGCCATCTCATAAGTAGCAACTAGCAGTTCCCAACTTCCAGCCCTTTTAATCTCAATATTACATTTACCTAAGTAACATGGACTGAAGTGTGTGGTATAATTAATATATGTACACTCGTTTCTATGATTCTTTGTGCTAGAGTATTTGTTCGTTAAATTAAAATATTTAAATTGAAATTGAACTCATGAGATGCCAGTGCACATATAGTAGGAAAGTGTTATGGTATCCTGTTCCTTGTCTTATTCTTGTTGGACGTTGCTCATTTTTCAGGCAGAAATGCCAGCAGATAGTGGATATCCTGCATATCTAGCAGCACGTTTAGCCTCTTTCTATGAGCGTGCTGGTAAAGTGAAATGTCTTGGTGGGCCAGAACGGACTGGTAGTGTTACCATTGTCGGTGCAGTTTCTCCACCTGGAGGAGATTTCTCAGATCCAGTGACATCTGCCACCCTCAGTATTGTCCAGGTGAACGTTTTTCTAGACTATTCTAATCTAGTTCTTTTTATTACATAGGTGTCTCCTATCGTTATTTTATTATCTGTGATAATCATAGTTATTTAATTTCTTTGCAGGTTTTCTGGGGTCTAGATAAGAAGCTTGCTCAGAGGAAGCACTTCCCTTCCGTGAACTGGCTAATTTCATACTCAAAATACTCTACTGTATGTTAGCAGAGCTCTCAATATTTGTGTTTGCCTTCTTTGTATCTTTCAGACTAGTGCACTGAGTAATGGATCTCTTTACATCTTTGTTTTAGGCGTTGGAATCTTTCTACGAGAAGTTTGATCCAGATTTTATTAACATCAGGACGAAGGCTCGTGAAGTCCTTCAGAGGGAAGATGACCTCAATGAAATTGTCCAAGTATGTCTCCTTCCCTCTTTCACTCCCTACTCACGTCCCCCGCCCACACAACCTTAAAGAAGAAAAAAGTATTGATAATAAAAGTAGAATACTTAGATTTGATGCTGAATTTTATGAATGATCTATAAAGTTTTCTGATGACGAGGTTTATACAGGGTTGGATAATATTATTCTAGTAAAATTTGTTATCTACAACAAAAATACGAAGAATATAATATGGAACTCTGTCTGATATCTGGAGTATGGCAGCTTGTAGGGAAGGATGCCTTGGCCGAAGGAGATAAGATTACCTTAGAGACTGCAAAGCTTTTGAGGGAGGACTATCTTGCTCAGAATGCATTTACTCCGTAAGTCTTAGCTTCATCTTTGTTCTGGTCCCTCCACATCACCAATCGATGGTACGTTGAACAACTATTATCTGGATTTTATTAAAAACATATTTGTGTGGGTGTGACAGGTACGATAAATTCTGCCCCTTCTACAAGTCGGTCTGGATGATGCGCAATATCATTCATTTCTACAATTTGGCTAATCAGGTAGATACTTTTCGAACAGACCATCCTTGTTTAAACGTGACGTAGGGGTAAGGCGTGTTTGTAATATTTGTTGGATAATGTATGCAGGCAGTAGAGAGGGGAGCGGGTATGGACGGCCAAAGGATAACATACACTTTGATTAAGCATCGGTTGGGAGATCTGTTCTACCGCCTGGTGTAAGTAAAAAGAATCTAATATTGTTGATTTGTTTGTGAAGTTGAATTGCGGGTGGTTGTGATAAACAAAAAGAAACATATGGGGGAATTCGTTGCAGGTCTCAAAAGTTCGAGGATCCAGCTGAAGGAGAAGAAGCTCTGGTTGAGAAGTTCAAGAAGCTGCATGAAGATCTGACAAATGGGTTCCGTGCTCTGGAGGATGAAACTCGGTAGATTGATTGATTGATTGATTGATGTAATGAAAGGTTCGGCGAGGTCTTCTGGTGTTTTCCTTCTTTAATTTTTGTAGAGCATATTCTGATGTATTATGTTTGGTGTTTGGGTCGTTGCTGCGGTCGCTCCTTTCCTTCTGGGTTAGCCATTATTTAATAATGTGTAATTTTTTTGCCCTCCCCCTTCCAAGTTTCCGGGTTCTTCGTATTTTGACGTTCAGACCTGAGATATTGTTATGATATATCTGTGCAATAAGATCGATGGATGGATGAATCCAAGTTTGTATTTGGTGGTGTTGCCTTTCTTTTGCCCCCCCCCCAACCTTTCTATGTTTTAGTTTATGAGTATAGTGTGTTTCCTTTTTTATGTTTCTACCCATGGAAAGAAAGAGATCCAAATGGAAGTGAAAACGATTCTCTTTCGTCTCATTTTTATATTGAGACTAAAAAAACATGATAGAAATGGTAGTATATCATGTATTCAATGGAAGGGTATAAGGGTGTGATTTTCTGCCCCCATCAATGACCTAACCAGTTTTTGGTTATGAAATTAATATATGAGGGGGTTGGTATGCTATGCTACACTAACTAATCTAATAATAATGCCCTAATAATGTTGAATAAAAGCATTCCATGAATGTTTGGTCCTCTCATTCCACCCTTCTAAATAAGTTGAGTTGTTTGAGTTGAGAGAGTTTTTTAGACCCTAAATCTATTCTCTATTATGAGTTAAAAGGGAATTTTTTAGACCCTAAAAAAAAAAATCTGAGTAATTTATTTATGTTATTTTTAATAAGTGTCATCCCCACACAAGCATTCTTCGTCATTTATATCTTTCTCATTCGACATTCTCTCTTACCAAGCTCTCGTGCTCATCAGGGTTGAGGAGATAGTCCATGAGCTAATTGGGCTTCGAGGTTGTGTATACGCGAAAAGAGCTTGCTTTCGACTTTCTACCTCAACGTTTTGTTCTTGGTTCTGGTTCAGGAAATGGTCACACATTGATGTCGAAGGAGTCTTTGGAACCGGTGGAGACGCTAGGATGATTTCAAATGGGTATCTAAGTCACAAATTTATCCCAAAATTTGTTACTTAATCACAGTTTTATTGCAGATAAATAATTGTCTTATTTTAATTATATTTCCTTAATTCTTTTTAACTCTATTTATTGGGTTTCCAATTTGTTATATTTTGAAACAATAAAACATAATAATAATAAATCGGCTTTCTTATGGATTGGTGAAAACAAAACCCAGTTTTCGCTCTGTTTCACAATCCAATCCATCCATGGACACCGGTTTCAGCCCCACACGTTCCTCCGACGCCATTCCCGACCCCAACCTCTCCGCCGCCCGCTCAGTCCGCCCAAGACAGTTACCGCCGGCGACATTAGGGTTTAACTCTACATCCAGAGATTCTCCTGTTCTTAAACCCTCGTCTCCCTCCGAAACCGTCTTTCGCCTTCTTTGCCCAGCCTCAAAGGCTGCCTCCATTCATCGCCATCTCTGCGATGTTCCCGGCGCTAGGATCCACATCGATGATCCTCTTCCTTCTTGCGACGAGTGCGTCATTGTCATTCTCACCGGCTCCCCATCCAAACCGGCGCCCACTAATCCAGGAAATGATAGGGAATTCCGTGAGCACGATAACAGTCGCAACGTCTCTAGTGATGCGGTTGCTGGAGATTTGGACGAGCGGTCGCAAGCGCAGCAGGCGCTGCTTCGAACTTTTGAGAGTATGGTTAGGATGAACGAGGATAGTGGAGAAAACCAAGACATTCAGAAGAAAAATGCAGATTCTGCTCCAAGCGAAAGGATTAGCGGTGGAGAAACTGACGGATCGGTGGTCTGTAGGCTGCTGGCGCCTAGTCATCAGGTAGGTCGCGTGCTTGGTAGAGGCGGAAAAAACGTAGAGAAGATCAGACAGGAGAGTACCGCTCATGTGAAAATTTTCCCTAAGGATCAAATCCCCGCGTGTGCGTCGCCACGGGACGAGTTAATTCAAGTAATTCACATTGATTTCTTTGACACTCGAAATCAAAATTTCCATTTCTCACAATCTTTTCAATCATTTTTTTCAACGTGTTTTGCAGATATCAGGAAGGTTTCCGGCGGTGAAGAAGGCCCTTTCTTCTATTTCCGCCTGTCTTCAAGACGGCCCGAGGTTGGACTCGAGCAATTCTTCCACCACAAAACCATTAGGGCCTCCGTCCCAAGCAAGTAGTATGCCGGCACTAGACGAAGAACCTTCTCCTAAGAGGAGATATGCTAGCCATCATAATGCAGATCATCGCTCGAGGGGTTATTCTTCCATACCAGGACACGAAAATGCTGGAGCTGGTCCAAGGCCGGCTATGGAAGAGGAGGTAGTGTTTAGATTATTATGTCAACCCGATAAAGTTGGAAGTCTAATTGGGAAAGGTGGCACCATAGTACGAGCGTTGCAAAATGAAACGGGTGCATCTATAAAGATTGTTGATACACCCGACTTGGATGAACGCGTGGTTATGATATCTGCACGAGAGGTATGATCTTGTTGAAGCTTCAATTTCCTTTGTGATCCATGGTGTTTTTGCCCTGAAACTCATTTACCTATTCCCCTCTTTTCCATTTTATTTTGGGTCGTATGAAAAAAGATCAAGACATTGCAGTTATGGGGATTTGCATGGAAGCTTCTTCCTTCTGATCAGCGTGTTCTTACCAATATTTGCCACAGATCAAGTTATCTACAAAATCATTGTTTCTGGTTTGGAAATTGAAAGCCTTACTTCAGTGAAGTAAAGGTATTCCTTAATTTTCTAAACCAAGATCTTAGAACTTGTTTGAGTTAATAGAATACTTTCCTTAGCTTACTCCCATAATTAGGTCTGTCTTGGTCTCTATATCCTTTGGTTGTTTTAGGGGAAAAACATATGGACTAGAAGGAAAAGAACAGGATATCCCACCAATACTTTCGAGAAACCGAGCTTTCATTGAGAAAAATGGAAGAACGTATAAGGACATGCAAAAAAATAAACCCACAAAAAAAAGTCCAAACACTGATTTAAGAAATGGACTCCAGTTTTTCTCAAGTTGTTTTTTGGTTCTTTGTAAATTTTCTTACTTTCTCAGTGAAAGCTCAACTCCTCTATTTAAACAATATGCTCAGAAGATTAGGAAGTTAAAAGTAGGATTTTTGGATTTTGGGAGTACTGGAGTAGTGTGATGAAGTTAGAATAGAGAAAAAAGAGTAAGAAAGAAGAAGAAATGGAGTTCTGGTTCTTCTGGAAGTAAAATTATTAGTTCAAGCAATTTTTTGGTTTGATCTGTTGATCGATGCTTGTTCCTTTTTTCTCTTTTAGGTTTCTTTTAGGGCCTGCGGTTTTATTTCTTCTTTATATTTCTCAAAGGGTGGCCTAAATTCTCTACTCGAAAGGGGAGTTTTCCTTGTGGAAAACTATCTGTCTCAAATTATTGACTTTACTTTTAGACTGTAGGTAACATCAACTTGATGTTAGATCTCACCTCGGTTGGAGAGGGGAATTTGGGGTGGATTGTTAGATTCCACATCGGTTGGAGAAGGGAACGAAGCATTCCTTATAAGGGTGTGGAAATCTCCCCCTAGTAGACACATTTTAAAATCGTGAGGCTGATGGCGATACGCATCGGGCCTAAGTGGACAATATCTACTAGCGTTGGGCTTGGAATGTTACCCATAAATAAGTGAAATTTGTGAATCTGATGAAGGCAAGGAAAATATGTACAGCCAAAGGTTTTGAACATGCACATTGGAACAAGCCCTAGAAAACTTAAATTGGAGATTTTCCTTCTAGAGTTGTTGGAAGTCCATTGATCAAATGGACAATGGTTTCTAAGGCATTCCACCTAGCCCATCAGGCACAATTTGAGCTAATAGGTTGAACTGAATTCCTCCTCTGAACTGCTTTATCAAGTCTTTTTGTTATGCTCTAATGCAGGACAAGGATCACGAACTAATATAGAAAATGGTTCCAATTCAAAAGAAAAAAACTGAAGCTCATAAGTACAAAAAGACCGAGTGACCGATGCCTATAAGGAGGTGTTCGTTAAGCCAAGCCATCTCCCAAACGTACTCATCTGATCTCTCCATCCCTCTTAAGTTTCTATTATTCCTCTCAATCTAAATTTTCCATGCAAAGAAGCTAGCCTACCATGCAACTGTACTCTTCTCCTTGGAGGGAGAACTCAAAAGCACCTCCTAAACCTTAAACCCTATTGATTAGAAATGTGGTGAAAATCTTAGTTTTTCCCTTGATTGACTTGCACATACTTGTACATTTATTTTGAATCAATTTTGAATGTGGAAATTGAAATGCATAAAGGCTTAGTTTCTCATTTATTATTGTCAGAGGATGGAGCTCTTAGGATTAGCATTTTTTCTGTGGATTATTGCTGCTTTTGTAACCTGCACTTACCACTCGAGTTCGTGATCCTCGTCCTCCTGAATTAGAGCACAACAGAATATGGTGACCTAACATCTACGCCAACATGATTATGCCATTAAATCAATTGAGACCTAACATCTATATCGAAGGTTGGCATAATCATGCATTAGTTATATATATTTTACATAACTTTTTGTATCTTTGAAGCCTTCTTTTCCTTGAATAGGAATCTTGATTCTAGCATTGTATCTAAACAACTGTATTATACTTGTTCAAATTATTCTTTATTGATTTCATCTCAGAGTTTGGAACAAACATATTCTCCTGCACAAGAGGCCGTTATGCGTGTACATGGTCGAATTGCAGAACTTGGGTATGAACCAGGCGCTGCAGTTGTTGCTAGACTACTTGTACATGCACAACAGATAGGCTATTTGGTGGGTAGAGGAGGCCATATTATTAATGAAATGAGAAGAGGGACTGGTACTAGCATTCAGATATTTCCCCGGGAGCAAATTCAAAACAGCGGGCCTGTGAGCGATGAAATAGTACAGGTAATTCACATCTTATAACGTGACCGACCATGCTTGTTTCCTTAGTACGAACTGTTACCTTCCCAAGTTTGCTGTACAACCACCTTTCTTGCTGATAAATATATGATTTTGGAAGTGATCATCTTGTAGTTTCTTTTTTATGGAGTCTGTTTGGTTCTTTCCTATTCATAAAAATGCTGCAGAGACAAATTGGTTCACGGCAATACATATAGATACCGAATGTTACTTGGCCGTTTGATGGCCTATATGATAGTTAAGAGCATATTCTAGCATGAATGCTTTTTCTTAAAAATAAGAATCATAGTATGATGAATCCTATCTTCCTTTACATGTAAGAACTACATGATTGATAGTCCAATTTTGTGTTGAAAGATTTGGGCTAATGTTCATGGCAGGTCATCGGAAATTTGCAGTGTGTACAGGATGCTCTGTTTCATATAACAAATCGGCTTAGAGATACTTTATTCCCAATGAGACCACACGTGCCGAACTTCAATGCTCCATCTTACTTGTCTCCTCACCCAGAAACACCTCCCGTATTTAGGCCGGGAAATAATGCACATTCCCCTGGATACTATCCTTCTCAAGCTGGAGCTCAACGCCTTCCCTTCCATTCCCACCCACTCGATCATCAGCCTGCATATTCTCATGGTATGAGCTTCAGTGGTAATAATATGGATGGAGTTCCATATCCCCATGGCATTGATAGACCAGGGCCAGGTTCTATTGAGAGACCTTCTCCTAGATCGTGGACTTCTCAGGTCATTGCTCAAACCTTCAAGAACCCTAGTTTCTTTGTCGTGGCAAAACTGACTGGAAAACATTTTTTCTTGTTTTTTTGTTGGATTACGTTCAGGTTAGTAACGACATACCCAAGGGACCAACAACTGATGTTGGTTTTGGCATGGCTTCAAGGAACGAGCCCTACAGCAGGTAAACCAATCATTCTTTAAATCTGCAAACTTTCTTCCAGGTTGCATCTTGAAACTGTACTCGGCCTACGTGTTTTAAGGGTTTATTTATTAGTTTGTGTTACAGTCTGTATATGGATTTTCTATGAACAGCGGGGGTCCAGCTCATTTTGTGGGAGGTACATCTATGGAGATGGTGATTCCACAAACTTTAATCTGCCATATCTATGGAGAGAACAATGCCAACATTGCTCATGTTCAGCAGGTTAGTGGAGTACCAAAGTTGGGCAGCACACTGTTTTTTTTGCCTTTATAATGTGTTGTGCGTTACTGTGGCAGATATCAGGGGCAATGGTGGTGGTTCATGATGCTAAACCTGGGATATTTGATGGTAAAGTGGTCGTGTCCGGCACACCAGATCAGATTCGAGCAGCCCAGAGACTTGTCCACGCCTTCATCTTGTGCGGGAAGACACAATCCTGATGAGCCTAAAAGCCTAAAACAGTGCGCAAAAAATTACTTGAATTTTGTCTCAAGTTTCATGATGGTTAGCAAATGGATGTAAACCAGAACATATAACAGTGTAGAAAATGTTTACATCCATTTTACCTCGTTCCAAACATGTTTCTCAGCTGCCATTGCGAAAAGTGCACAATGTAGAAAATCAATCGATCAATAAATAAATGTAGTTGTTTGTTTGTGTGCATCTTATTTAGTAGCACAGGATTTGTAGCCTCTGTTTTCGTAGTCAAATTTTGCATTATTCAGATCGGATTCGATTCAACCCAAATGCTAGTGTCAGCCATTGGAGTGACTCTGACAAAGGGATAGAAACCTGTGCAAGAGAATACTGGACAAAAGTAAGATGGATTAAGAAAAAACCGTCCATTGTACATCATCAGCAGCAAATGATAATTTACAAGATTCTGGGAATTGACATTTGGAAAATGGTTCAGAATATGATAGGAAAAGCTAATAAAATTAGTGCACGTGCACGGTACCCTTGTTTCCAAGATGAATTGGCCAGAATAGAATCTATAAGGGTCTCTCTGTCGCGGGTGTGAATCCTGATTCTTAGCCATCAGACTAACCCGTTTCAAACTACTCTGTAAGGAGAGATTAAGCTCAGTATAATTTCCGCAACAGCAATCATAAACATCTGTCTCAATTCTAAGCACCTTTTGGGTTGGACTCCGAATCTCCATTCTGCACGACATTCTAAAACATAATAGAATAGTTGACGTGAAGGGCCAGTGAGGACAGCAGGAATTTCAACTACAAAAAGCATAGTTAAGAAAAAGACAACATAATCTACGGCTCACCTCATTTCTATTGAATGATGAAGCTTGTCCACTCTGGTTTGGTGCTTTTGAGAGGTCCCGCAGAGTTCCCTTGTAATCCACAGCGATACAAATTAGAAGGAACGGAAATGAAAACATGAGGGCTGTTCACTACCTAACAGCCTTCAAGAAAAGAATTTCTATGGCGGAAAGCATGCAGCATATCATTTTGCAGAGTCGTGGGCATAGGATGCTGACGTCTGACCACATTTATTTTTCCTATAACAATTCTGTTAAAGCTCCAACACAGGAAAAGTGGAGAAATAAGACACCTGCCATATGTACAGAAGAGCCTTTCTACCAACAGAAGAGAACCTAGAAAATTGTCAAGACACCACCATTGTTAATGACTTCCAAGTTTTACAGGTTTCTACACCTATTATGAAAGAAAACCTAAAATAGATAGTGGAAAAGAACCCCTCCCCCCCAAATATTTTTATTTTTCCTCCACTTTTTTACTTTATTTCAAAAAATTCTTTAATACCACCCAAAGAAGAGCTTAAACAGAATTCCGCCTTAAAATCTTGCATCTTCCTTTGAAAGGATTACTACCCCATGATACTTGAACCAAGTATTGTTTAAACCAGGAAGCACCATAGGTGCCTGAATCCGATAGGAGGGGAGAAAAACCAAGAGGAATAAGCCCAATGGCATTGCAAAATGAAGCAATTGATAGATTTTCATATTGAAAGAGATTATTGTTGGTCTATCTTTTCTACAACACAAATCTGAGAGGAAAGGCCGGTGTTAGACTGTGGATGAGGCTCATAGAGAACACCACATGAAGAGCTTCAACCTTTTTGGATATTTATCATGCCATATTGACTTGTGCGGAGGAGGGCTCTCCCTACTACCTTTATTGACCCAATCAGCAAAGAGACGACAATCAGAAATGTCCTACGTGGATCTGGAGGGCATATCCTTGATATGCCCAGCTGATTGAATGAAAACCAGAGAGCAAGCAGATAAGGATGCCCATTCAAAGATCTTACACCGAGACTCTTAAGAGTTGGATGAGGAACACCATAAATCCTTCCAACAATCCTTTAAGCTAGCTAAAGAGAAGATTCTAGGGCAACCACAGCTAAGGGGAAATCCGCAATCTACAAATTCTCCCTCCCAAAAGAATGTGGAAGAATTTTTGCCCAGTGCTTTTGATTCTAGAATAGACAAGATTCTCGTGCCTGATAATATTATTTCCAAGGCTCTTTATGATTGTAAAGATAGAAAGTACTCTCAGCCAAGAACCAAGATGAGTATTTCAAAATTTAGCCCGCATGATTTTCATCCATAGAGCCTTTTTCTCTTGGCAACATCTCCAGTTCCAATTTGTAAGAAGACAGCTGTTTCGTTATGTAAAATTACCAATGTACAGCTCCCTTCCTTCACAGGATAGAGGACCTTTTTCCAGTTAGCTAAATAAAAGCCACATTTTTTCTTATGACCTTCACAAAGAAACATTCTTCAAAACTTCTCCAGATTGATCATCGCCTTAGGACTGTAGAAAAGGGACAAATAAAAAACAGGGAGATTGGCAAGAATGGTCATGCCTTGTATATGGTTGAGGCTTCCCACTTTAGATATAGTGGAATCCCTCCAGTTTTGGTGCATATTCTCAACTTTAAAGGTCATAGGAGCCCAGAAAAAGGAGGATCTAGGTTTGTCATTGAGGAAAAGACTGAGATAAGCAGTGGATTATTGGCCATGCTTGCAATGAATGTCAGATGCCTAGAGATCAATATATAAAACATGACATAATACAATTACACGTTTTTAAAGAAAGATGCCTTTAAATAAAAAGATGTTGATGCCTGTTACCTTTTTCTTTCTTTCTTTCTTTCTTTCTTTTTTTTTTTTTTTTTTTGAAAAGAAAAACGTAGTTGGTGTCTGTTACCTTGTTTGCCCACATGAGTCCGCAAGCATTGCAAAGGGTTCTTGGCCCATCAGGTCCACGTCGCATCATTGGTGTTGACTTCTCACTAATGCCACAATGTCGGCAGCTACAGGCCAGTGAAATTAAAAGTGTGAATCAATCAATAAAATAATAAGCATGACTCTTTTAGTAATTAATCTGAAAATCATAAATAAAAACTAACAGAATTTCTTGTTGTTGGGAACCATTTCCATCGGTAGCCCAATTCTCATTTGATTCCCAACTTGTTATGGCCAATGATGAATCTTCATGAGTTGGTTTAGAGGATGTGAACTGGCCTTTATTCCGTTGCATCCTACAAGGGAAAGAACAGTGGGATGGAATCAATAAATATGAACACAGTGATCTTTTTGAACTTGCTAAAGTCTTTTATTGACCTAACCAAGGTACAAGAAGAAAAGGTACATGTGTGCGTGTATATTTTTTGTTTTTCTTTAATAAGAAACAATTTCATTGTTGTATGAAATTCACAAAAAAGGATATACATCAGCATATGTACTTAACAATTTCATCAGCATATGGACAAAAAATGCCATTTTGGTCAGCAAGTATGAAACTACAGATTAGTGGCCCGAAGCTTTTGGTTGCACTTATATTCATTGAATCCGTAAATTAGTAGGCTAGATGCGCAATCTGTAACAAAATATCTTCTAAAAAATTAGAGAGAATAGAAAAAACACCAACCGAATAACAACTAGCAACCCTGAGTACAACACTGGATATTTGACGCAACTTTGAGACTAATTCCAAGATCCTACCTAAACCTGTTTATACGGCCCCTAAATCCCTCTTCAATTCTCATAAATAGGCATAATGAAACTTACCATATAGACAGGAAATGTTGTCATCGGAAAGACAAAAAAAAAAACAAATAAATAAAAATACTTCGCTAATTCAGTGAAAAGAGAGGAATTATCAAGATGAAAAAAAAAAAACAGCAGAAAAAAATAAAGATGCCAGAATTTTACACCATTAGGATTGCTTGAATCCCCAGTTCAACAAAACTATGTGGCACTAAACAGCTTCTACCATCATCTGAAAAACCATGTTCAAATCAAACTATCCTCATAACAGGAACATACAGCATTAACTCCCAACTCGTGGAAGAAAATATAACCGTATTGAAGATGATATAATAGATGACTTAAAAGGGAAACCAACAATAAAGGAAGGTGAGATACCTAAGTGCTACCTCTTTACGAACTGTATACCGAATTTTCTTGTCAAAATTACGTTCCTTTCGCTTTTCACGAAATCTAATCAAAGACGCTAATCTCTGAGGGACACTTAGACGTGGGGGGATATTGGCAAGTGCCTGGTTAAACGCTTCATCAGTGAGATGCTACATATGAGATAACACATCATTCTTTAATAGATAGCACAATAAGATACAGGTAAAATGTGGATAAGCATAAATACATACCCTATCATTTTGTTGATTAGTTATTGGTATAGAGGGAACACGAATAGGTACTTCACGACCTCCCAATAATAATAACACGGCTTGAACCTGACAAGGAGTTGTTTAGATAATTTTGAAAACGGGAAACCATTGAACCCATAAAAGAACAAACTACATATGCTAACTTACGCACTAATAGGTACATGTGAAATTGTTAACTGGAATTAAGCTAAACTTAGACAACGGCAGATCAAAGCACTTCAAAGAACAGCAAGTTATTTGTAAAGCATGTTTCAAAAGAGATGAGTTCTTAAGAAATGGCTGAAGGAGTAATAAATTAAAATTAGAGACATAGTAGAAGGAATTTTATATTAAGCCTGAGTTGTGGTAAACAAGAATCCACCATACTAACAAAAAATATACTGAGCTGGGTCAGGTCTCCAACCATATTTAGGGGATAATCCATTATCAGTAAATTTCAGTCTATACTTCAATCGACTTAAACCCTCATTGGTTAGCACTAGTAATTCCTGGAATCCTCCATGTCAGGCAGAGCAAAAAAAAGGAGGATGCTCTTAGCTCATCTCAAGTCAAAAGAGGGTACTACCCACTTATCCCATCCCATTCATCGCCTATAAAGCCCAAAATCAAAATGTCCACTTAGTCATAAACCTGTAACGTCGATAAACATGTCAGTGTCAATTTAAAATATCTCAGTCACAATGAAAAGTGAAAGATTCTAAGTTACAACATCAAACTAGGACTTGGAAGGACCAATCTGACTCAACAATGTTTTCAGTATTAACAACTATGGAGAGAGCTCAAAAAGGTAATAACATTGTGTTGTCCCAGCATCAGGATATTACTTGAAAAATTCTCTTAATGTTTTTAACTTAATACAGCTACGGCAAAACGGGCACGAAAAGAAGAACGAATAACCTTTTCGGGCGAGACAGTGTCGAAAACATAAACTTGTCCCTGATAAGACAGGGTGAGTTGATCACAGTTATCACCTCCACGATCCACCATTACACCACGATTCTCAGCAAGGTCGCCATGGTCGGATGGAGCTTCCCTTTCCACAACCATAATGCCATGACCTTCATTTTCATGCTCATCAGCCAATGCATTCCCATTACTCGTGTAATGAAAGTCATGATGTTCCTGCTCTTGCACAGATTGCGTGTGCATCGAATGCTGTGCATGGTTCATATGCATCCGTCCATCGCTCGCATGAATACCGTCCATTTCACTGCTCCCGCAAAATACCGGAAGAAAAAAAACTCGATTAATCTAAATCATTGCGCATTAGATAAACTTCTAAGGCAGGTCCATCCTAACCCTAACAATTCAGTAATAAACACAAAATAAACAAGTGGCCAAACAAAAACAAAAGATTATCCGCGAGTGTGTACGACAATATCGAGTACACAGTTCAAAACCATGTTCGAAGTGCTTTGTGCCTAACACAATGACAATGTGTTGTGAGTTGAAGAAGCTAAATTCCCCCATTTTCGGAGAAAAAAAACTTGAACGGAGAGAGAAACAGTAAGTAAACCGAACCGAACGATGGCATAAGAAGAGGATTTGTGATTTGGTTGAAATTACCATCAAATAGAGTGATGATCCAACAGAGGAACACGAAAACCGCAACGCGATGAATGCAATCTCCTTGCTCTGATGCAAAGCAGGGTTGAAAAGGAGAGGATCGACGATCACATTGGTTTTCAGGTGGATGATCTCTCCTCGGGAAGGGGAGGGTTGAAGATACGATCTAAACCAATTGGGATCAACGGCGGATTGAGTTCGGAGAGGGGAGAGAAGGTTCTAGAAACTAGACACAGACCTGCCTCTGAATAAATCCCCCGTTAGCCGTTTAACACATCATTTTTGTTTTGGGATTCTTTTGGGTGAGAAGCCGTCTCATTGGCTTTTCCCCTCCTTTATTAAAAACTAAATTAATATAAAATAATTTATGTCTCCAATAATTCTTTTTTTATTTTTTTAAATTTCAATCAAATATAATAAAAATAATACCTTAAAAACAATTTAAAACAAAAATACATTTATCACTATTTTAAATAATACCTCTTTAAAAAATAATCATATTTTTTTTTATATATGAAATAAAAATTTAATAAACGGTTAAAAAAAATGTTGGAATATGGAGCCTGATGTCTAAATCGGGTAGAAATATATTTGGAAGATATTTGATGATAGAGATATATATGGTAGATATTTGGTAAATATCTAATAAACGTATATTTGTTAGATTATATGTCGTGTTTAAATATCTCGAAACTATATTTAGTGAATTGAAACCATATATATAACCCATTATGTCGTGTTCTTAAAATGTATTTTTCTTTATTGTCGGTATTCTATTTGTGAACATACCTCATCAATAAAACATTTTAGCCAATATTTTCTCTCTCCTATTTTTTGTGTTGATCTTGATCGAGTGTATGCGTTGTTGAACAATCCTATCTAAAAAATTATACTTTCACTCATGATGAAGACTAGTGAGCTTTTTTTTTTTTTTTTTTTTGAAAGTGAATTTGGAAATAATTCTCGCTTTTTGAGTTGCTCTCAGCTCACATTAAAGTAAAAGAGGTACCCTAAAGATCTAAGGCGTGTGAGCCGTGCGAGGTTTAAAGCTCTCCCGAGAAGATCGAGAAGGCCTTGGATTGCTATATGACATTTTCATTTTAACGAAAAAGCTTGGTTAAAAATAAATATTTTGAAAAAACAACGGGCCCTGATCGAGCAACTAGTAGTCCTGTCTATCTACCTCTCGAGACACAATATCTTGAGTACCAATGATGGTGACTACATCTGCTGGCATGTGATGTTTGGCCATAGAATCGAGTCCTTGTGAATGGGCAGAGCCAGGTGCTCTTATTTTACGACGGTAGGGACGATTGCTTCCATTACTGACCAGAAAGACACCAAATTCACCTTTAGGTGCTTCCACTGCGGTATAGGTAGAAGAAGCTGGTACGAAAAAAACTTATGTATAAAGTTCGAAATGGTGAATTGAGGTAGAGTAGACCGATGATGATCCTGTAGTCATTTGGCCGACTATTGAAAGAAAAAGCTTGCATCTGCTCCCCCTCAAAAAGGAGGAGAATCTCTTTTGCCAGCTCAATCCTCACGATAAGAATTCTGTATGCCAATTCTGCCTCAAAATCTCTGAAGGTGATCAGCCCCTAAGGTCTCAGGTCTCCGAGTCAGCCCGCGCTTTTTCGAAGAATCCTGCACCCATGGGCATACGGACCCGAAGATGGCAACGGGAGCACGAACGAGGTAACTGATGCTTTCAATAATTGAAACGTTGTCGCATCACTATCTTTTGATGCAAGGAAAAAGTGAATCAAGAGAGTTAGCTTTTTAAATGAATTAATATTTTAAAAATAAAAAATTAAAAAATAAACTTCCAAATTTAAGGAATTATTGAGGATTTTGTTTGTAATGCTTGGGAAAAAAAATATTATCATACTTTAACATAAATAAAATATTTTCAATAATCTTATTACATTATTTAATTCAGGGATTAACTTTTATGATTATAGTAAATAAATAATTTATTTATTTAATAATTTTTGAGTAAAAATAAATTAAATATACAATTTTAAAATTTATTATTGATTTACTATAATTATGAACATCAATTATTTATTTGAACTTATTCAAAATAAAATAAATTAAGAGGTAAAATGTTATCAAAATTTTATATAAATAAATAATATTTTTTTAAAATTATTGTAATTACTTCTAACAACCTTATAACAACTTTAGATAATTAATTGTTATTAGTTAATTTATTTTCATTAAGTCAATAAATAGCTTAACCAATTAAATTAAATTTTGATTAACTTTTTTCATTATAAGTATAATATAAACCATATACTTTTACGATTTTTAGATTATTTAGTTGTGAACATTAATAATATTTTCAAACAAATGATTTAATTAAAATGAGAAATAACAATAAACATAAATAATTAAAACTTATATTCAAAAAACAATAAAAAAAGAATAATTAAAAAAATGAAAGAAAATATAGATAAATAAATAATGGGATAATGAAATAATACGAATAAAAAAAAATAATATTATTTAAGAATATAGATAAATTAATTTATTATAAAAAAAACTAATAATGTATTAATATATTGTGAATTATGAATGATATTCGAATTTTATAAAATTTTAATTATTAATTTAATATATGAACAGATAAATAATTTTTTAAAAAGTAATTAAAATATAGACAATATTAAAATTATAGAATTAATGTAACTAGTTTACACCAGCTTTAAGTTGGTAATTAATTTTTAATTTTTAATTTTAATTATTTCCTTTTCTAATAATTCGGATTTATTAGAATTTATTCGAATTTCAGTTCAGAGGCGATTGTTCTTTCCTTGTAGATTACGGGTTTTTGTTAAAAGCTAATCGGTATACGCTGACGATTATCACCACTCACTACGTGTCAAAGCCTTATTGGTTGAGGTGCCCCACTGGTCACTCAAGAAAAATCATAAGCTCTCTCCATTTTTCTACGTCTCCCACTTTCTCTCCTCTTCGATCTTCACCGTCTCTTCCATTTCCATTTTTGCCTGTTTTCTTCCAAAATCAGAAAAGCACCTTCCACCAATCTGGGACAAATCAGATCCTTTCTACCACTATCATTTCCATCGTCAAAAACGCTTCAATCGCTGCCCATTTTTCTATCTCTCTCTTCATAAATCATGCTCTTCTCCCTGTTTCTTGCTCGCTGTCGTGTTCTGTGATAGATCACTCGACTTCGTGTCGGGAACTATTTGCTGATTTTGAATCTGGAAAGGTGATTTGTTTCGCCGCCGGTGCCTGTTCGGAGATCCCATGGCTAGGACCAGATCGTCCTCCAGCAAATGGAGGTTTTGTAACCCATCGTATTACCTGAAGAGACCGAAGCGTTTGGCTTTTCTTTTAGTGACATTCGTTTGTGTTAGTTTATTAGTTTGGGACCGCCAGACTCTGCTCAGAGAACATGAGGTACTGTTTGATTTATGAGTTCGCTTAATTTTTTCTAATCGTAGCACTTGCTCAAATCTTAGTTTTATTGCTTAGAGTTTTGTGGGATTTGCGAGGAATTTCTGCGAAGTGGCCGTCTAGGATGAGTTGCCTGATTCCTTAGGACCGTGGAGTACGAGAAAAATGCTACCAGTTTAGGATCCGAATTTGGACAGTTCAATGTTTTAGTGGGTCCTCTCATTCTCATCTCCACTTCCTGGTAAACGGCTACTCGTTGCGTAGAATTTTTCGAGAAAATTCCAAATAAATTTCCGCATCTCGTTCTATCTCTCTCGCGAAAGCAGTTAGTTTGCGCTTGTTATAAGTTCACGTCGTGACGCACCCAACCCAAGTTGTCGAAATTGATAATTCCTCATGTATGCCCACTATTTCATTATGTTACTACCAATCATGGGTTTTAATTTTACATGTCTGAGAATTGAAGAACAAATTGTCGGCGATATGTAACGAGCCAAAGCGGACAATATTTTCTAGCGGTGGACTTGGACTGTTACAAATGGTATCGAGTCAGTCACCGGACAGCGTGAGATACTGATCGAAGTAGGGCTAGATCCTCTCTATACTAGAAGGTTTTAAAAACCTTGAAGAGAACCCGAAAGAGAAAGCCGAAAGAGGTGGTGGGCTTGGCTGTTACTATAAATGTCCGTAGTTATTGTCCTTTGCAATTGTAACCAAGCTTATCTTGATTAGCTGCACTCTTTATCTACGGATCCATTTTGGAAGTGATATCCAGGTCGATCTAAGCAGCCAAACTCCTTATATGGAAAGCATGTGATGTGATCATATCCAACTTTATCTATTAGCTTCAAGTTCAATTTTCCTTTTTAAGAATATAATCTTTTGTTTACAAACATTGCTTTTGTCATCACTGCTAATGACTAGTTTCTGGCTGCCACACAGTATGTTCAAAACCTTGAATCTGTCTCGAAGTTTGGGGTATCCTTGGACACTGATGTTAGACAATGTTCAATGTAATTCTTTCAGTTTGAGAGTATCTTTTTTCTTGCTAGCATTTGATATATTCATTGCTCCTGTGTAGGACGAGCTTGCGAAGTTAAATTCTGAGGTGGTACGATTGAGAAGTCTGGTAAGAGACTTGATGTACTTATACCTGCTTGATACCAGGCTAAGCCGTTTAAGTTCAACTTTTTTTCATATAGTTATGGTCTTAATCATTGCATATACCTATATAAAATTGTATGTTCAGATAGAAGAAGTTAACGATAAGCCACAGAATACTATTGCCGAAGTTCATGTGGAGGCCAAGAAGGAGGTTGATGATCCTATTGATGCCGAGCGAAGAGAGAAAGTCAAAGAAGCAATGATTCATGCCTGGAGTTCCTATGAGAAGTATGCTTGGGGACAAGACGAGCTGCAGGTATGATGACCTCTTTTCTGCGTAATAGAATCTCTTCAATTTTTCTTTTGTCCTGAAACAGAGTTATAAAAAAGCTCAATTTAGGGCCTTTCTGAGTGCACTTGTCTTTGAACTCTTGGCAATATCCTCTGCTCTTTCCCTCTCTTTTTTTCCTTTTGTTTTGAAACGAGGTATAAAAAATCCCAATTTTCCCCTTCCTTCCTCTTTTGTTAAGGCATCTGTGTGTGTGTGTGATTATCTTTAGACCCTCGGCAATATTCTACATTTTCCTTGTAAATAAATGCATCTATGAAGTAGGCTAGTTTGGGAATCAAAACAGAAAATCGATAGCTCAACTGATTAAGACATGAGCCTCGTCCAAAAGGTAAGAGATTCAAACTTCACATGTTGTTTGACTAAAAATCAAAACAAAGAATTGCAAGGGATTTGTGCTTATGATTCTTCTCTTTGGTGATTCTTGTGGTTCTTTGAGCTATATACAAGCATACTATCATATTTCATGCCAGAGCTTGAATAGATTTTAAAAAATATAATTCTCCATTTGTTTGAGAATTGGAGTGCTTTTACCGTCATCCGAAAATGTATGAATAACGAGATGGGGGTGAAAACTGATTCCCGACTTTGGAATTTATTTCTAATGGATATATGAACTGATCATGGCTCGCTAATTCATTGTATTCCGTTCCTTGATTTCTCCCCATAGTGGTCAGTAAATATGAAGTAATTTGGTTCAGATGTAGCACCAAGGATGTCATTATTCATACTTAAATCTATCCAAAAGTTGAATTTGAGACTGATTGCTTTTTCTTTTTTGGCATTTTTTGAGACGAATGATTGCTCTTTTGTCTTTCTACGTTACTTTTATTTTGTCAACTTTGTATGGTTGTGCATTCAAGTTAATGAGTAACTTTTTGTTTCCTGATTTCTCTTAATTTTGGGTTTGACCAGCCACAAACAAAAGGTGGTATCAATAGCTTTGGTGGTCTTGGAGCAACGTTAATAGATTCTCTTGATACGTTGTATATCATGGGTCTCGATGAGCAATTCCAAAAAGCTAAAGAGTGAGTGTTTTGAATATTTATTTTCCGCGTTTCTTAATGTATTTTAGATCTTCTGTTCTTCCTGTGAGCCAAAAGAGCACCAAAATGTTCTTGGCGTTTGTTTGCTGCAAACTTTGAGCATATTTTTCTCCATGCTCCCCCAACCCCTTTTCCCCTTTTTAATCTGCAGTTTTAATTTCTCTATGGCCATATAAACTTACGGATATGCTAATTATGCCAATCCTCCATGTCAAGATCCAAATTTAATACTATTCAACTTAATTAGTGATCTATAGTGTGGTATGAATCAACTGAGTACTCTATCTTGCCCAGTAGAAATATTTTTGGTCAATGGCCTATGCGTATTGAGACAATTCTGATGCCTCTAAATATTGCTTTCACTTTACAGGTGGGTTGCGAAGTCTTTGGATTTCAACAAGAATTATGATGCCAGCGTTTTTGAGACAACCATAAGGTTGCGTAATCAGGTTTAATGGGTCATTGATTTTAAGTTGCCTTTGTTACGGGGTAGAAGACCATCGGACTCATGGCATTTTTTGGTTCTCCTAATGAGAAATTCAAAGAGAGTTGTAGCCACATTTTGTTTGCTCATAAGTGCTTTCTTTTGATTGGAACCAGAGTAGTAGGTGGACTTCTCAGTGCATATGATCTCTCCGGTGACAAAGTGTTTCTTGACAAGGCTAGAGATATAGCAGATAGGTTGCTTCCAGCATGGGATACCCCCTCAGGAATCCCTTATAACTTCATAAATTTGGTTAATGGAAGACCTCATAATCCTTCATGGACCGGGGTAAGTTTTGTCAATTTTTTTCTTCTTTTGCAGATTTTCTAGTTTTCCGATCATACAATGTGTCAGAAAAACACATTCATGTCCGGTCCTTAACTATGATAGTTGCTACTTACATTTCCTTTACTGGCAGTGAGATGGCTTTTAACTCTAAACTTGCATGTTGAGGTTGCTCTACAGACTTCCAAAAACTTGTTTTGGGCCAAGAAATTCCCGTTTATATTGAAATCCCCACATGGATTGAGGCTTAATCCTAGTTTTCTTTTTGGATTCATTACATTAGACACATTTATATAATATAATTCTGGAGTGATGGTGTTGGTTTTTAATCCCACGATGGATCATTGTATCTGACTTCGAAGTTGTTTTCTTTGCCCCTTCGGTGAATTTCCTTTATTCATCGTATTTTCTAGCCAATGTATGTTTGTAAGATCCCACGTTGGTTGGAGAGGAAAACAAAACATTCCTTATAAGAGTAGGGGAATCTCTCCCTAATAGACGTGTTTTAAAACCATGAGGCTGACGGCGATACGTAATGGGCCAAAACAGACAATACCTGTTAGCGGTGGGCTTGAGCTGCTACAAATGATATCAGAGCCAGACACCGAGCTATGTGCCAACGAGGATGCTGGGCCTCCAGGGGGAGTGGATTGTGAGATCCCATGTCGGTTGGAGAGGGAAACGAAGCATTTCTTATAAGAGTGTGGTAACCTCTCCCTAGTAGACGCGTTTTAAAACCGTGAAGTTGACGGCAATATGTAATGGGCCAAAGCAGACAATATCTACTAACTGTGGGCTTGGCCTATTACAATGTTGTTGATTGTCAAGTCCAATCATGCCTGATGTAGGCTTGTTTTAGACAACTTTTTTTTTTTAGCTGTGGTTTGAGATATGAGCTTCCGTAGTTGTAATCCATAATGTTTAATGATGCTATTTCTAGTTCAAATGCTGTATTATTGTTACTCCTAACAATTTTCTTTTTTCTTAGGGTTTTAGTATCCTTGCAGATGCTGGTACGGAGCAGCTTGAATTCATTTCTCTATCACAAAGGACGGGAGATCCAAAGTACCAGCAAAAGGTCAATTTCTAATTGTTTTCTTATTGTTGTGGCTGTAATGCTGTATATCAATGGTATTGTTGGAAGTGTTAGAATGTTGAATATTTGGTGCTCAACATGTCAGGTTGAGAATGTTATATCACAGCTCAGTAAAAGCTTCCCCGACGATGGGCTGCTTCCCATATACATTGATCCAACCGAAGGAAAAGCATCACATGCAACCATAACTTTTGGTGCCATGGGCGACAGGTATTCAATCATTTAAGGTTTTCTTAAGCTTTTCCCTTCCATTTCAAGTATTTTCCAAACCACCATTAACTTTTCACTGGTATCCTTTAACTCGAAGATTCATTGCAGCTTTTATGAATACTTGCTCAAAGTGTGGATACAGGGAAACAAAACTTCTGCTGTAAAACATTACCGGTAAGAAGCCATTTCATCTATGATCACACTACAAACTGAATTTTTTTTTTTTTTTTTTTTTTTGAAGAAATTAAGATCGCGGATAAGAAATTTGGGGGGAAAACGATTGTACGGTTTTTAGAGTTCGAGATATGTGACATAATGCATGACCCATGAGTGCTTTTTGCGCGTGTGATATCTCTTGATCTTTTAATGTGTCAAATATTTTGATATACAGAATTGTTTGTTGATATTTTAAATTTAGGGAAATGTGGGAGAAATCAATGGAAGGTCTTTCAAGCTTGGTTAGGAAGTCAACCCCATCATCTTTCACTTATATTTGTGAGAAGAGTGGAGATTCCCTCACTGACAAGGTAAGATATTTGTGATCTCGATTATGTTATAAGAAGATCAAATATTATGAATATCTTTCCCCAATTTGCATGACTTTGCAGATGGATGAACTTGCATGCTTTGCTCCAGGAATGATAGCTTTGGGATCATCTGGTTATGATTCTGAAGATTCTAAGAAGTTCTTAACGCTTGCAGAAGAGGTAAGAACTTTCAACCTTTTAATTCCTCTTCTCCTTAGCTCCTCAATTAATATCTTCATTTGATTCATTTTATGGTCTAGCTTGCTTGGACGTGCTATAATTTCTATCAGACCACCCCAACAAAATTAGCTGGAGAGAACTACTTTTTCCACTCTGGAGAGGTTCATATCATCAATCCACTAATATAGTATCTCTTACCAGTTTCCTTTTAGTAATGTGGTTTAATGCTGTTTCATATATGGAATGTTAGGATATGAGCGTTGGTACATCTTGGAATATAATGAGACCAGAGACAGTAGAATCAATGTTTTACCTCTGGCGTTTGACTGGCAACAAGACATACAAAGAGTGGGGTTGGAACATATTTCAAGCATTCGAAAAGAATTCCCGGGTAGAATCGGGTTACGTCGGGCTGAAAGACGTGAGCATTCTCGAAACTCTTAAAAGATCTGGCATTGTTTTAGTCATTAATCTGTATGGAACTCGGAACGACATGCCTTTGGCTGGTGTTTTCAGGTCAACACAGGTGTAAAGGACAACATGATGCAAAGTTTCTTCCTTGCAGAGACACTGAAATATCTGTATCTTCTCTTTTCACCAACTTCAGTCATTCCTTTGGATGAATGGGTGTTCAACACAGAAGCTCACCCTCTACGCATTGTACCCCGGAACGAGGAAGGAGGATATCCTGAAAGATCAGATGAGAAACGCAAGCCATACATACGGTTGCGCAGCAGGAAGGAAGGTCGGTCTGATTGAACACGCGTTTTACTGCATTCTAATTCTTGGTAGAGTTGATTTATAGACGAAAACCTGAAGCATCCATCCTATATTATAGTGTTATTGCTAGATGTTCCTTCTGGGAATAATGCTGCAGCTCCCATGTGATGATGATGCTTAGACAGAATTTATTTGTAAAAGATGTAATACTCAGATAAATGTTGATGAAGGATTTTGTTTTTATTTGCTTGAGTTGCTTCAACATCCCATAGCAGGAATGATATGAGATTCTTCTTTGTTTGCATATTTGAAAAAGTTATAAGCTCTTCTTCTTCCTCTTTGGATTCCATTTTTCAAGCAGTTGATATGGTAGAAACCAGAGCTCTTTAATGATCAAACGGTGCCCGTTCCAAGAAACAATCTGCTGTCACGTGAAACTGATCGCTCTCCTCGCCAAATGGATATGGAGATATCATCCTGAAGAAATGGCCTTAGGGTGAAATCTTATAAAGGCTAAATATACTCCTACATCAAACAAAGATCTCCCTCCATCTTCTACAAAAGGGCCTTGGAAGTACATAAATAAACATCAAAATCTCATCACCCACCGAACTCGCCATAAGGTGGGGAATGGGCGAAGTACATTATTTTGGACCAACCCATAGATTGAAAGCACCACGTTAGCTTTGAAGTATCCACTTTTGTAGAGGCTTTCTCACAACAAAAAAGCCACGATTAAAGAAACGTGGAATGTTGTCAACAAATTTTGGGACTTGAAGCTTGGTAGGAATCTAAAGGATAATGAAGCAACGGAGTGAGCCGAATTAAGCCTTGACCTTGCCCCCGTGGTATTGTCAAACAAAGAAGACTCGCTAACAAAATCCTTGATGATGGAAATGGGGGAAAAAGTATAAGCAATAAATTTCACGCTAGCAAAGACAATATGGAAAAGACATCAACCTAAAAATGTAAAGTTTTTCCTTTGGGAAATAGCAAACAGAATATGGAAAGAACATAACCTAGTTGGAAAATAGCTTATAAAGTCATCAACAAAAGTGAAAATTTTCAAAAAAAAATGTCTTACATCACTCTCTCTCCAAATTGGTGTCTACTATGCAAGAAAGCAAAAGAAAAATTTCTGGACGCCGATTCTTAATATTTTCGGATGACATCTCACATTTCCTAAGGAGGTAGAGGATTTTTTGGATATGACCTTAACGTATCACCTTTCAAGAACGCAAAAGCTCTATTATGGAAAAACCTATCTCTTTTGGAATCTATGGAAAGAAAGAAATTAGAGAATATTTGCAGAAACGACACAGACCTACACAAAACTTTTCGACAATGTTGTTTACCAAGTTGTATCTTGGTATAAACTGCCTAATATTTTTACTTCTTATACCTCCCTCATTGCAAATTGGAAAGGACTTTTGTAAACATCATGGCTTATACATCCCTCTAGTAAATTTCACTCATCAATGAAACTGTCTCTAAAAAAAAAAAATCTCTGAAAAATTGAAAATTTTGAGTCTGTTGTGAGTTAACATTTTTTTTTGTTGGGTCAATTTAACCAACTTGAAATAGGATTATAATCTAACTCACCTTATCTTATTTATTACGAAGATTTAAGAATATTTAATGTTTGTAATTGATATTAATGATGTATGGGAACTTTTAAATGTTTGATATTTGAGTTTTGATTAAGAATATTTAATGCATTTAAATATTTGATATTTGAGTTTTTGTGAAATTTTAATTATTAATGTATATATAACATAATAAACTTTTTTTTTTTTAAAATAACCTAACCCAATCAATTGAAAAGTGAATAGTATTTCAGTAGTTAGATTCCGACTCAACTTAAAATTTTAGATTAGCTCGATTTAACCAATTGAATAAGAGGTAATGTTGAGATATATTATTTATGGAATATATCCTAATATTCTTCCATTTATAATTTGATTTAGAGTATATTTTTATTTTATTCTCAGAATTTAATTATTTTATATTTTTTTCTTTTGTACTTCTGGTATCATATTTAAAGGATATCAATATTAATAATAATATATACTTCCCAATTCTATTTTCTATCTCAGTAAACCAAAAGAAATTCGAGATGAAATTGAAAATATAGAATAAAATTCACACAATTGATGGGTAAACATTAAATTTTTAATAATTTTATTTTTCTTATAAATATAATGAAAATGTCACTATCAAATCAATATAAAATATTATAGTATTATCTATATGAAGAATATTCAATGGAGAGGTCGATACTCATATTATTAATATTTTTTTTTTGTTCAAATAAAAATATTTTTAAAACATAACATAATATTTAAGGGTATTTTTTACAATTTAAAAAATCAAATCTGGAAACATTCATCTAAAAAATAACTTAAAATTTTTTAAAAGTAAAAAAAGAAAACATTTAAAAATATATTTAAACTTTAAAAAAAATTGGAAAATAAATTTACAATTAATTTAGCAGAAAACAGTTGATATTTTATTTTTAAAATATCTTAAATTTTTTTAAAGTTAAACGTACTTCAAAAACACATTAAAATATTTTTAAAATATTTTTAATTTTTTTTAAAGTTCAAAATACCCTTAATATTAGTGATCGTTTAAAAAATACTCATAAATTTTTAATAATAATTGAAATATAAATTATGAGATATTGATAGAGGAGTTTCGTCGTACCATAATAATAATATTTTTTTTAATTTTTATAAAAATTAGGAAGGTTAATACTTTTTTTTAATTTTAATGCTATTTTTTAAAATATAGTATTTGTGAATTTGTTAAAGTAGAAAGTTATTAATATATATTTTTTAAAGTTTAGTATTTTATAACATCATTAAAAATTTAAAAGTATTTTTAAAGCAAATATTAAAGATTTTAGTATTATGAATTTTTTTTATCAACTCCCGTAAATTACAGAGAGCTGTCAGCATCGTATCGCACAGTTCTTGATGTAAATTTCTGCCGATGTCGCCTCAGAACTCTTCTGATTCGTCCTGTTGTTCAGATCACCCGCCGGCGCGCATCGTCGTCTCTGCGTGTTCGATTGAACGTTCTCATTGTTTTTTCAGAGAACGTGATTTGGAATGCTGTAATGGAATCGTGAGATTGCTGCTGTGACAATAAAGAAGCTGGACAAAGCGAAATCAACTCTTGCACAATCGTGTTTTGATGCGAACATCCCACTTGCAACGTTTTGGTCTCCACCACTCTCACCGTTCTTCTTCCTCCGTTTTCTCTGTGCACTTCCTTGCCGCTTTCCCTTTTTGATTTTAAAACTCCGCAGCATCACCTGCAGCGACAACCAGAATGTGACAGTTGCGGCATTCCTCTTATCGGAGCCCGCTTTCCGTCGCAGAGACTTGCACCTGCTTCCAGTTGTTCGAGACGCTCCGTTTTATTGAGCTCGATTTCCTTGGACTCTAAACGCGCTCGTCGTCTTCTTATCCATCGCTACGCTTTCCATATCGGTGCGTTCCGTTTCGAATTCGCATTTCTCTTTTGGTTTTAAGGTCTTCATGCTTCTTGCTCGGAACGGAGATATTATTTATTCTTGTGCTCAGTTAATTAATTTTATTTTTTTTCCAATATTGGTTTGCAACTTTTGCAGGTTTTTTCACTAGAGCTGATCCCGTTCAGAGAATTGAATTCAATGATTATCATAGGTAGTGGATTTTTTTCTTGCACAGTTCCCTTGACCATTATGTAGTTTTATAATTTTCAAATCCATACTTATTTGGACACTTCTATCTTCGTATATTTGTTTTAACTACTGTATAGGTGAGCAGACCCGATCGCGTCCTTTTCAGCTTTGAAGTTTTGAACTAGTGCTAAATTGTCACTACACCGAAAGGTTCGATCGGTTTGATCAGGGAAATGTAATATTTTCACACTTTTAACACTCGAACACTATATCAGGGTGCGGCTAAGACTCATAAAATTCAACACATGAAATCTTAATTGATACGAGTAAGCAAAACTGCAGAAATTTCCATTCAAGTTGTTAGATTAGGATGCATATAATCTTTTCAGTTAATTTTTAAACATATAGGATATTAGAGGGGGCACGTGAAAAAGGAAATTAACTAACTTACTCAGGAATCAGGACTACTTTATCGTCACTGTTCTTATGTTTTCTTCACTTGGCTCATCGTGGAAATTATTTCTCTTCATTGACTCGTCGTGTTCATTTGACCTGCATAACATTTTTATCCTAGTCAATGAGCGGTTACCACTGCTCTATGGTGCAATTTTCTTGTCTTCTCTCTGAAATTTGGGGTTTGGTTTGCCACATGAAGTCATGTCATGTTGGCAAAGTTGTACACTCTGTTGCCGATTTTGCAAATCAGGTATCTTAACCATTCAGCTAGCGAAGTATCTCTATCCATGCCTAATTTTAACTTGAGCTGTTAATCACTGAATGCAGAGGAATTAATTAATTTTATCATTGTAGGCGCTTCTTGCATATGGTCTGAGTAGCTCAAGGCGGGCCCCTGATGCCCTTCATCCGTGAGTTATACATATCTTCAGCTGCGTAGCTTTATCATGTCTGCAGTATATATTTTCAACTTCAATGGCAATATTGTTTCCTTTATATAAAAAAAATGTTTGAATCAAACTGGTTAGAGTCTTATTTTGGCTCTCATACCGTAAGGGTTTAATTTTATTTCTCAAAGATATTCTTGGCTGGTGCTGTTTTTAAGCCTTTGGCTTGCAAGCTTGCCTTAACAACCAAATTGGATGGTTTTCATGCGGTGGTGTTGGAATAGTATGGTTGATTACAATTATATTTTCAAATGCAACTTAGCGAACTTATATTTTTGCGGCTGTTAATGTTTTGTGTTTTCATATGACCACGAATTAATTGAGAAGTCTGAGATATCTTCGTTGTTGAACAGTTATGGATATTCTAAGGAGAGGTTTGTTTGGTCATTGATATCTGCTGTTGGGATCTTTTGTCTTGGTGCTGATTCTACCATTGTTAATGGAATTCAAAATTTGTGGACTTCACAGGTAACTGGTCAATTGAAATTTGAGTCTCGTTTCAAATGTTACCGTTCTCAATTTTTCTCTTTTCCTATTTGATGCATAGCTCTTTCTTTGTTAGTGGAAACTCTGGACTATAATTAGAAGTTCTTAAGACTATAATTAATGAAGCACGATATGTCAGAAGTATCTAAGCTTGTTGGACAAGAGCAAGCATGCATTCCCACAATTAATATTCTTTGTCCGCCATTTAGGCACTCCTGCTTTCTGACCTTTTCGTTTTTGGTGGTTTAAGATTTTCTTTTTATAAAAAGTTAGTGGTCTTTGTGGACTTTTCTTTACTGTAGTTTTGTGGGTTCCCCTTTTTGTTGGGTTGTTATTTTTTGTAATGCCCTTGTACATTTTTTTCATTTTTCTCAATGGAGCATGGTTTCTTGTAAAGAAAACGATGTTAGAGATTCTGTTGATCCAGTTTTCTGTAATGTTCAGGATGGTGCTGCAGTCACTGATCTTATTGTTGCTGCTGCATCTCTTGTTGCAGTAAGTACCACAGGGAATGCAATTTATGATCCCGTTGGTTCCGTTGTAGTTGGAAACTTACTTGGAATGGTATGTCTCTTGTCTGCAACTGTAAGCAAATAATTTTTTTTTGGAATCACAAGAATAGCGATAACCAAACTCTTTTACAGCACGTTCTGTAATACGAATCAGTGATAGTGAAGTGCGGCAGAAGAAACAGCTTCTAGAACAAAGCCAGGTTACTAATGGAGTGGCAAAGGTGATGCAATATACGGTAGATTAGAAAAGGGTTGAGCTATAAGTTACATGAATAATAAGCAATATAATAGTCTTGGGGTTTTTTAATTTATTTTGCATGTGGACATATTCCTCATCCAACATAATCGGCATGCTTTGATCGGTAGAGAAATGGATGAAAATGATATGCAGAAAATTCTCCAATTCTTGAAGAATGATCCCGTATAATAATGCTTGATAAATTTCTCTTGTATCTTTGCCTTAGTATGATGCTTCATGAGCTCAAAGTTTGAAGTCTTCTTATCTAGGCTGTTGATACTTAATGTGATTGCAAAAGCGAGGTGATTGGACCAGGATTTTATAGATTCAAGGCAGAAATAGGTGGAATTTTCTTTTACATATATATTTTCCCCTCCAATTTATTCTTCAATACTCGATCAATGTTGCATAGATTCTTTAATGCTTAGGTTCTTCATAAAAATTTTAGTCAACTTAAAAGATGAATCAAGTATCGGGGACTTTCATCAAATATGATATGAATTGCCTTGTTTCTGTCTATTTTATGCCTTGTGTGGTTCGTGGTTCTTGACATCCTACATCAGCTGTAAATTGCTTCCCCTTCTATAGCTGCCACATCATATCGTTGTGTTATCACTTTTGTTGTTCAAAGACCAGACTTTACAGACAATAATTGGTTGCAAATGAGAGACTTTTGGGAAAAAAAATCATGAAAGTTTATGCTCAAAGTGGATAATATCGTACCATTTTAAAGAGATCTGCGTTTCCTAACATATACTTGTGGGGATGAATAGATTGATTTTATCTAAAGCACAATCGACCCCTATACTTTTCAACATGCTTAAACCCTGTTTATGACATTATTTATCATCGATAAATTATGATTTTAGCTGGCTATATGAAGCAGATTTCAATGGAGTCACAGTGGTGCAAAATTATCTAAATAGGACTGGACGTGAAGAGTGGGCTAGAGAGGTTGATGATACTTTTTACCTCCAGTATGCTCCCTAGTGTTTGGTTTTGCTTGATTTGATCTTTTAAGCAAAATCGATCTCTGAACTAGACCCATGTCCTACAGTTTCGTCAAGCTGCAAAGAACCGAGACGATTCAGATTTGCTGGAAACGATGGCGAACTATGGTATGGATGAAATGAGCATTCAATATTTAACAAAATTGAGATCTTGACTCGTTTGGTTCACAAACTCTTGTTGCAGGTGAAGAAGTGGTTACTGGTTTAGGAAGTGAAATGGATAGGCTGGAGAAAGAGATCCAGGAGCTCGTTCCTGGTATTCGGCATGTGGATATCAAGGCTCATAGTCCTACTGGGTCATCCCCATGAATCACAGGTAAGTTTCCTCTCTTTTTTCCATATTAGAATTACTATGATCATGGCCTTTGATAGAGATCCAGAGAGTGATGGCTTGCCTTGCAAATGGGATTTTCATGTGTACTAGTCAGCAAGTTTTCACGGGCCTACCATAGTTAACCCCGTTCTATTAAAATATCATTACTAGTCCAATAGGGTCAAGTCTAATAATTGTACTATCCATTATATATTTATTTTAGAAAAATAATTTAGGTATTTTAAAAATAAAGATATCAAGATATTTTAGGAAAATAATTTAAGTCTTTTAGGGATAAATTGTCTATTCTCTACTAAAATTACCACTCCACCTAACCTAAGTTATCATCCCAAAAGAAAAAAAGAGCAAAAAAGTACCCATTGCATTAGTTTCTTCTTATATCTGATAATGTCTTGTAATCTATTTTCGATAGGTTTTAATAAAGAGAGAGAGTATTTCCTATGAGGAATTATGGTCAATACCTTATTCAAAACCATTGCTCATTACTTTGAAGCCTTGTCTTATGGTCTTAGTCTATAGGAGGTTGAGGTACTCTCATTCCCAACCTTGGTTGGAATTATCAGCCCATTCAAACTTGTATTCCTAATTCAAGGTCCACAATTCTTTTCCTAATTTCTTTCTTTGTCATTTCCCAAATTTCTCTTTTTCCCATTCCTTTCCGTCATTAAAACGGTTGACCCTTCATATATCTAACTTACATAAATTATTTTATATATTTTTAGTATGTAATAGCCTTAAATAAATGCACACGCAGGATAGGCGGTGGGGTCTATGTCGAGGAAAGATATAGACGGGAGGGGGGGTGGTTCGAGGAAGGCTGTATAATTTATGAAGAAACTGCCAGGATGGGTTAGGGGAAGCTGGGCGGAAGATGGGTTAGAATAATAGAGACTTGTAAGAAATTGGGGGTATAAAGGAGCCGAGGAAGAGGGAAAGATAAGAAGAAGGGTTAAGGGTTATCAGAATTAGTGTATTAATTATATGGCGTTCGCTCCAATATTGGACATAGAAGAGGTGGTGGTGGGAAAGAAAGGGATCAAAGCGGCGTGCCCATATTGCGGCGGCCCTGTAATAGCTTGGGACATGGATGTCCGCTGCTCCTTCTGCTTCTTCCTCCTTTACCACAAAAACAAAACCCAACTCTATTGCGCTCTCTGCTCCTCACGCCTCTTTTATTCCTCCAACAAACCCTAGCCTCTCTTCTTATTCTCCCCACACATCTCCCTCTCTTTTTTACACCTATTTTTATTTTCTTTACTTCGTACATAATGAGAAGGTTATGTTGAGATTGTTACATGTAATTGAACAATTTTTTTTTCTTTCACTTTGGTTTGTTTTCTTCTGTTCTTAATTTATTTACACTTTTGTTTTATTATTTGCTTTCTTTCTCTATTCTTGGTCTACGCTTTTATTTTTTTAGTGTGCAAATTTGAAATGTTTGGCCGTTCTTATGTTTGTGTTCTCCTTTTTTCAATGCATTCACATGTAGTCATTTCTTTAGGTTCATATTTTGTGTGTTTAACTCAATGGCTTAAAGGTGTACGTTTCATTCTCATTTTGAGAGATTCAATTCCCATTTTGCCAATGAGAAAAAGGAGATTAGGATTACAACGGACTGTTAAAACAAAGGAAGCAAAAATTTCAAGTAATCAAGTTCGTTGTTCGTCTAGTTAGGAATGAGAATCATAAGTAGGATTGAAGTTGGATTTGGCTGATTCCGCCGTAAATAAAATTTTGATATTTAAGAACACCAAAATTGGTGTTCTGATACCATGTTAAGAATGAGAAACAAAAGTGGAGTTGAAGGTTTCATTTTTAAGAGTGAGATTGAAAGTTCGATTTTCATTAATGTTCATAACGTTAAGTAAAGAGTACAAACTATAAACTAAATATTTTTTTAAAAAATGTACACTAAGGGAAAAAATCTTAATTGATTAAAATATATTTCAATATGTCTCGATCTTCACAATCAAGCAATAATCTTACTAATAGAACTAGTAAATAGATGAGGCATGTGTACCACTTTTACATACATTGATCCTATGATATCATTTTTCTGCACGGAGAGCCTTTCAGAGTATGCAATCACTTTCTTGCCATCAAATAATGTTGAAAAGTATGGAATATGTTTAAAATTTTATGACTTGTATGAGAACACGACTACATTAATTTAGTATTATAACGTCTCTATAATATAAAATCACTTTCATATATTTGTTTTCTGAGATTTATTTAATATTTTTTAAGAAATTATTTAAATATTAAATAGTAAAATACCTAACATCTACATGGTCGTAAATTTTTCTATGGAAGACTAAGGTTTTCTTAGTATCTTAATTTAATTTGACAAGTTCAAGGAGTTGGATTGATTTTTATGGACCATATCTATATTAAGTGAAGATGGTAAATTTTAAAATTGAGTGAAAATATAATTTAATATTCAAGAACAAAATGTATTTTCTTGAGTTTGAGATTGGTACTTACGAATTGTCAGGAGTATTTTAGTCGATTGATAATTCTTAATTAATATTTTTTTAGACGACCATTTCTATTTAGTCATTTCTCTTCTTAACCCTTATAGATCAATGGTACAAAAGGGCTACAAATACCATCTCAGAAAAATGATAGTCATATGAGAAATTCTAATTAACATTCAAATGTATCGTTTGGTTGCTCGGTCATATTTCAAAACGCTCCTTTTAAATTTGATCCTGTTTATGCTGCTTACCCTCTTGTATTTCTTTTACAATTTTTTTAATTGAGAATACGATCAAAATTCAAAATTTTGACTTTTTATATTTAAAAAATGAAGAGGATTTGTCACCCAATCTACTTAAATAATATGAAAGGTGTGACCCTATGCCGTTTGGAGAATGAACCTATAATATATAGGCACGACTTAGTCAGTTATTCTCGGAATTCAGATAAAATTTTCGGATAAATTATAAACATCATTTCAATAAAATAATACATTCAAATAGTTTCTTTCTCTGATCCAATTATTAGTCATTTTTAAAGAAAAAAACATATTGTTTATTTTATTTTATTATTATATTGCTTAGAAATTATTCTAAATCTAGAATCCAAAAATTTAATAATTTTTTTTTTCCCTGAAGAGATAATAAAAGAAAGAATCCCTGGACTTGAACACAAAATGTAATACTTTCTCTCAATCTCATTACTGTAAATGGAAGCCTTTATCAAACAATAATTGACATCTTAATCGTTCTGCTGCATGTCTTACAAAATTATCTTTAACAAATACTCTTCTGTTTAGGAATCATTAAGAACAAAATGAAAACTAATGCAATGCAATACAATTGGCCTGTAATCTGCTCGGCCATGAAAGCTCGAAGCACGCAAATCAGAGATCGATACAGTCGTGTCTTCACTTACCTTTACAATGAGCCTAACAAAAGCATGAATATGCCAAGTGATTCTTCTTTGTGATGTAAGAGGAGATGAAGTTGGAAGCAGAAGCTGTGGATTCTCTAATGGTGGCTGGAACAAGTATTTGATTCTTCCCCAAACCAATCCTCTTGCCTGCAACATTCGAGTAGAAGAGCCCAGAGATCGCTGGTACGAATATATCGCTTTGGCTACATACGTAGAAGTCGATTACTTTCTCATATTCAGAACTCTCTGCATTCAAAAACTTTGCCTTCTTGTCCGCTGGCATTATGCTTTCCTGCAACAAAAGTTGGGAGAAACTCCCAGAATAAGTAATGGATGAACAGCTTAACTCTCATAAAGAGAGAGAATTCGTAGTTCGGTCCTAGTTGCAAATTCTATCCAAACAAACTTAAAAAAAAGGCAGCTGAGGAATAAAAAACATTAGAAGTAATCTTTCTAGCTTAATTTGTCGAAATATATCCTCACGAAATTGAAGTACGTATCGGGGAACGATAAATGCATCCAGACTCACCTTTGTGTAAGTTTTTGGAAACAAATCTTTGAGATCATCAAGGCTGTTTTCCCATCTCGGTTGAGTCAAGTATATGGTAGCATCCTTGTTGAAACCAATCTTCCTCAAAAACAAAGCTATTTCTTGTGCAGTGTAACAACTTTTACTTCCAGATGCCTCTTGGCATCCATTTTCCCCCAACATTTCGATCCTCAAGTCCACGGCTATGAACTGACCGTTAGACTTACGACTCAAAGTTTTTAGCCTCTCAACCATGGATTCAATCACCTCATTTATTTCTGGCTGCAACTCCAATGTTCCAAACATGGCCAAACATGGCACTGAATCACCATCACTTGATGTGGTTGACTTTTTCATATTTACGGAAGGGAAGTAAGTTGCGAGTCTTATGTTGCCACTTTTTTTAAAAACCTTCTCTACGTGTTCCGAAGTGTAATCTTCTGTAACCCGATTCGGCACTTTGACAGTCGAGAGCTTTCTTGGAGATATTTCAGATGGCAGCGTTTTTACTACTTTGACAACTCCATCGAGGCTTTCAATGAACTTCTCAACATCATAAATGTCCCCAAAGCTCCTGGAAGATATCAATGATGTCAGGTTTCAACCAGAATAGTTTCCCCAGAAATCATAGACGGTACAGCAGCACATATCTATGAATATGGAGTGAAGCAATAGGAAATTCCAAGTCAATAAAAGAAGAGATGAAGATTCTTTAGAAGGAGAATCTTGTTCCAGCCACAGCACTTGTTAGAACTTACCACTTATCTCCCAGTTCTTTCCCTCTAATATCAGGGACAACAAGAGTCGCACCTAGATATCTAGCCACGACCACAGCATCAGCAATCTGAAATAGGCAATAAGCATCAATAAGAAATGTGGTAAAATGAAGGGAAGACAACGCTAGATGACAACAAGTAACTCGATCTGAGAAGAACCGAAATAATAATGCCACAAATGGGGAGTTTTAGAGTAAGAAACCCGAGTATTATGCTCGTATTACTGTTCGACTCTCCACAATGGTATGATATTGTCCACTTTGAGCATAAGCTCTCATGGCTTTGCTTTAGGCTTCCCAAAAATGCCTCATACCAATGGAGATGTATTCCTTATTTATAAACTCATAATCATTCTCTAAATTAGCCAACATGGGATTCCCTCCCAACAATCCTCAACAATTACTTCCTATAAATGACGGATAATTAGCCAATAGAAAACATGAACCTCAGTCATAATGCACGGTGCTCTATCGAGTTAATTGTTTATATGGAAAAATGATGAACAAGCTAGACAAAAACCAGAAGAATCAAATACTTTACTTGGGTACCTGTGAGACATGGTATTCAGGACCGTCGGTCAATGAAAAAGTGACATACCCCTTTGATTGCCTCCCCTCGTCTGCTTCCAATCCAAAATGAGTAATAAGTGAATATAAAGGATAAGAAATACAAAAGCACGATAAATGGTAAATGAACGTATTAGTTAACTTTCGCTCATTTTCGAATACTAACCATATTCGGGTTTGCTCCAACATTGTTTTAGCTCTTGAACATCATTTTTCCACGGAATAGCTCCTTTTTTGTTGAGGCTGCGCACTGGTGTTACTTTGGCAACATCCTTCGTTGGCCCTGGAAATTTTTCCTTCAAAACAAAAGCAAGATAGAACGCAATGAACTAGGATTCCGATTTCTTAAACTTGATTTGTAAGAAGAAGCAAAAAATCACACAATCAAATATTCCAAGGAAAAAAGTGCTTGATTCTACAGGTACATTAGAGAAACTGAACGAACATAGCTTGTAAATTCCGTAAGTTATACTCTATCTCGGTGAAGCACAGATATTACGCTTCCTGCTACTACTAGTCAAGCTATACTCATACAGAACTAAATTCCACAAAATTGAGCAAGAATGATCATAAAAAAGTAAAGTAAAAGTAAGAAACCATGAAAATAAATCAGACTACGCAAACTAAAGAAAACAGAGAAGACAGGGATTGCACAGCATAAGATCTGTAGAAGAGAAAATGGAGGAAAAATAGCAGATCGAAAAGGAAATGGAGGTTCAGAGCATGTACTTGGACGGAATCAAAGTGGTCTCGCTTGATCATGTGGCCAAGCATCACGAACATAGTGAGGGTGAGTATGCCGGCCAAAACTTGTCTCAGATCCACCCCCATTGCCGTTCAGAGATCCTGCTCTTCTCTCTCTCCCAGAGTCTGTGAAGATTGAGCAGAGGAATCAATGGCGGATGGAATTGAAAGCTCCTTGATTACTTGGGGAAGCCAAAGTCGAAGATTCAAGAAATTTCCGCCGCTGAATCACAGAGAACTACGACAGTTCTTCAACCTCTCTCTCTGCGTTTCTTCTTCTTTATAACACACAGCACCGACACTTCCCTCCCGAATTCATCGCTTCTCCTAAGCCTTCGTTTTCATATCCTTTCCCCTTTTTCTTAAAATAAATAAATCCATTAGTTTTTACTTTTTTTTTTTTTTTTTTTTT
>NW_019272029.1:4064292-4097041 GCF_002738345.1 Cucurbita maxima | reverse complement strand
TTTTTTTTTTTTTTTTTTTTTTTTTTTTTTTGAGTATCTTTCAATTTATTATTATTTTTTCTTAATTATTTGAATTATTGAAATTATTTAATTAAATTATAAACTATAGGTTCTACCCAATTAATTTTTTTCAGGACATTAAATTAAATTTTTGTATAGCAATTTAATGGAGACGTTTGTAATTTTAATTTATTATTAATATTTTTTTAAAAAATATATAAATTATTTTATATCGAATAATTATTGTCAATAAAAACACCAAAATTGAAAAAAAAAAAATCATAAACCCAACTAGTTAAACTATGTCATAATTTTAATAAAATAAAAATAAAAAAATTAATTAATATAGCTAAGCAAAATAAAATCTCTAATTATTTTAGTACATAATATAATTAGTAATAATGGTGTGACAAATAGATTATACTAATAAAATTATAAAACTAAGATAAAGTTATAAATTTTATTATTTTACCAGAGTGTATAGATGCATACTATATATTATATTCGCCAAAGTAATAAAAAAAAATAAATAAAAAATCGGATATTTATTTAAATGTTGACAATTTTTTTTAAGAAATGAAAAATAATTTTATCGGAACAAGACATTACTTACTCATTATAATTAAATATTTAAATCTCGAACATAAAATAATTAAATAATTTTAAAAGTATTTAAATATGGCATCACAAAATTATATATTTTACAAGTTATTTATGTTTGCACAAATACTTTTTAAATATATATAATATACAAGTTTTTTATTTTAATTTTTAGATTACTTTTAATTTTATATTTTTAACGGTCCTTAAACTTTCAAATATATTAAATATTATAATTATAATTTTTAAAATTTAAAAAATGGAAATTAAATTAGTTAAAAGCTGAAAACATTAATTTTTAATTATTAGAAGTACAATTATATTTTTCAATTTTTGGATAGTAACCAAAAATCTCCTTTGGCTGCAGTTACAGTGGAGAGAAGAAACGTAAAGAGGAACCTACTGCCAGATGGAGGCCGCTGATTGGTTAAGATAAATAAATAAGGTAGGTTGGCAAGATTAATAATAAAGTAATTTGGAAAAGAAGAAAAAAGCGAAAAAAATAATAATAATAATAAAATAATAAAAAAAATAAAGTAAAGGTTGATCGACCTGAAACCAAGGGTTAGACTTCAAACCCTTTACTAAGGTTAAGATTTCTGACACTCATTTTGTCTTATCCTTATGTCCAACTCAGTCGCCTACCAACTCTTAATTATTTTAATTACAATTATGCATGCATATATACATATATGTATGCATATATATATATATATATATATATATATATATATATATATATATGCATATATACATATATGTATACATATATGTATTATCTTTAATCTTAAAACCGTCTTTAAAAGTATGTTCCGAGAGTTGAGTTGGGTTATAATAAGTTTGATGGAGTTAATAAATTGATGTTTGGGACGTTTAGTTTTTGAAGTCGGAGTTTAGAAAGTCAGTATGCTCACATTTTTTCAAATACGACTCGAGATTCGAGTATACACTAAAGTTAGAATGACATGTTTTTTTTTTTTTTTCTAATTTTTGTAGTTATTTGATAGGAGATAAATATAAATTAATAATTGTACTTAAATTCGTATTCTAATCCAAATGATTGATAACAATTTTTTAAATATCCATCATAAATTTTATATTAAAAATGGATCAATTCATAAATAATATTAGTGAATTTATATTAAATTACTTTAAAATGCATTTAATAATTAAAAGACAACAATAGTGATGAAAATCACGTTTTGAAGTATAAAATTAAATATTAAATTCACCTTTCAATTATTATGTTTTGAAGTCATTTTAAATAATATTTTTTAAACAATTGGGAATAAAAATTTAAAGCTTAAGATACAGTTATTAATTATTTGGTTTCTATTTTTTAAAATTGTGCTTATAAATATTATTTTGGCTTTTATTTTATTATCTATCTTTTAAAAACTAAAAAAACCTAAAACAATTATTTTTAAAAATCAATCTTGTTTTTACAATTGAACTAATAATTCAAATAGTCTGATTATAATTTGACATTCAAATTATCGTTTAGAAAAAATATAATAAAATCTGGACAATCTGTTTGACAGTTTCTAGGGCTGAGATTGCACTGTTTGACAGTTTCTAGGGCTGAGATTGCACTCCGAATTAGTGGACTAATCCGCCCTAGGTTTTCTTCATCCTCTGCAACAACCCAAGTCCATTATTTGTAGATATTATTTGCTTCCGTCTGTTACGTATCGCCGTTAGTTTGTCTGCTTCAATCCGTTACATATCGCAGTCACTCTCACGGTTTTAAAACGCCTGTTAGAGAAAGGTTTCCACCTCTTGAAAAGAATGTTTCGTTCTCCTCCCCAACTCTGTTGAGGATTGTTAGGCATGGGAGTCCACATTGACTAATTAAGACGATGATCATGAGTTTATAGATAAGAAATACTTCTCAATTAGTATGAGGCATTTTAGGAAAATCAAAAGCAAGACCATGAGAGCTTATGTTTAAAGTGACAAAACCATACCATTGTGGAGATTGGTGATTTCTAACCAACAGATATGAGATCAGACAATATCTACTAGTACTAGGCTTAACAATGGACTTGAGTTGTTACAACAACAACCCTAATTCTCGTTTTTCATTACAGAATTCCCGATCCCGATCAGTAATTTGGCGAATTGCCGCCACGTTAGCCGCCAAAAGAAGCAGTGCTCGGCGGTTCTGAAGCTGTCGGCAGGCAAGGGTAATTGAATCAAATGATTAAATGAAAAAATGGGGTGGTTAGGCATGTGGCGAGTGGGGCGAGGCAGAGTTTTTGAGGAAGGCCAGAATGCTTAGTTGTTCACTGTTCCCCATATAAAGAAAAAAACAATCGGAGCCATTGATGAGCCAACAGGCTGTTCTTCTTGTTTTGTTTTCGGCTCAACCAACATCAACTACACTTCTCTGTAAATTCTGTTCTTTCTGTAAGACGTCCCTGTCACATAAGATTTTGATTCCAATATTGTTAGCCTTGAGATCGAAGAACGGTACGATATTAATGTAAACATAATAAATCTAATCTAATCATTATCGTTGCTCTCTCTTCTTTGGGTTCATTCCGATCCATCTAAACATAGTTCATCTGGTTCAAACTCATTTGAAGATGTCATAAGTTTGAATCTTATCCCTCCACTTTCTCTAGTTCTAAAAGTTTTAATTTAACCTTTAGACTTAACTAATTGGAATTGAATCGAAACTATAAGGAATCAATTGACTGTAATAGTCGTAGTACCGGTTATGGGTATTGTACTTTTTTGGATTTTCTCTTTTGAATTTCTCCTCAAGCAAGTCGACCGCTAGTAGATATTATCTTTTTTGGATTTTCTCTTTGATTTTTTCCCCACAAAGTTTTTAAAACGCATATGAGAGGGAAAAGTTTCCACACCCTTATATAGAATACTGCATTTACCTCTCCAACCGACGTGGATCTCACGCTGTGGTTCCAAAATCTCTCTGCTGTAATTGCTATCATAACCATAGGACAGATATCCAGCAAAGTAGAAAAATAAATCAACTAAAAGAAGCCACGAACTCTGTACTTCGGGATTGATTTCTGGATGGCTCATTATTATTACCATTGACTTCCAACGAGACAGTGCAATAGAATAACTTTAACATCAAGTTTTTTACCCTTCTCTTTTCCAGTGAAGTTAATTCTAAAGTTTTTTTTGACTCGCATGCTGAGGTCATAATGTTTTTGAATTCTAAATCATTCTCTCATGAAAATAGTAGCAGTAGAACAATTATATATTTATATACGATAACGGTCCAAGTCCACCATTAGCAGATATTGTTCTCTTTGGACTTTATCGTTCGGATTGTTCTCTTTAGGCTTTCCCTTTCATACTTCCCCTCAAGGTTTTTAAAATGTGTCTTTTAGAGGTTTCCACACCCTTAACCAATTTGGGATCTCACAATCCACCCCATTTTGGGACCCAACATCCTCACTCGCACTCGTTCCCTTCTCCAATCGATGTGGGACCCTCCAATCCACTCCCTTTCGGGGCCTAGCGTCCTTGCTGGCACACCGCCTCGTGTCCACCCCCCTTCGAGGCTCAGACTCCTCGCTGGCACATCGTATGATGTCTAGTTTTGATACTATTTGTAACAGCTAGTAGATATTGTTCTTTTTGGTCTTTTCTTTCAGACTTCACCTCAATGTTTTTAAAAAGCGTTTGCTAGAGATAAGTTTTCACATCCTTATAAAGAATATTTTGTTCTCCTTCCCAACTGATGTGTGATCTCACATATACTATTTTTATCAACTACCAGCTGAATTCTTAGGTTGACCAAGTCAAATATTGCAAGTCAGGTGGGCAGGAAGAAATTACTTCCAAACTTAACTCAGAGTGCTTTTTGAATGAATAAATTATTATAAACATTCTTTGAAATTTAATCTCTTTTAGAAGCTTTCTCATGGGTGGTTGGTTGCTGCTTCAGTTTCTTTTCTGTCTCCAATCTAATGTGTAGGAAATTCTTCAGTTTGAAGACTGGTTTTTCTATACTTTTACGGGCACAGACAAAAGGTAGTTGTACAGAACTTGTATCCTACGGTGGGTGAGAGGTTTTACACTGTTAGTTTTTTGCAAGTGAGGTTTGGTTTGAATTGGCAGCCTTTTCAGTTCCAGATTGTTGAGTTTGGTGAAGAAAAAGCGAAAGGAGTGACAAACAAGAAACCAGACAGCAATTTTAAACTCAAATATGTAAAAATGTTGTAAGGCAATATATAGGGTCATATAGTAGAAGAACCTGTAATTCCATTGTCAATGGATGAGGCGGAAGCCATTAGGAAGCTTGTTGCAGCTAGGCAGCACTTGAAAACCAGCCTAGACAAGTCAAGAGACATTGCATCGGCACTAGCCAATGCTGGACCAAGATTGAGAGACAAGGCTCGAAGGCTAGCAAGTTTGGAAGCCGAGCTCGTTCCGATTCAGAAATGCAACTCTTTCGCTGTTGGAGACCAGATCGATCATGTCGTTGGACTTGCATCCGCACTTCTTAATGTTTTCAACACTGTTTCTGAACTTCAGAAGTCACTCATGGCTGATTCTTGTTCTCAACTCTCCAGTTACCTCTCGGTCATGGAACGGTTCGAAAATGCATTTGAATTTCTTTCTGATAACTGCAGCCTTATAATTCAGTGGTTGGAGGGAATTGTCCAATTTGTTGAAGACAACAGAATAGTCAATGATCAGCGACTTCTCAATGTCAAAAACTCGTTGGAAAATCTTCGTGAGTTGCAGGTGGCCGAGAACAATGTTCGTATCGATGGAGGGCCTCTCAGTTTGGCATTGAACAAGCTTGAATTTGAGTTCAGGAGGTTACTAAGGGACCATAGTGTTTCTCTTCATCTAGCTCCAGCCCTATTGACCAGTGAAAACCAAGACTGCATTGGTTTCTCACTATTGCCAGAATCTATAGTTCAAAAACTGCAGTTGATTCTTACTAAACTGAAAGCCAACGATCGAATTGAAAACTGCATATCGATATACATCGAAATTCGAAGTTCAAATGCTGAACTAAGTTTAAGAACTCTTGGTTTGGATTATCTTGAGACGTCAGTCGATGAACTGAGCAATATGCAGAGCATTGAAGATCATATCAACAGATGGAGCAAGCATCTTGAGCTTGCTGTGAAGCATTTATATGAGCCTGAATGTAAGCTTTGCAATGACATATTCGAGAAGATCGAACCCGAAGTCAGGACCAAATGTTTTGCTAAGATTGCATCACAGTCTGGATTTCTCCCTCTCCTCCAATTTGGGAGGAAAGTCACCCAAACAAAGAAGGACCCCATCAAGCTCTTGAACCTACTGGACATTTTCTTGGTTCTAGACAACCTAAGAACAGACATTAACAAGCTGTTTGGTGGGAAAGCTTGCACAGAGATTCAAGCTGCAACAAGGGATCTCGTAAAACAAGTCGTAAACGGCATATGCGACGTTTTCTCGGAACTTCCAATCCAAGTTGAGTTGCAAAGGCAGGGCTGTCCTCCAGTAGACGGTGGCATTCCAAGCTTGGTAAGCTTTGTCACTGATTACTGCAACAAGCTGCTTGGGAACCATTACAAACCAATCCTAAACCAGATTTTAATCATCCATCAAAGCTGGGAAAAGACATGCCAAGAAAACCTTCTAGAGAACCAAATTTATCTAATCATAAAAGAACTTGCTCTAAATCTAGATTCATGGGCAAAAGCCTACCAAGATATGTCAAAGTCCTACTACTTCATGATGAACAACCACTGCCATTTTAGCAATCTAAAAGGTTCAAAACTAGGCGAAATGATGGGAGATGAATGGTTAAACGCACACAGCCAATACAAGGAATATTACGCAGCGCTTTACCTGAGAGAAAGCTGGGGAGAGCTTCTCAGCCTTCTAAATCAGAAGGGTCAGCTTCCATATGAAGGGGAGAAATCGAGAGATATTGATCTGTTGAAGAAAAGGGTAAAAATGTTCTCTCAGGCATTTGAACAAACATGTAAGAGGCAATCGAAATGGGTCATTTCAGATGAGGGTTTGAGAGAGAGAATTTGCCTGCTTTTAGTGCAGGCGATTGTGCCGGTTTATATGAAGAATTTCAAGGCTTTGATCGAACAGGATCGAGGCGCTGCTAAGTATTTGAAATATACTGCTGAGAGTATGGGGACTATGATCAGCTCTCTCTTTCGACCAATGTTGAGTGTGCAAAGAAGCCGTGGTCACACCCACGCTCGCTTCATTACCAAAATTAAGAGCATTGTAACTCATCAGTTTCGCGCCTCCGTCGCTGCGCTATGACTTCAATTTGTCTGTAGCGTGAGAATCGGATCAATTCGGACTATTATCTCAAGTAATAAAAACAAAGAATTTAGATCTGTATGTGCTTTGACCATTTTTATCAAGTCAACTCAACTAACTCAAGAATTGCAATCCAATTTTATCTTATCTTACCTTCAAGATTATTAAAAATATTAAAAATTATGATTTTTTTATCAAAGTTTACTGATAATTTTATTATTAATATAATATGTCCGGTATAAAATTTTAAAATAATTAAAAAAAAAAAAACTCCACACCCAAGTATTAATTACACGATCTTGACTATCAACTACAGATTGATTGAAATTGAAACCATTTAAGTTGAAAGCTATAGTGCTAATACCTAAAGCGGTGAACCAGATACCTTCTATAGGCCAAGCAGCTAGGAAGAAGCGTAAAGAACGTGAGTTGTTGAAACTAGCATATTAGAAGATCAATCGGCCAAAATAACCATGAACAGCTACGATATTATAAGTTTCTTCCTCATGACTGAATCTGTAACCTTCATTAGCAGATTCATTTTCTGTGGTTTCCCTGATCAAACTAGAAGTTACCAAAGAACCATGCATAACACTGAATAGGGAGCCGCTGAATACACCAGCTACACCTAACATGTGAAATGGGTGCATAAGGATGTTGTGTTCAGTCGGGAATACAATCATGACTCAACCAGAAAATAGAGGTTTTGGTTATGAACTATATTTGGATTGCTCACGTCATCAATCCAACCAATCCGAAATTTTAGATTAGTCTGAAAGATTTCTCTATCCAAGGTCGTGTAAACCCATGTTGATTAAATGTGTGAAAATTATACCAATTATTTAAATATATAGTCATTTATTTGTCCATCCATCACAAATTTAATTTAGAATTTTTTGAGATCTCATATATTTTTAGAATCTTCTAGAAGCACGTGCCCATAGAGATTAGGAGGCCCATTACCATTTAACCGAGCGTCTCTTTTGGCCCATTAAGCCCAAAGACCATTTGTCGGCCCACCCTTTCCAGTTAAACCACGGGCAGATCGGCTGAACTGAGGCATCATCGAGGACTTTCTTTGAGGCGCAGAGCTAGAGAGAAACTGAGAAAGAAATTTGCAGAGAAATGGCGTCAAATGCAGCGGTGCCCTTTTGGAGAGCGGCGGGGATGACATACATCACATACTCAAACATTTGCGCTAATCTGGTCAGGAACTGTCTCAAGGAGCCTTTGAAGACCGAAGTTCTTAGCCGCGAGAAGGTTCACTTTTCCATTTCCAAGTGGGCGGACGGCAAGCCCCAAAAGCCCAGTATGCTCTCTCTCTCTCTCTCTCTCTAATTGATTTTTTTTTTTTTTTGCTATTTTTTTTTCATCGATACATTGATCTGTTGTTTATTCAATATTTTGTTTTCTTGGGATAATTCGTATGGTTGATCGTTGAGGATTTCGGCCAAATTTCAGTTCTCTTCAACGTGATATGAGGATCGTACAATAATCGTTATAGAATAGGGATACAATTCGCGGTAGTGATTCTCTAGGGCTTATAGTTTGCGTTCGCATCTATGCGTATCGTAATTGTGTTAGGGATTGGTCGCTTCCATATCGTGCAAGTCATTTGTGTGCTGGTTCTTTGTCCCTTGATTTGTAGTGAAGTATCTCTTTTCTGGATACTCTTAATTTTCACAGTATGAAGTTAAGGATTTACTCATAATTCATGAATATCCAAACCTGTTGAGCAATACCATTCTATTGATTAACTTGATGCCTGTATAACTTACTTCCTCTGCCAATGGCAGGTTAGACTTTTAGCTTGGTGGTTTTTGGGGGTTATATTTTAGGGGTGATAACTTTTTTTAGAAGAATTTCTGGGCTGTTGTTGAAAATCAGAAAAACCAATTGATTAGACTAGAACAAATCAAACGGATATCGGTTGGCATGAAGAAGCTGTCGGTGATCAGTTTTGATGAATCAAAGATCGGACGTCATTAATTTGGCCTACTTTGATCAATGGTCGGTATCCGCATCATTTTTACTTCTACACCGCCGTAGTGTTGGGAGGGATTTGTTCAAACATTAGCTCATTTTGTTTTTAACGTATGATGGTGTAATAGCGAGTTCTGCCTAGCTATTAAGTCAGTTCCAAACGTTCGAAGTGTAGTTACTACATTTAGATCGGAGCTCATAATCAATTATCCACAATAGTCTTTTGGTAAGAGGCATAGGATTTTCTTCTCCATTTTTTATGTTGTAAAACCCCAAATGTCTGGGATATACATGTGTATCGTAGCACTGGAAACCTTGCATACTCCTTGGTTGTCATTTACTTACAAATATTTTGTGCATTTTTCGCTAGTCTTAGGAAAAGTGAAATGTTTGTAGACAACTTGACCATTGTGTTCTGTGTGACTCAAGCTAGTTGTATGGCACCACACAGATTATTCTTCAAATGTTTCACAAATAGTTTCTATGCACGTTGAACTCTATTGTGACGTATGAAACTTCAAAGTGAATACTGCATTGCTCAAGTTTGATACTTTTTTGGATGTTCGATTATTTTCCTTTTTACTTTTTGCTACATTTTTGTTATAATAACTGCAAAAGCCTATTCTTGACGGAAGGTGTGAATTTCAGCCATTGTAACTGTATTTCTAGTGAATATTTATGAGTTGTAACTTTTTTCTTAATCTCTAATCTCACTTGTGTTGAGCTTTTTGAAAGAATAGCGTGCTGTAAATGTACCACATCAAGCAAGTGATAATCTCTTCCTTTTCGAACTTTCTAAAACTTTTGGAAGCGTTTTGAATTGATCCATGAGGGCTTTTATCTTTGTTACATCTCAGTTATTCGGTCGGACACACCCGAAGCGTGAAGGTGATGGGCGGTCAATGTTTTGAAGTTGCTTCTGTTATCATATGAACACTGGTGATAGGCTTGAGTCATTTTCTGGAATCAAAGCGTTTATGGAAATGGATTGATGAATCTTCTGGAATTTCCATGAACTTGCGAATGTGTAATAAATTTGTTGCTACTGATCAACTATAAAGCTTTGTGCTTGATTTTTTCTATTCTGAATCCTCCCACTTTTCACCACATCAAAATTTGGATCTCTCCATAAATAATTGTGGCTTATATTTTAGGTTACCAATTCTCATACCGACAGGTGTTGATGGGTCCTGTGTTGTATTCAACCACTTCCAGCGGAGGTTGAACCAAACACAGCGGCCATTACCAGGAAACTTTCCATTTACTTGAAGAAATGTATAATAATGGAATAATCATCCAATAATAATTACTTCCCCACCCCTCATTTGTCATTGTCTACCTATGTCGTCTGGTGTTTCTTGTCTTCTAAAATAAATAAATAAATAAATAAATATTTATATTAAATTATTAAGTTTTATAAAAATGCCTAAAATATACATTTCTTATAAAAGTCGCAATTTGTAACCCCCACAAAAATTTACTTTTTATGTGACAGCTTAACGGTACAGCCCTGACCGTATCCCACAACATCCAGCTGACAAAAATAATGTAGAATATTTAGTAGGGGCAATAAAAACCGATGAACCAAAACCAGAACCAATCCGGTTCAAACCGATCCCATTGCCATATTGGTTCGGGTCGATTTTCGGTTCTTTGGACGAGCAAACCTGATGAGTAACTAAGGAAAGAGTCGTGCTGTTTATTCTCTTCTGCTCTGGCTGCCCCCTTCTCGTTCTTCTTCAATCATCTTCTCTCTGAACTTTCCTTTTCCCCCTTTCCCCTCTCTTCCTCTCTTCCTCTCTTCCTCTCTTCCAATTTCCCTCCCATTTCTCCTCCACGGCGTCCTTCGATCTCCCTCTTCCTCCTTCTCTTGATCTGATTTTGAAGTTCGACTTCAATTGAGCCATCAGGTTTCCATGGCCGCCGCCAAGACCACTCGGTCCAGAGGCACGCCTGTCAAGGATACTGGCGCCAAGTTTGAGGAGGGCATCAGTTTCTTCAGGTCCGATAAATTTGATGCCGATTCCTATGTTCAAACTAGATGCTCTCTTAACGAGAAGGTTCGTTTCATCTATCCATCTCATTTTACCAATTTTTTTCTTTCGGTTCAAGTGTTTTGTGTTTATCCTTTCTCGGTTAGGTGGGGATTACATGTCATCGCGATGCTCGCTTGTTTTTCTTAAGCATTTTGTGGATATCGGCTAAATTTAGCTTTCGTTTCCTGATTCAATTGGTTGTGATTTGTTGTCACTCATAGGGGCTTTCTTTCTAAATTTAATAGAGTTTATTGTTCCCATCAAATATTTAAGATTGTAATATGTGAAATCCTCAAACTTTAGTTTTTTTTTTCTTTTCATTTTCGTTAGACTTTTTTTGGCAAGTGTTACTGCTGCGGAAGATTTAGAGAGCTTCTAACTATAAATAGATTCATCATGCATGAAAGTGAAATTTCACGGTATATTTTCCTTTGCGCTATCACACCCATCTTGTTTTAGTACGATCTTCTATTGTTTTTGTCCATCTTGTGCATCGTCCTGACAGCGGTCATATATTTACATAAAATGTCAGGCCATACTGTCAACCTTATAGTTATAACGGATTGTTGAAGGAGTTCATACTTGATTCATATCATATGCTTTGAATCAAATGATATTGTCAAACGGAATAATATGTTTCGGAAGCAAAACCACACAAATTAATTAGAAAGGAGATGAAATAATATACGTTAATCAAGGCTCTTGTGGTCTTGCTTTAAGGACGCTTGATTAACAACCATCATTCGGTAGAACATAGAAGTATTCTTCATTTCCCTTGTGGCTATTTCATTTATGAAGTTTACAGTTGTTGCAGAAAGAAAAACTCATATTCTAGATACTAGAAATCTAGCTTACAAAACATTTCTGATTATTGAGGAAAGGAGACTACAGAATAAGAGTAGAATTTGGAACCGAACCAAAAGGAGGAAGGTTGTAGATTGTTGGAGGAAACTATGTTTGGACTTGGGAAATTTTGGAACATTTGAAAGAGCTTTGTTGGGAACTTTGAAAATTTTATAGCCTTTGAGTATGGAAGTTAATTCTATTTACTGGCAGGAGATGAAAGACTGTTTTTCTTTTCTGGTCCTTTTAAAAAATATAACTTGCAGTAAGTATACATTATTTTCAAAAACATCGCCACATTTCAGTTCATGATTTGACAACCTTGATCATATGCCCTTTGGTCAGTTCGTGTGATTAATGAGCTTGTTATTGCCCCTACATTACATCCACTTCATTACTTCATGTTTTTTTATTTATTGTCTTATATCATGCCAAATAGACCTTTATTTGTTTGACGAATCTCTGATGTCAAGTATCTACTGTTTCATAGGAAATTAAGCAATTATGCACTTATCTTTGGGATTTGAAGAAAGCTTCTGCTGAGGAGATGCGTAAAAGTGTCTATGCAAATTATGCTGCCTTTATACGGTAAGTTGTAACTGGCATTCGATATATTATATAAATGTAGAGTTGTTTGAAGGATGGAACCAGCCGATCCATGTGAGGGAAGATTTTATCTTTTATTATTACGAGGGATAAATTTAAGATGTGAAGTAATTAATTAGTTTGCTAGTTAATTTGAAGAGAATGTGGTGCACTGAAGTGTTGCAAAACCGCGAGTTGCAAAATATATAGACACAGTGAACATTGAACAATATATTTTGTTGAGGAATAAACTGAGATAAACCCACAAAAAGTTGCAGAGCGCACTTTAATGTTTTTCTTCACTGTTAATTTTATTCAGCGTAGTAATAATTTATATTGATGTCGTGCTATTTGCTGACAGCACATCAAAGGAGATATCAGATTTGGAGGTGGAGCTCTCGTCCATCAGAAACCTTCTGTCTACTCAGGCTGCTTTAATTCATGGTTTAGCTGAAGGGGTTCACATTGATTCTGTGTCCTCCTCTGCTTCTGAAAGCACAACTCCAAATGGCTTTCTAGGTTCAGGGGATGACAATCCTTCAGATATTGAGAAGTGGTTAGTGGAGTACCCTGATACTTTGGATGTTCTCTTAGCTGAAAGAAGAGTTGATGAAGCTTTGGAAGCTCTTGATGAGGGAGAGAGAATAGTTTCTGAGGCGAAAGAAAAGAAAACCTTGAGCCCAGCGGTAATTATGTCTCTTCAATCATCAATTGCTGAGCGGAGGCAAAGGTTAGCAGATCAGCTTGCCGAGGCTGCTTGTCAGCCTTCTACTCGTGGTGTCGAACTCCGTGCAGCCGTATCAGCACTCAAGAAATTAGGAGATGGACAGCGTGCTCACACTTTGTTACTAAAAGCACATCTCCAAAGATATCAGTACAATATGCAAAGCCTTCGGCCATCCAGCACTTCATATGGAGGAGCCTATACTGCTGCCCTCTCCCAGTTGGTTTTCTCAGCCATTGCTCAAGCTTCTAGTGATTCCTTGTCTATTTTTGGTAAAGAACTTGCTTATTCTTCTGAGCTAGTGGTGTGGGCTACAAAACAGACGGAGGCTTTTGCACTTCTTGTAAAAAGACATGCTTTAGCTTCATCTGCAGCTGCTGGAGGTCTCAGAGCTGCTGCAGAGTGTGTTCAAATTGCTTTAGGTCATTGCTCACTATTGGAAGGTCGTGGTTTGGCACTCTGTCCTGTGCTTGTAAAACTTTTCAGGCCTAGTGTTGAACAAGCACTAGAAGCCAATTTAAAAAGAATTGAAGAAAGCACAGCTGCCTTGGCTGCTGCTGATGATTGGGTACTAAGATATGCTCCGACAACAACATCCCAATCTGGCCGAACTTCTAGCACTGCTCTTAGTAATACTGCATTCCAACATAAATTGACTAGTAGTGCTCACCGCTTCAATTTTATGGTCCAGGTAAACATTCCCACCTAATCATTCTTTAATGATATTAATGTGGTGTGCTGATGCGTGGGGTATTTGTGTTTATATTCTTTTCTGGCGATTGTTCTGACATTACTTATTATTGATTCGTTGTTCTTTTTGGAAAGTAATATATACTTGACAGGGGAGATGTGATGATAGTGGAGTGGAGGACCCTTTGTAACTAAGTGGACGGGAAGTGGGCGAGTCTAGAGAATGTATGAAAGGTGTATGTATTTTATGTGGCTAGTCTGTGGTAGGGAGAAATAAGGAACCCTGTAATTTTCCTTTTCCTTTAGGTCCATACTCTTTTCAAAATTGAACTAAGTGGTTTCTGTCAATATGTTTTATGTGTGCGAGTGCGTTTTTCTTTAGGGGGGGTGGGGGGAGGGGGTTGTTGAATGAAGTTGGATAATATGTGTTTGATGTTGCACTTTGGATGGCATATTATCTTTCATTATTTCATTTATCTTATTGGTACGATATTCCTCTTTTTTTTCTTTTCTGGGTGTTCAAATGTTCCCCTTGCAGGATTTTTTTGAGGACGTGGGACCTTTACTTAGTATGCAATTAGGCAATCAAACTCTGGAGGGTTTATTCCAAGTGTTTGACTCTTATATCAATATGTTAATCAAAGCATTGCCTGGTATGGAAGAAGAAGCAAATTTTGATGGTGCGGGAAGTAAGATAGTGCGCTTAGCTGAAACAGAAGTTCAGCAAGTTGCTCTCTTGGCAAATGCATCATTGTTAGCGTATGAACTATTGCCTCGTGCTGCCATGAAACTGTCCCTGCCAACTCAGACTGCTTATAAGGACGATCCTCGCCAGAGACTTTCAGACAAGCAAAACCGTCATCCAGAACAAAGGGAGTGGAAAAGGCGGCTAGTTGGCTCTGTGGATAGATTGAAAGATACTTTTTGTCGACAGCATGCGCTTGATCTGATTTTTACAGAGGATGGAGACAGCCATCTCACTGCTGAGATGTACCTGAACATGGGTGGAAATATGGATGAAGTTGAATGGTTCCCATCTCTTATATTCCAGGTACTTCATGTGATCCTTATTTTGTGATCGGATTCTAGTATAATATGTTGGTTAATTTAGTTCAATTTTACTTGCATACTATGTATCATTACATCTGGTCTTGTTGTGACACTTATGCTTATATGTGCATGCGAAAGTTAGACTAACCTTTGTCTACGAAAAAGAAATTTGTTTCTCCTACCAAATTAATACTGAAACACTTGTTACCCTGCAACCATTACTTGATTTTTCCATTGGAAGTCTAACCTTGTATTTTTCTTTTATTTTTTATTATCACAATTCAGGAACTGTTTGTAAAACTGAGCAGAATGGCTAGTATGGCAGCAGATATGTTTGTTGGCAGGGAAAGATTTGCTACATTACTATTGATGAGGCTCACAGAAACTGTCATCTTGTGGCTTTCGGGGGACCAAAGTTTTTGGGACGATATTGAGGAAGGTCCAAGGCCTCTAGGACCTCTGGGTCTTCAACAGGTGGGCATTATGGTTCTGCTTACTCCTGATAACTCTTCACGTTTGGCAATCACATTATATAATGATTTGATGAAACTTCATCGCCTGCAGCTGACAGCATCAGTCTTTAATTTGTAATCTAGAATGCCATTTTTGTTTTCATATCAAGAAAAATGTGGAATATGGGGAGCTTACGCTAAACCATTTTTGTTCTTTCTAAATATGCTGTTGTTACGTTTTGAAAAATAGGAGCAAATAGGATATTGTTTTCTCTTAAGCTATATATTTACACCTTAACACAGAGCACAATGTCTCCATTGTACTAATACTTCACTGTACTGCGAAGGAAGTCTCGAGAAAAAAAGGTCCCAGTTGTTATCAGACATAGTATGGGCTTTTGGGGTGGGAGTTCAGCCTAGGTTAAACCATCTGGGTGTAAGGCTTAATAAGAGAGGATTCTTATTTTCTTGGAACTAGTGCAAATTGGGTTACAATGTCTCCTTGTAAAGTATTGTAGGTTGGGCTCCATATCAAGAATTTCAAAAAAAGAAACTACTGAGAAGATGTTGACCAATTATATATTTGCTTATGAATGATTGTTTGGTTCTTTTAATTAAGATGTAAATAAATAATATTATTGTGTAAATGAAGTCTCTGGACTTGGTAAGCTAACTACTACTGAGAATGTGATTGAAAATAACTGCAATCAATTGTTTCTAATTTGTGCAGTTGTACTTGGATATGAAGTTCGTCATGTGTTTTGCTTCCCAAGGTCGATACTTATCTCGGAATCTACACAGAGTTGTCAATGAGATCATTTCAAAAGCAATGGCTGCATTTGCTGCAACAGGAATGGATCCAGATAGGTACGCCGGACCCATTATGCTGAATTCTAATATTTCTATAACTTTTTCTTGCATGCTAAAGTTTGCATTACCAGCATAATTTTTGTTTGTATGGTTATCTTTCTCATTGTTAACTTAAGTTTGTTGAACATAGATACTAGCATGGTTATGTATAGTAATATATAGTAATATCATATGATGCTTGATTTTAAATGCTTAAGACTAGGGCCGTCTGCTGGATAGAAAATTATGACTGAGAATGAAACTAGCTACACAAAATCTATTCAGTTGATGAACCAGGAAGATAAAAGACATAACATTACGTCGTTCCCACCTCACATTACATGTATATTTTGAAGTGTATGTGTGTTTGTAACACCTGAAAATTTGAATTTTGTTTTGGTCAGTTTATATTTTGAATATTACTGTCTGTTCACGTATAACAAAAGAAAGCCCCCTGAGAGAAACTAGAACCATGCACTATGAAATTGGTTTTTGGTTTGGGACCATTTTCCTTCTATCTTTTTATTTGTTGTGTATTAAGTCGATGCTTCCTATTATTTTCTCATCACTTTTTCATGTTGAGAGCGTCTCTATGATTTTCGGCATGTGTGAGACATGTTTGGCTCCTTCGATTCTCTTAGATTGTAATGAACTTTGCTTGTTCCGTGATGTATTTACAATTTTGTAGACTTTTTTTAGTTTTTCTGAGATTCAATATGTGTTTCCTGTCAGTGTACTACCGGAAGATGAATGGTTCAATGATGTTTGTCAAGATGCAATGGAAAGATTAAGTGGGAGGCCGAAGGCCATAAATGGGGACAGGGATCCTAATAGCCCAACAGCCTCAGTTTCAGCCCAGTCGATATCTTCTGTTAGATCTCATGGGAGTTCTTGAGTCACAATTTCTTCCTTGTAAATTAGACACGTCCAAGTTCGTCGAGTGGATTTGGATTTGTGGGCGTTGCATTCCTAGTTGGTACTTGAGCTTCCAGTTCCACCACCCTCTAGATCTGTCAATTACATCCATATTCTTTGAATTTTGCTCTCTTTCATGTTTCAGTTTTAGAGGCTTCCCTACATTTGTATTAGATATGTTGGTAAAGTTTATGATAAGCATGTAGTTTGTAAATGATGATCGAACGAACTATTATGATTCCCACATTTTTCCATTCTTTAACAGAAGCAGGATTCTTGCCTGTTATTTTGTTCATTTGTGTCCAAACATTGCAATTTCTGTTCCCAAATCCTCATGGAATGGAACTATCATTTGAACATTGACTTACCCTAAGGATATTGTGCAAATCTCTTTCACCCAACTTTAGATGGGGAGGTTACTCATTATCAATTAGAAGTTATTTATTTCCTTTTTAGCGACCTATTGCCATTGAATGAATTGCATTTATTTTTATATTCTCCTTCCATAGGTCAGTCAGGTAACTTTATAAAGGAACGAAATATTTTCCCTCTACGGCTCTATTCTCTCATATCAGAGAACAATATGCTAGGAGATTGTAACGACTAAACAGTTTTAGGACACTTGGGGCAACAAGATAGAAGTTCGAAGAACGACAACTGCATGAAAGCACTAGAATGGTGACACTAAACAAGCATAAGTTAACCTAGATCTTGATTAAACTGTTCCTTTCTTCACATCCCACCAATACCAAGCATAGCAAGTCAGCAAAGAGAGCAGTGGCGTCAATCTCCTCCAGCTTTGTAGTCAAGCCGGGTACATCCAGCAAACTCGACGATGAAGAGAAGATGGATCGAACTGGTCCGTCCCGTCACCTCTATAAATCTGTGTCATCTTTGCTTCTATTCAAGAAATTATAGGAAGAAAAAAGTATATACCCTTCACCCTTAATTTGATGATAACTTCACCTCCATGAGGGGTCATGCACAATTGAAGCCTTGCTGGGAAAAGAAACTTTAGATAGCACCTGAAACTGAACCTCAAATGGATAGCAGCCCGGTCAATTCATGCTTGAATCCTGTATGTAAATGACACTATATTTTTTTATGCTTAAGAAACGAAGGTTTTAGCAGTAGCTTGAATGCTGTGAATACTTCACTATGAATTAATGGCTTGACCAAGTAAGTATGATGTGGTCATGAGATGATTATGGGAATGTTAATGGCAAAATCAAGGAAATAATGGCGTGATGATGAGTAATTTGGAACTTCTACTGAGATGATTACATTCCTACTAGAGCTGCACCATGATATGGAACTCCTACTGACTTGAAATTGGGGAGGTGAGACGAAGGAAGTGACTGAACCTTACATGTGGATGCTCTCAATAAACCAGGCAATCCATTTAGAGAAATCGCTACATAATCATCATGTACAAACAATAAAGATAGATAGGACTAATGCACAGCACACATCCTACAAATGATAATAATATCTGAGCCCCTATTAAGTAATCCAGCCATGAAATCTTCTCAGTTACTGGTAAATAAATGCATGTCACAAATAAGGGCTACAGTAGCATGCTTCCAAATGGAATGCTTGTGACACCAATATGAGCATTCAAAATGCTGATGACTTGATATGAAATGGATCATGGATGCATGCAACTGCTGCAAGATGCATCCTATCATCTAGTGCTTGTATTTGTCGGAGCAAAAAGAACAGAGTACATCCCCTTCACGCTATTGGTATGCCATAGCTTGTGGAGTTCCGTTGGCGCCAGCAGCAGAAACAGGGTAGGTAGCATCCTTCCGTTTCCCAAACGGGTTCTTAGAAAATGTATTCATAAGTCAAGAGAAGAAACGTCTATCCTCAATCATGAAACAAACATCTAGTTCAAATTGCTATGCAATTAATTAATCACATAATGCATTTCAATGTCTGAAGTAAAAACTAATAGTTAATATGAATGGTTGATTGGTAATGATGCACAGCAGCACATTCAGCAAACAATACATGTATCCAAACTCAAGAAAATATAAACACTATTCCTTAACATCACCTGGGCTCGTGTACTAGGCTCCACTAACATTATCATCTCCACTGTGCTGTTAGAAAATAAAACAGAGATCAAACATAAAACAAGCCTATCCACTATCCATGATAAGCACCCATTTTGTTCAAGGTATCACCTATGAGTAAGATAAGTCAACCATTAAATTTGATAAATCGCTCATTCTGACACTTGCATTTCCAGGCAAAGAAAACTTCCGATTTACAAGTACCAATAGGATAGGTAAGATCGTTCTATAACTTGCATCAAATAGAAAATTTAGATAAAGAAAAGGATATTGTATTCTCATGCCCACAGAGCCAGAACTAGGAATAACAGCACCCTGCAAATTATGATGCACATTGGTGGCAGTGTTCACGTCCTAAATAGGTGAAGTAATAACCAAATTAGTAGACATGAAAGGAAACGTAGTTTGATAATCCTTAACCTGAACATGACTTGTGAAAATTGAAGGATCAACAGTCCACTATAACCTACTTACTTCAAACTCAATGAAGCAGACCGTGTGCCTTTCCTGCCTCAGAATCTTCATTTGCTTAAATCCAGATTGTCTGCATTAAATGTCATGAACCAGTGATCAAAAAAATTCAGTTGGTTTAAGGTTATTTATAGACATGATAAAATAATTTTAAAAATTGTGCAAAGATGAGACTTGCATACCCGCTTAAAAGACCTCTGAGTTCCTCTTCATTTACATTTTCCCCCAGATTACCAATAAACAGGGTATTGCAAGGAGGATTATCTTTAGTGTTCTGTATGAAACATGAGAAAAATGAGATACAGAAATCTTTCAATACTTGCACAAAAACCCATGAAATGTAAGCTTTTGATTTTCCCAGCGGAAAAAATAAGACAAAGCACTTCGTGACGCCAGTTAGTTGTAAATAAAGTTCAAAGTTCAGGGATAGTAATTGCGAGAAGGTGATGCAAAGTTCAAAGTTGGACAGAAACAGAGCACGGACATGCTAAACTAACATTGTGGACCACAGTCAAATGCTAACGAAAAAGTAAGAAAGCATGGTAAAAGGACACACCACTGACAAAGTGAAACTCCAACAAGAATTATAGTCATTTTCCATAGAGATTGTAAACAGATTACCTGAACAGGCACGTAGCTGCTAGGTGCTGGAACAGGTGCAGGAGCAGGTATAGGTACAGGAGGAACCGGGTAACCTCCATACGGATCATATGGAGGAGGAGGTGGAGCCATATACCTAGATCATCACAGAACCACAAGGAACTTGAACAACACAACTCAATGCCATTTCATAAAACATCTCTCAGGAGATTAGACATACAACTGACGTTAAAGAGAAAGCACCTTCAAGTTTCCATAAAGAGAAGACTCACCCATGAGGCCCCCAAATAGGGGGTGGAGGTGCATGAAAAGGCGACGGGCTTGAATATCTGGTGTGGGCATAGTCACCACCAGTTCTCAAACGTTTACTTTGGTCATAAGCATTTGCATCAGCAACAATGCCTACAAGTAGTTCAAAGATTAGCAAATTGAGCAATCGTTTGCTTCTTTCTTTTTTTAAAAGAAAAATGCGTAACAAAGAGCGTTTAAACCGTGAAATCATTACACGACAAAAGAACAAGCAGAAGGTCGCCTAAGCCTTAGATAAAAAGCAGAAGATTATGTTGGGAGAATGTTTATTGATCTCCCATTGCTGATAGAAAAGGAGACGAAACTATTGCATAGCTATATACAATGCGTAAGGCAACTTGAATGGCAGAAGCATGTAGCATTACAAGTCAAGATCAAAAGGAACGTAAATGTGATAAACCAAATTCTAAAACAGACGTCATGCGTTATGGCCCTCCAATCAGAGCTCAAAATAAAACTAGTGAGACCCAACAAGAATCGTAAAGTTACTAAATCACCTCGTTTAACAAAGAGATTTTTCTTGGCCATCTCCGTGTGCAACACTGACTTAGAATCCGCATCAAAAACCATATCCTAAACCACAAAGAACAAAGCAACCGACACTTGAAGATTGAGAATTCAAAAGCTCAATAAGTAAAGCAGTGAGGTAAAGACATGAACCTGAAGGGCATCTTTAGCGGCAATAGCAAGCTGGCCATTGGAGAATAGAGCAAAACCCATAGGCTTTTCGCCTTTAAAATTTACTTGCGAGGCCTCGTAACCAGGTAACCATCTGAGAAGATTCTGTAGCTCTCTCTCTTTTACATCTTCAGGAAGACCTGTTATAAATATAGTTCGAACCTAACGCCACACAACATCAAAAACTGCCTCACAGAGAGAATGGAAATAGCAGAAACCATCAAATAATTCCATAAGACGACTGATTGAGCAGAATAATCACCCAAACTCACCACAAAACACGAGACAAAACAAATTAATCTCCAACTAGGTAAAAGAGGGACAGTACCTCATCGGAGGCATGACGACTGGGGTTGTCGACGAGGATCTGAGGAGGATGAGGGTGAGGAATAGGAGGGGGAGCGGCGGTGGCTGCTTGTGGTGGAGGAAGAGGAGGAGCAGCGGCCGCCGCAGGCCATTGCTGGTGATACGGGTGGATTCCAGTACCGGCCATACGTAAACAAGTGGAACGAAACAGCAGGAAGCAACTATGGAGTACGGAGGCAACCAAATTTCTCCGTTCAACTTCTTCGTATTAACAAATTTCGTGAATTTGTTGGCCCTCTGTGCTCTGCTTCGATACGGATTTGGAAGTTTCCGCGGAAAACCTAAGAAGATGTAAAGAAAAAGGTGGCTTGTCCACGATCTGTGCGCCAAGCGTGATGATATGTCCTTCGCCATTGGGCCAACTGCCGGCCCACAGCCAGTTTTCCAATCTTCCCCTTTTTATATTAAATAATTATACCTCGTTATTTTTAAAAGTTTTATTTTAAATCTTTCAAATTCAAATTTTGTTTCCAAATAAATCCTAAATTATTTATTGCATTCATACACAAAAATATATATATATATATATATTTATATAAAAAATCTAAATATATATCAAAAATAAAATTTGAGATTGGTTAAAAAACCCAAGAACCTGATAAGTAATTTAGGGTTTAGAGTTTAAATTTCTTTTTTTTTTTTATACTTTTTTGTTGAATATTAAAAAATATATTATAAAATTGAATTATCTAGAAAATAGTGGTTGAATTTTTTAAATATTAATTATTTTTAAAAAATTTACACTAACTACTGTCTAAAAATAATATATAGCTGTTATCCATTTAATTATAATATTTATTTTTAATATTTGGTCGGTTTTAAATACATATTATTAAAAATTATGGGAAAATACTCTTTTAATCACTAAGCTTTTGGCCTAAACATAAATTTTTTTTTTTATTTCTAAATATTGAGTTTAATTCTTATTTGGTACTTAAAATGTTACATTTTTAATCTAATTATTTATGTTTTAATATTTATAATTTGACCTCTCAATTTTCACCATCACTCAAATTTTCGGTTTAAAAGTGTAATTTTTGAAACTCTTAAAAAAAATCAAAATTCAAAAAGTAAAAATATAATATTTTAAAATTTACGAAGAACAAACCGTATTAAAATTAGAGTGAGACATGATAAAAATGTAATATTTTAAAACTTTAAGGACTATATAAATTTAAAAAATAAGGGTCTGGAAAGAAAATTTATTATACTATAAAAAGCATGCATGGAAAAAAGGAAGAAATAGAAGCAGAGAAAGAAAAAGAGAATTATGTATAAAAGAAATGTACGAAAATATATTCCAATACAAGGAAGAAAACGAGTACTACTGTACGCGATGTGTCGCAGTAAAGGAGCGTTCCTTGATAATTTGGAGGCCGACATGTCGTCCAAGCATCATGAGCGTTGCCTGAGGGTTAGTACCAGGCGACACCCCAAAAGTGGAGCCATCCACCACTCGCAGCGCCTCCATTCCGATGACCCGATGGTTCCGGTCCACCACTTTCCCCGCCACGCACCCACCATGGTAGTGCCATATCGTGCTCACCGTCCTCTTACAAAACTCCCTCAAAAACCCATCATCCTTCTCCTCTTTCTCCGGATAAACCGGCCCAACGAACCGGAACTCCCTCTTCCACAACCACCCGCTGAACTTAAACCCCTCCATCGACCGGCTCCTCAAAACCTCCCCTATCTTCCTCGTCCCGTTCACGCACCGCTCTAGATCTACCGCGTTGCCGAAGTAGTTGAACCAAACCACCGGGTTCACTCTCACGTCAGTTGAAGCCAGGCGCATCGAACCGAACGATACCGGCCCAATTATCTTCTCCATCAATGTCGCCACCGTCAGATAAACCGGCGCCGATTGAGCTCTTATGAAAAATGACTTCGGCGGTGAAGTAAACGGAATCACGTTGGATGTCGCTTCCAAATACGCGCCGGATTCCGTTATTCCGGCTACCTGAATCAAAGATTGCTCCAACGGCATCGGCGATAAAATGGAAATCCCGTTACGGGGATTGTCGTAGAGGTAGTGCCCTACGTAGGGTAAATGATGAGTCACAGGAATCCCCCACGACGACAGATACGGACGCGAACCAATTCCACTCAGTAACAGTAATTGCGGACTTCCTATAGCACCTGCAGCTACTAAAACCTCGCCACGCGCGCGTAGCAGCGCGTGGTGATACGCGCCTCGTTGGTCATGATAAAGAACCCCTGTTGCCGTTGCTTTGGACGCCACGAGAATTCTCTCCACCGTCGCGTGCACTGCGACTTTGATATTACACGGCTTCGCATAAGCAAGAAGATCCGCCGCGCTATGGCGGCGGCCTAATTCATCGAACGTGGAGCCTCCGATTTTGGTTCCAATCAAATGGTCGAAACTGAAGCCGTGGTAAGGTTTGATTCCGGCTTCAACCATTCCGTCTCGAACCGCCGATTGCCAATTCTTGAGATTAGGTCTGAACACGATCTCTTTCTCCACCCACTCGTAGGACTGGTTGACCATGGCTAGGTCCCAATAGAGGTGCGAGTTTTGGAAAAATGCTGGATCGGCTCTGCTGTAGAAGCCGGCGTTGATGGCGCTGCTTCCGCCGAGGATCCGCCCTCGGGCATTAGGAATGCCTTCTTCTGAGGTGAAGGCTTGCACGGGGGAATCACGCGAATGGACGTCGTCCATTAGAGTCGTCAAGAATCCTTCCTGTGACATCAAATTCGAGTTTCCGTGAGGTACGCCGCCGCGCTCCAGGACAAGAACTCGGAATTTGCTCGATAATGTCGCAGCCAGCGGGCAACCGGCTGTTCCGCCTCCTACGATTATGTAATCGTAGTAATCTTCCTTCGGAAAATCCGCCGCGTCGGACACGAATTTCAGGTAACTAGGCTCTGTAGTTATTAAGATCATTATAATTCTGAGATTAATTAGATCCAAGAAATCGAGTTAATCATAATTACCTCGCTGAGAGGAGCTTAGATCGGCGGAGATGGAGGCCGGTGAGGCGTAAAAGAGGAGCAAGAAGGCGAGGATCTGAGAGTAGGAGAAAATGCGAGGCGGCATTATGGAGAAGACGAAGGTCTGTGTGAGTTTCTTGGAAGGAAAGAGAGGCATTTCTTGAATCAGGTAAGGTTGTTGGTTGAAGATTCAAATGAATATAGTTTCATATTGTCAACAGATTTTATGACCTTTTTTTTCCATATATCAACTTAGAACCGGCTTTTCATTTAATAATAATCCCCTAATATCCTAATTTGCTATTTATTTACTAGCGACACTTTTTCATCTTCTCTTCCACGTGTCGAAATAATGATCGACTCGACATTGTCATTATGGTAGCACGACATAATGGAAGGAACCCGACTTTTGTACTAGTCCAACTTCTTGAGCAGTCGAGATATTGATAAGTATATTTTAAAAGTTTTTTTTTTTTTATATTGTTTAAATTATAAGGAACTTGGTGTTAATTTGTCACCGAGAATGTCCTATTTTAAAAGTTAGTCTTCGTACTATAGATGTTGCTAGTGCTGACATGCAAACTATTGAAGCCGGTCCTCGGAGTAAAGAGCTTGACCCATATAACAATTCTTCCAAATCCAGAATCTTCCATTATAACTAATTAAAAAATTATCATGCAAAAATCTATCTATTACGACTACTCGTAACTCATCCCCGAAAACTATGAAACATGTTGGCCTTAAAGTATTCCATCATATATTTTAGGCTAGATTTGAGCTTGGTTCAACCCGCGCGTCGATTTAGTAGAGAGGAGAATGAGTTCATCAACTTATGGTATATTGATATTGATATAGTATGTGTGTGCAAATGATATGCATTTTAAACCGTCTCTTAAAATAAGGGTATAAGGGTATAAGGGTGTTGTGATAATATATTAGTAGATTTTATACATCTATTTATTGATTTAATTACCATTTTTCTATAATTATTCTTTAACGATGTGACATGAATTGAAATGAAAATTACCCTATACATTTTCATATCATAAGTTTCTATGTTTTTAAAATGTCACGTATCCGGATTAAATTAACTTTAATTTATTAAAAAGAAAACTTTCGAAATTTAATTAAATTTTAAAAAATATCTTGAAATGAAAATTATTATTAATACTTTCTTATAAAAATATAACTTAAAAAAATATTTTTAAACGGAGAAATATTCTTTTTACTTTTGAAGTTTTATTACTACTCTAAAAATTTAAAACACTCTAAATTTTTATAAAAATTTTAAAAATACTTTCATGAAACTTTAGAATCTCATTCTAACTAAAGATTCTTGGAGAATCTAGCTACAGGAAAACCAGGAACGGAGAGCTTTCCCTTCTTTTTCGCCCGCCTCTTTGGTCTTAAGAATGCTGGTTTTAAGAATGAGTGATTGCTCTTCTCCGGTCCTTACTGTCCAACCGGATAACAGACAACTAATACGTTACCCTTATTGAACAGGGTTCTATGGTCGGTCCGCTATATATTAACAAATCATACATTTTAGAACTTTTATTTTTTTTAGAGAGATTAAGAGTTGTAGTTTTAAATTTTACCAACTCTCCCAACTTCTTAAATTACTAATATAATATATATATATACTTTTGAGTTGTTCGGTCAGGTAAGTCGTTCAAGACCTTTGGTCTCTATCCGAATCCGAAGAAAAAAATTGGATCTCTTATAGACTCGTTGAGAATGATTATGATCTAGTTCATGGCCTATTAGAAGTAGAAGACGCTCGGTTGGGATTGGGATCCTCACAGACAGAAAAAGAATGCGGTCGATTTGATAATGATCGAGTGACATTGCATCTTCGGCCCGAACCTCGAAAATAAGTAAAGATATTTAAAAAATAAAAAATAAAAATTTTAGCTTTGCTTTACATTAGGAAGGAGGATTATTAGAAGGGGAAGAAGGCGGACGTGTTGTTTGTTGAAATCGAGGAGTATGAATTGGATGGGGACGGAAGTGGTTTGCGGCGGAGAGACGGCGGAGGGAGAGGGGAAAGGGTTGAAGAACATAGAAGTAAAGTAGAAGACAAAAGCCCAAATGCGTCTAACCTTGCCGTAGCTTCCTCCGTACAAACCTAACCAGCTTTCCTTTCTTTCTTACTACACCATCTCCTATTTTATATGTTATCCTACACTTATCTTTTGCTTCTCAAATGTCTGTGGCTTGTATTTTAATTATAAACACACCATTAAACTAATTCTACACTTTCCTAGAAAATAACCGAGAGCCAATAGATTCAACTATTTGATCTAGACGAATGAGTGGTTGTGTATCATGCTCTAAAGGAGATTGACCCGAGAGTCAACCCAATCAAAAATAGGACGGCTCGCTGTCTAGACTGCATTTCGCGAATTTGAACACCATTCATTATGAGTGGAAATCCAATTCCGTTGTGTCTTTTTCTACATAAAAACCACCGTTAATAAATATAAATTAATTAATTTTGAAACGCATTCTTACAACCATTTTAAAAAAGTTAACATATTGGAATCTATTAAGATACAATTCAATTTATAATACACGACGAGGATTGTCCGGTACGATTTTACCCTTCACAAATCTGGTCAATGATGAAGATTATTGAGAGTAGTAGTACCACATTGATTAATTAAAAGAAGATCATGAGTTTATAAGAAAATGAACACTATCTCCATTGGTATGAGATTTTTGAAAAAATCAAAAGTAAAACCATGAGACTTTACGTTTAAAGTAGACAATATCATACTATTGCAGAGGTTCGTGCTTTCTAACAGTTAATTACTCTTCATGAATTGTGAGGGGCATGTTAGATGAACACGGACTCTCCACAATAGTATGATATTGTCCACATTGAACAAAACAATGAGAGTTTATGCTCAAAGTAGACAATTTCATACCATTTTGGAGAGTCGTGTTCATCTAGCATGGTATCAGAGTCATATTCTAAACTTAGTCATGCCAGTAGACTAGTAAATCCTCAAATGTCGAACAAAGGACTTCAAAAGAAAATAAGTCAAACCTCATCGAAGGCATAGTCAAAGAGTATACATACATACACACATAATATATATATATATATATATATATTATAAGGTTTTGAACTCATGTTCCAAGCAAGCCCTTATATTTGGGGGGCAAATACGAGATTGCATGTAATTAAAAATTAATCACAACGAAACTTGTTAAGTTATTGTGAGATCTAAACAGCAGCTTCCATGTAATTAATGGAGTGTTATCATCATCAACTAAGTGGGGATTAAACAACTAATTTAAAAGCTAATTTTGGTGGGCTGGGAGTCTAACTGATTCATGAAACGACAGCGTTTTGTTTCCATACAACTGTCAACTCACATGTAAATGCTATAACATGTCATCAATTAGACCCCTAAAAAATACCATTAATTATTTCATAATCTCAATTACATGGAATGTCAAATTCTCTTGTCTACTCGTACTTCAGCAGATAACATGCTTTCTTTGCTAATTAAACAAATAAATAATGGTTTATTTTAAATAAAAAGAATAATATATTTTATTCCAATTTATTTTAAATTTTAACAAAGTCAAAATAAGATTTTTTTTTTTTTTATATAATTTACCCACAAAATTTTAATTTTATTAAAAATTCTCGTGTTGCTCTATAATATATATATATTTATTTATCTATTATAAATATAATTTTTACGAGTATTTTCAACTTATAAATAATTTTTTTTTTTAATTAGGCTTCCTTTTTAATTTGAGTAAATGAGAGTTTCCACACCATTTGCAAAATTTAATGTCAAAATTATTAATTTTTAAAATTCTTTTATTACATTTCTAATATTTATATTATTATATTTAATCTCTCAACATTCAAATTTGTTTAATGTTTGAATCTAAACTTTATAATACCTCTTTTAGTCTTAGATAATTTAAAAATTAACTACAAAAATTATGTGATCGTATTTTTTAATATATGTACGGGCATAAATATATAAACTCGATTTATTATTCAATTATTATAGTTATTATTTCTCGGAAAGGGACAACTACAACAAGTAGTGGCTAGCTGTTTAATACACAAAAGTATTCTCTGGTTAGAGAGACAAAAAAACAGTTATAGATTAGATTCTAATTCATTATTATTATTAAAAAAAAAAAAAAAANAAAAAAAAAAAAAAAAAAAAAAAAAAAAAGTTAACGTTGGGCCAGGTCATGCAGAGTCGAAGCTGGCCTCTTCCGGCTCGGTGAAAACGGTAACACAACCCACAGCTTTGGAATTCAGTCCCCCAAATAGGAAACCCAACAATAAATTATTGGGTTAAAAAAAAAAAGGACCGAACCGAACCGAACCGAACCGACCGAACCAAGCAGAAAAGGCAGCAGCCAAAAGGAAGGAAAGTGAATCAATCAATCATCTCCTTGAATGTACCAACAGAGAAGCATGGTGGCGCAACGGCGCAGAATGTAAATCCGCGCGCGCTGCTCCTTGACCAACGACGCGCACCGCCGAGAAAACCCATGCCGCCCTTTGGAAACCTTACCGGAATCCGCCATTTTTGAAGGCCTTGAGTTTCCAAGCTGCCGAAGCAGGTGGTGGCTAAGCAGCTGTTAAGCTACAATCTGAAAGCGCGCACATATTTATGGAGTGAAGGGGGGAGGGCTTTGGGAATTGGGAGGTTGGAAGGGGGATGAACGTGGGGGTGGGAAAGAGTGTATTGTACGTATAAATAAAGAAAGGGTGGGAGGGGGGTTGATTGAAGGGGAGGGAAAGTTAAGGGCAGGGGAAGGCATGAAAAGGGGAGAGTGTTTGAATAAGGACGAAGCATTTGTAGATTTGGTATTATTGGGATGGCCCAAATAGGGAACCGCTAAAGTGGGGCTTCAATCCTGAGGTGGGACGTTGGTTTGGTTGGGATTCTACCTTGGATTTTTCCCCCTTTCTTTTTTTAATTTTGCCAACTGTCTTCCTCTTTGCCCTTCCCTATTTTTGTTTAGGGTTTTATATTCTCCATACCCTAACACCCATTTGATGATGACACCATTTGTTGTCGGTCCTGATTTAAAGTGGAACGAAATAGATTGGTTCGAGTTTTTATGAGTCAACAGGAGAAGAACCGCTCATAGGTAGATTCGACCCAGAGTAAATTATAGTAGAGGTGTTTATATGACCCGAGAACTCAAGCAACTCAGGCTACCTTACCTAACTCAAAGTATGAAGGTGGGGCTGGGTTGTGTTGGATGATGAAAGTCCCACATCGGTTAATTTAGGGAATGGTCATGGGTTTATAATCTAAGAATACACTCTCCATTGGTTTGAGGCCTTTTGGGGAAGCCCAAAGCAAAGTCATGAGAGCTTATACTCAAAGTGGACAATATCATACCATTGTGAAGAGTCGTGTTCGTCTAACATGGTATCAGAGCCATGCCCTAAACTTAGCTGTGTCAATAGATTGACAAATCCTTAAATGTCGAACAAAGGACTCCAAAAGGAGTCAAGCCTCCTCGAAGGTACGAAGGCAGTCAAAAATGACTAAAACTCCAAAGGAGTCGAGCCTCGATTAAGGGGAGGCTAGCAAAGCCATGAGAGCTTACGCTCAAAGTGGACAATATCATACCATTGTGGAGAGTCGTGTTCGTCTAACAGGTTGATTTATTTATTTATTTATTTTTCCAATTTGGGATGAGTTGAATTTTTGAAAAATGAAAATTTGGGTCGGTTGGTTTCTGAATTCTATTCGAGTTACTTGAATCACCAACCCAACCAACCACAAATTTCAAGCGTTCAAAAGACTTCCCCAACCCAACCAGGTAAGCAAAGTATTGCAATATGAGAGTTTTCGTTACTGGAAAGGGATCAAACAAGATTGATGGAAGGAGGAATTTCCATACTTCGATCTTACTGAAGATTCATCACATAATAATGAGATCGACAGAAATTCACATTCACTAGTTATTGCTCAGCATGCAGATTCATCTAATTGCTATTATAAGACACAAACATCGAGGCTCGAGAATAAAATTTACCACGCAACCTGATGGTAGAGGCTAGAGAATGCAGCGTAAATAATAAGTATTGTCAAGTACATGTCACGAGATTTTTTCATATCTTGCTAACACGAACATAACTTATCTACCAAGACAAATATCCCGAACAACTATATATATTATTGGATTAAATTATTTGTTAAAGTTTAACTAGAAAATATTTAGAATCTAAGATTTGGATGGATTTGGGATGAGATTGGTTTAAACAATGTTATCTTTTTCACGTGCTTTTTGAGTTTGAAATATCAGGAAGCACAAAATTAAGGGGTGATTAATATCTGTTTAGGTTAAAAATTAGTTTAATTAAAGTTAATGGTGAGATTTGGTGATCAGAATCTATTATCTTGTGAACTGCAACGGCAATGGAGCTTAGCTGGTCGATACAGACCGCAGACAGCCTCAATCTCCATCCGATAATGTTGCTCACTTCACTTACAGGCTTATGTTTTTAAATAATAATAATAATAATAATAATAATACCAATCAAATTTTATTCTTTCATTTTCATCCTTCAACTTTTCAAATATTATTTTTCGTCCATCAAGTTTAGACTTATTGTCGGGTAGTCCTTCAACTTTTAAAAAATATTTAGATAATACATTATAATAATTAGTTATGGAATATATCTTAAATAAATATTCGTAAGCAATTAATATTTTACATTAGTAGTATATTTTATTTTATTTTCAAGATTTAGTTAGTTTATATTTTTCTCTTATTTGTAAGGTATTAGTTGATAGCTTGTATCATATTTAAAAATATGAGTGAAGATAACACTTTTGATCTCACCTCTATTTCTCAACTGTATATTTAGGTAAAAATAATAAAAAAAATTAAGTTATGGACCAAATGTGGAAGTAGAGAAATTTGACTTTTGGATTAATCTAAAATTTTAGGTTTGTTTTGTTGGTGACGGGAGGATTCCGAATAGAGTTGACAATCCAACTAATACAATTATTTTTTTTTTAATAAAAAAAAAAGTCTAATAAAAATTTAAATTCAATTATGCTCATGAATTTTTTAGAAAAATGATAAATAAGTCAAGAAATTATCAGTACACAAAATTTAAATTTATTTTTAAATTTAAGGAGTATTGGGTAAAAAATTATAAATTTATTAATTTATTAGAAATAATAATTAAACAAAAAAAATCAACTAAATAGATAAAACAAAAGTTTAATAAAAAATTAAAATTAAAATTTTATGTGGACGAATTTTAGAAAATATATTAAATAAGTCAAGAAATTATCGACACAAATTTAAATATATTTTTAAATTTATGAGTACGACAAACGGAAGGTGTGGGTCTTTTCATTTGGGTTCCACTGGCGCCAATAAGGAGTCGAAGAGGATGGCGGGAAATGGAACGGAGAGCCCGAATGGTTTGTTTATCACGCGGGTGGCAAACTCGGGATCCCGATTCCAACACAGTCATCGGATGATCGGAATCGTTTTTCCATTTGGAGAAAGCTGATAGAAGGAGGAAACCTACCGTTCTAGAGCGCATGGATTCTCTTTGTCGCTTTTCAACTAGGCCTCGCTGCTGTAGCAAGTTTCGCATGAGGTACGGTATTGAATGCTGCTTTTCCGGTTGATGCCTGTGTTCGTGATTCTTTTTAATGTATTTTTTTTATTCTAGATTTGCGATCGGTTGCTTAAAAGTCGATTGATGGTTGAATGTGAACTTGATCTGGTTTCTTTTTAGTTTGAAACTCTTTGGTTGCTAACGCTACGAAAATTGCGTTAGTAAGTTGTTTCGCTAATTTCAGTTCTTCAGTTGAAATATATTTGGACTATTTTCTTCATTCAAGAGCTGAATAGTCATGTTTTGAAGTGATAACTAGGCGTCTGAGATCACAACCTGAAAGAGGAAGATACTGATGTTTCATAGATGCTAAAATCTTTGACAAGCTTATTTTTGCTCGTTGTAGTCTCAAACAAATTACATTTAGTGCTCAGTAGGTCTTGTCACTGCTGATCGCACAATTTAATCATTAGTTAGTATATTCGGAACACGAGTCTCCAACGGTGAGATTTCTCTGGACACTGACCATATTATTGGAAAAGGCTGGAGATGATCTAGTGAGTGCGATTGCTTTTAAGTCAGAACACCAATACTGCGTAGCAGTCTCCAAGATTTAAATAAACCTAGATTCGATGTACTTGTATCTGCTGGTCTTCATGCTTATGGTCATGCACATTTCTTGTCTTTTTTTTTTTTTTTTTTTTTTTTTTTTT
>NW_019272029.1:4062455-4064241 GCF_002738345.1 Cucurbita maxima | reverse complement strand
TTTTTTTTTTTTTTTTTTTTTTTTTTTTTTTTTTTTTTTTTTGGGAGAGGCCTCCCTTCTCGATTCTGTTCTGTCAATCAGCTACTCATGTCATGATCTAATTTTCCAATAGAACTGGCCAACTTGGATTTGCAGAATTTCCTGCCTCATTATCTCAATAGCCTTAAAGAAGTGGTCGGTCTTGTATCGTTGTACGGTTCGCTTTCTATAAATCATCCTGGCTGTCTCACCAAAATAGATCTTTATGCTCTTGTTTGCTCTTTCAACTTAGTTTGCTAACATTGCTACGGTTTCAAGTGTTTAAAGTTTGTTTGTCTGATCCAAAAATTGGTATGCGAGTATGTTTTCCCACCTTTCATGATTATGATAATCACAATCCTTTCCACGTTAATTGACGAAATTAACCTCACCGGCTTGTGCGAGGGCAGGAACATGAGAACGTCGCTTCCAATTTGAGTGATAGATATTCCAAAAGTAAAAGTGGTTTTATGATCCCTGTTCTTAACCATTGGTGTGAGTGATGATGAATTCCCAGGACACGTCTTCTTTCCCCTGTATGTTTTAACCTCACTGAACAATTGCAATTTCTGAGATTCAGTTAAATCTTATATGAAGCTCCTTTACCGCGTTTCTGTGATTGTTCAGTTGTTAAGCTGTATATGTGATATCCACAATGTTGAAAGCTGAAATAAAATTATTGAGAAGCGAGCTTTCACATCACCTATTAATTGCATGCATCCTGATGTGTGAACAAACAAACCAGCCAGTACTGAATCTTCCCACGAGACAGCTATGATATTTGTTTCGATAATTTTTCTGCCTGCCTTAATTGCTGTTTGTACAAGCATTTAGCTCGCTTTTCTTGCGCCAGTGGCATTGGAGAGAGATGGGACGGTAATTTTTACGATGTAGTTTCATCTCCCTAGTTCTTTATACATCTGAAGATCAATAAATTTAAAGTAGCATCTCACTTGAGTGAAGCCTAGAAGTTCTAGCAGTAAGCAGCTTCAACTTCATATCCATCTGCCATCATTTTCATTCTTTACTTACGGCAAGTGCTGACATGGCTGGCAGAACTTGTACTAGTTCGGTAGTGTTCTTTGTCACTAGACTAAACATTTCATCATAGTTTAGACTATATTGTTGAGAGAATCATGAAGCTACAGTCCACGCCTTGTATCTCGATTGATCCATCCGAGAGACATTTTATTTTGTAAACTCGCTTGCAAGAGATGAGTTTGATATCTTATGGTCTTGGCAGGAGTATTCAGGTTTTGATTTTTCTCCAAGGCTATAACTTTTTCCTCCGTTGCTCATCAAGTTTTGTGATGCTTCTTCATACATCTCTCACTCTTTAACTCCGTCTTCTATAATAACTGCACTGACATACTTAAGATTTGGCTTGTTGATGTATTGTTTCCTTTTCATTAGATTTGCTTGGTTGAGTCACTTCTTGCTTACCAACACAAGTGTCTTGGGATCTTCAGACACATGAACACTGAACCAAATGTGTATAGTTTGCTCCCCGTCTTCTATGGTAGAATTTTTTCAATGTTGTCAAAGTCTAATAATACTTCCTTTTTCGAGGGCCACCCTAATTCCATTGCGCCACTTCGATCATCAGTCATATGGTTTGAGCATCCTGAATCAATGATCCAGTCATTCTCATAATTGATATGTTCTTCCATCATCGCCATGAGCGCTAGCTCATCTTCTTCTATGGCACATAGTACCTCTACATTTCATTCATACTCCATCTCCTTTTTTTTTTTTTTTTTTGGAGGTT
>NW_019272029.1:4056538-4062221 GCF_002738345.1 Cucurbita maxima | reverse complement strand
CTTTTTTTTTTTTTTTTTTTGGAGGTTGCCACATTGATTTTGACTGACTTTTTCTTTGACCAATAATCCTGGGACATGTGACCCTTTTTCTTGCAATTGTAGCAAATACATTCAAATCTCTTTCTTTGAGAACTTTTGTTGTCGTTCTTCTAAGTTCTCCCAGGTTGTGCAATTCGTTAGTATTTCTTTCTTTGTCACCATTTTTGTATCCATGTTTGGTAGACGACTTATTGTTGCTTCGATTTTCACTTGTGTAGAATGCTTCTTCTTCATCCTTTAACGTGATGCCTCTCATTTACTTAGCCATGGCTAACAAATTTTTAAACTATATATGTGATGGTTAAGTGGGTCATCCTTGTACAACAATAACGAAGTTTCTATATTTTGGTCGCAATCCATGGATAATGATCCTCTTCATTCGAGCTTCTCTAACGACAACCCCTAGATCTAATTTAGTAATCTCCCGACAGATTGACTTGACCCTATGGTAGTACTAAGCAATCGTCTTGTTGCATTGTGAGATTGATAACAACTCGTTCCCCATAAGTTGTAATCTCGTATCATTCTTCTTTGAGAAAAGCGTCATGTACGAGTCTCATGCTTCTTTCGATGTCTTGTCTTCCCAAATATGCTCCAACGTCTCTTCTTCTGCTGTGGTCTTTAAGGAAAACATTGTTTTGTCTGCTTTGATCCTTCATTTGCGCAAGACGCCATTAGAATCTGCAATTTCACTCCCACCAACAACCTCCTAAAGGTTTTGTTCTCGTCCATAGAGCATCATGCATGTTGCCCACATGTTGTAGTTGTTGTTGAGTTTCTTGATTATTTCGACGATTTGGAAATCACTCATCATGTTGTCTATACCTCAGTAATACCAAACAAGTTTTTCTGACACGACTTGTAGAGTCACGAACTATACACGACACAAAAGAAACTCACTAATTATCTCAAGAAATCGTTTCTGATGTGGAAGATCATAGTTGCAACCACAAAACATACACTAAGAATTTTAAGAGATCAAACAACCTACATCAACCTGACTCTGATACCAGATTGTTGAGCACAATTCTTTGTGAGAAATACCCACACTATTTATTAAAATCAATGGAGAAGATATTAAAAGACGCTCTTGGAATACTATACACTTTACTGGGAGTTTCTTAGGATGAAAACCTAATAATTAGGCTGGACGGTATTTATAAGAGGCTAGACAGTTTATTCTTAAAACATCTAATCATTTATTTCTAAAATATCTAAATCCTTTTTTCGATTTAAAAAATAATTAGGTATCTTTATTCTTAAAATATCTGAATTATTTTCCAGAAATATATAGATGACCCTATAACACTTAGATTATAAACTTTATCCACATGGTAAAATTAGTCAATACTCTTAATTTATGCTAAATTGTTTCTAAAAAGCTTTAGTCTCTATAATAATCCTTTTATAAATTTTAAAACATATCCACTAATAATAAAGATTACTGGAAATATAAAAACTAAATTTAAACCTTTAAAAGAAAATACCAGCTGAAATAGAAAGAGTCTAGAAGAAGTACTAGAAACGGTATTTTGACGAAATGGGGGGATTTTTCTCTGCATTATGAATTCTATTTTTTTGAGCTTGGAGATTTCAGAATAAATTATACAGCATCTCCGAGGGAAGCCCGTGGGTGTTGGGTATTGGGCTTTGAATGAGGAATCCCGTGTCAAAGTCTGGGCTAATGTTTGACTTTTTACAGGAAATGGGATAATTAATAAAACCGCGTCAATAGATCGTGGCGACCAGATTAGCTCAAGCTGGCATTGACTCGGCTGAGGGAAGAGAAAAATCGTGCTTATCCTACACCGTGACTTGCTCCCAAAACGTCCAACTATGAAGGTATTTTTCCTAGAAACATTGAACGGAAATATATTATGGGATTAATTAGAAGAATAATACTATTAAAAAATAATCGGGATTGATTAGGAAAGTAGGTTGATTTTGCCAAATCCACTAGCTCTTAACAATTTTCATTTTTAAAATAGAGCATTATTCTTCTCATTCATCCTATGATCTTGAAATATATGCATCTATATATTTACAAAATATATTCTGGAAATTCTCATTTTCAGAGAGTCAAGCTCCTACTTTTTATTTCATTGTTTCAGTTTTCTAAGTGATGTTGAGGATCTTAAGAATGGAGGCAGTTGATAATTATCGATTTTAGGATATGATTTAGCTTTTTAGTTAAATTTTATGCGGGGGGAATTGCTTGGTTTGCTAACAATTTTTTGGACTGAAATAGTACAGCTATATTAGTTTCTAAAGGTCATCTTAAATGCAGATCATATAAATTCGTTCATCTTGAATCTATTTCTCTACCCAATTTGAGCACGTACTACTACACAATCTTAATTTTTCTCTTCAGTAAAAAAGCAAGAAATATTTACCTTTGTTGCATAAAGGTGGACAGGTATGCTTGTCTCTGGCATATAAGTTCAATTAGCTATGATGTTGAGGATTCTTGGGAGAGAAGTCCCACAAACCGTTAAATCATGAATGTATAAGTAAGGAATATATCTCCATTGGTATGAACTATTTTGATAGTTTAGGCTGAGAGTGGGCAATATCATTATTGTGGAAATCCGTGATTTCTTGATGGCTAACTTGTGGTACATGTTGTACTTCCTAAAATTGGAAAATTCTGATTTGAGTCAAGATTCCCTTAATTTTGCTAATTTTGGGAATATTACATTAGGGGTGAAAAAAAACTTAACTTAAACCAATGAATCGATCTGACCCAATACTGAGTAGCTGCTTTGAACTTGGACTGTTTTCTTCCCAAAATCTTTCCCCTCTAAATCTGTGATCTCTCCTCTACCCCTCACTTATCTGTCTGTCTTCAGCTCTCTCTGGATATTGGGAGAGATTTGGCTCATTAGTTAGATAGGTATTAATCGTTAAAAAAACCAAGCTTATATGAAGTTAAGAACATATGGTCGGTGCATCGATTTGCTTAGGAATCCCAAGTTACGGATTTTATATGTCAAAATTGCAGAATTTAATAATCAAATAAGTCCAGTCCAACTCATAGAAATCTAGATTAAAGCCTAGTAGAAGCCCGAGCAAAGATTATTTAAAGACGCATGGCATCACCATGAAAAAGTTGGAATATAGATGTTGGAAGAAAGTACTCCTCTAGATTTTTACAGAGCTGGGACATATCTTCACCGTTCTTATTTTGCTGCTATTATTGTTTTTTACTCCTACGGATTTTAGAATCTTATAGACCTATGTCAGCCTTGAATTATAGTAAATCTCCTATCCATATTTGACAGATTTTTATGTCATTTTTAATATCATGTGAACATTAAAAATAATTTAAATAATTTTGTCATTACAGCAAACGTAAAAAAGAGAAAGAAAGAAAAAAAAAAAAAAAACACTGGAGTCAGTGGAACCATTTATTGGCCAATTCTATTGATGACAAACATGTCGGCAAGACACGGCATGGCTATATACGCGTGGCAACCTGCCTCCTTGGATTTTACTGTCCTGCTCCTTTTCAATAGGTCGTCATCGACCCTTTTTATCAACTCTATAGATTGTAGACCTCGTCACGCTTCCTGCCAATTTCAATATAGATGGACATTACATTTATATATGAGAAATTAGGTGCCTAATACTCATTGATTGTTCGGTTGCCTGGATTAACCATTTCTCTGCCATCTTTTATATGGGAAATAGCATCCTTGGTAGTTGGTATTCCATCATATTTTCCTCTATTTTTGTGGTATTTGGAATGAAAATAGCATTTGATTTTGTATGGATTGGAAATGCTACCAAAAGTTAGGTTACCTAAATAAAGAGAATATCAGGGAGAAAGTAAGAGGTAATATGTCCGTTGGTGTTAAAGTGTTTTAGGTGATTTTAAAACAAATTCCGAAGGTTCATGTTGGGAAATATCTTACCATTGTAGAAATATATGAATGGGTTTTGTCCCTAAAAAGGTCAACGATTACATGAGTTGCTCAAACAATCCCAATCAGTCCCTCTCACGGTAGAAGAACAAATTCATTAGAAATTGAACAAGTAAGAAATTTTTTTGTTGAGTTAGTAGTTACATAAAAATGAATAAACCTCAGTTTCAAGAAATAATTTCTTCCACCAAGACATTCACTCCCGAAATTAAAGTTCTTTTGAAAGAAGATATTCAGGAACAGATGGAACGCTTTCTACTTCAAGACCAAGTATAAAAGAAAACAAGTAAGAGTGATACCTCTAACTTAGTTATGTTAATAAAATCCTCGAGGGTTAGACAAAGAAGTTGCAAGTCTCAATAAAATAGAGATATGAGGTTGAAATCGATCAAATTGAGAGTGTGTTTCATAGAAAAGAAATGAATGACTATTTAAGGAGAGGTTTGATGATACTTTGTTTAAGAGAAGAATGATCAGTAATTTGACCGGTACCAAATTGACTAAATAAGTGAAAATGATGGGTAGATAAGTGGGAGATAATATTCAATACAATTTTATAATATTGCATGTTTTTCATTTGAATTTTTGTTGGAGTCCTAATCAAAATTATTGTCAATTAATGAAAGAGATATGAAAAGGTATGGATATTCAAACAAGTAGGTGAAATCAGAAGGAGGTTAATTAAAAAAATAAAATAAAATAAAATAAAAAGAAGAAATCCAAAGAAGGTGAGAGGAAGAAATGTAAAGATTATATATAATAAAAGAAACATGCATCACACTTCTCACTGCACCAAACCCATACATTAATGGGTTTAAATTTAAGAGAACCACATTTTGGTTACTTATTTTTCTTAAAAAATGTTCAAATCAAACATCAATGGCTTATTGAAAATTAGATATGAATACATTAAACAAAAACAATTACTAATATCTAGGGCAATTTTGTTGTGGGGAAACGAATGAATTTTTATTAGTCTCTTTCGTTTTCTTTTGTTTTTTCTGTGGCTAAATTTGATTCCAGTTTGAGGGGTTTTTTTTTTTTTTTTTAAGCTAAATACTTATCTAAAAAATACTCTTTAATTTTTAAATAATATCTTTAAACTTTTATAAAAAGTTTTAATTTTTGATTGAAACATTTAATATTTAATATTTAAAATTTTTAAAAGAGTTAAAAATATCTTTAGTTGTATTTAAAAAACATTATTTGATTTTGAAAATTTTCCTCAACACCTTAAACTTAAAAAAAAAAATTAAAAAATACTCGTGTTGTTATTAATATATATATATATAGAATCCTAAATACCATATTTTAAAGTAACCATTAATTTTCGAAAATAACATTATTATTCTTAAATTTTTAAAGAAAAAATTTTACAAACTTGAAAATAATATATAAAATCTAGATAGGGTTTAAAAACTTTTAGGAAAAGAAATTAAAAAGGTTGAAGATACATAAATAAATGGTTTCGTCATATATTAATAATAATAATAATTTTTTTATAAATTTTAATGGTGTTAATGTCACTTTTTAAATTTTATACGTATTTTTTTAAAAAAAATGAATTTTTTAAAACCCATTAAAAATTGTGTAATGTTTTTATAATGGTTTTCATTCAAAATTAATGTCAAATGTAAATTAAAACTCTAGAAAGTTAATGGGCATTTTTTAGACAAAATATAAAATTTAGAGGTTTTTTTTTTTTTTTTTTTTTTTTTTAA
>NW_019272029.1:4036526-4056426 GCF_002738345.1 Cucurbita maxima | reverse complement strand
TTTTTTTTTTTTTTTTTTTTTTTTAATTTGGCCCTTTTTTTTTTACTTTGACAAGACCAAATGTAACGGGGTCACACCATTGACATACAAAATATTAGGTAAGAATAATTAAATTGGTACTAAATAATAATTAAAAATTAAATGAAAGAAAAGGAAAAAAAAAATATAAAGTTTGGAACCAAACTGATAATATAGAGTCATACATAAGTTTCTGTATGGCAGTTGAAATTAAATGTTGAATTATTAACATTAAGACCATCAATAATTGTTGGTATTATTTTTATTGATTTGGAGGCTTAGGCTATTTAGAGTCATATCTTACTAATTTCAATTGTTAATTGAAGCTTGAAATCTTATTAAACACATTTCAAATTATGAACAGAAAAGAGAAAGAAAGAAATCACTGTGAAAGAGACCGTTTCTCACTTTCCTTTCTACAAAATTTGTTCCCATCTAATCTACTACGTTTCCTGCGATCCAAAGTAGATTACTTGCACCTACCGAGGCTACTTTTGTCTTTTCACATACTATATATATATATATATATATATATATATATATATATATATATATATATATATATATATACACACTAAGAGAAAACTGTGATGGAAACAGACAGCTTTTTCCGTGGCTTTTGATTCTTCCCGACTAATCGTGCCTGCCAGCTTCACTTGAGCGAGGCTGTACAGAGTATTAAAAACTAAATAACTTTTTTCTAAGTTTCACAGGAGAGAGAGAGAGAGAGAGAGAGAGAGAGAGCGAATGAGATTCAGGAAAAGAGGCTGATTGATTTGAGGCTCTGGTTCCTGTTCTGAGCAGAGGGAGGAGGGTGGGTTTTTGGAAGAGATAGAGAAGGATGAATTGGAGGTGGAGGGAGCTGATATCTCTCATCCTTCTTTGCATTCTAGGATGGAAGCCTAGCTCCATTCAAGGAGCCACAGATCCAACAGATGGTCAGCTGCCTTCCCAATTTATTTTCCTCTGCTACTAGGGATTACTTGCTTCTACTATTGTTTTCTGTGCATTTCTTCTTTACTTCCACATAACTAGATTTTCGAAGATTGCGGCATATTTCCCCTAGCAGTTTTCCTACGCCTCCTGCATATTGTTTGTAGTACATTACGGCGATTCTTGCGGATTTGAAGATTTTTGTACTTGTTTCAAAAGAAAATGGTTGTTTTGTTTACGGTATAATAGATTTATGAGACGAAGAACACAAGTTGCAACACTGATTTGACTTTTGGGATGTGGGTGTTTGTCTACTGATTGATTGCATTCGTTATTCGCATTATACGGTTTGTGTAAAATTCTGTTCCTCATGCCAATGTTAATCTGCAGCCTCTGCTTTAAGAGTTTTGTACTCCAGCTTAAACTCGCCGTCTCAGTTAACCAAGTGGAACGCAAATGGCGATGATCCTTGTGGACAATCATGGAAGGGGATTACTTGTTCTGGCACACGGGTTACGGAAATGTAACTACAATCCTGATTTATACTGCCCTACATGTTCCCATATGATATGACATTGATGCTTATGAATGTTTGCATTCCTTTTTGTTAGAAACTTATCTGGCCTTGGGCTCAGTGGATCGCTCGGGTACCAGCTTGCAAGTATGGCATCGGTAACCAACCTGTAAGGTCCATAGCCTTTTGGTGGACTTCATATCGTTTCTTCTCTACTTCTTATTGATGTGGATAATTCTATTATGTTGCAGAGATGTGAGCAATAACAATATTGGAGGCGAGATAGTCTACCAACTTCCACCTAACCTGAAAAGACTGTATGCTTCTTATGTAACTTAGCTTTATTTTCTGCGTTTTACATCAAGTTATGAATTGTCCACAAGCTAAAGCTGCCACTACTTACTAAGAACTAAGCCTATCCCTGTGTTCCAAATGCCCAAAATCAATTACGTAAGAGAGTCAGTAGTGTATGACCAGGACACAAAATTAATAATTAAAGATATAGAGGTTTCGACTAGAAGAATCACATAACAATGTTTGTGTAACAGTCCAAGCCCACTGCTAGCAAATATTGTCCTCTTTGGGTTTTCTCTTTCAGGCTTCCTCTCAAAGTTTTTAAAACGGGTGTACTAGGGATAGGTTTCCACACCCTTATAAGGAATGTTTCGTTCCCCTCTCCAACTGATGTGGGATCTCACAATTCGAATAGCTTATGAAGTATACTATAAGTTCAATAATTGCATATGTGCTCAATGACTACGTTTTACATGTTATTCTCACGTCCATTCTTCTATCTGCAGAAATCTTGCTAGAAACAACTTCAATAAAGGCATCCCTTATTCCATTTCCTTGATTACTTCTCTTCAATACTTGTAAGCAAATTTTTTTAACCATCAATTGGCATGCTTGTTTTACCAAAGACTTTAGCTGTTATTGATGCTTTTATCCCTCATTTATTGAAATTGTAGGAATATCAGTCACAATCAGCTTCAGAATCCATTGATTGATATGTTTGGGCAGCTTACTTCCCTATTCACATTGTAAGATATCTTCCCCTACTTATTCATTTCTTATGAGAATTTGAATGGCTGCTGATTTGAGCTGACCAAAGATTGTTAGGCCCAGACTCTTTCAAATATATTTCAATTGCAATCCTGTTTACATGGCTTGTATGCACATTTTTATACTTGGTGGGCCAAACAATATTAAAATTTTCCATTCACCTGATAAGTTCTATGCCTACTCTATTTAATGAAATTTTCGTCCATAATCTGGAAGATTGTAAGTAGTAATAATACTTTGTTCTACAATGAGAAATTTACCATAATGCCTGTCATGCATTGTCTTCTCACTTGTTGCTGAAACATATTCTTCAAGACAAAGTACGAGAATGATTGAGTTTGTTGTAGTCTTCTCGCTTGACGTATTGAAATTTGTATTTCAATCAGGGATCTGTCTTTCAATGCTATGTCAGGCAACCTGCCTCAGAGTTTTAGCTCTCTTTCTGGCATCAGCACTATGTAAGTCTAATTCATTCCTATGCTATTGACACCTGAAGTAGTATTGTCCTTTTTGCTGATTCCGTTGATCAACTTTTAAATAGGAATTTGCAAAACAATCAGTTCACTGGCACAATTGATGTCCTTGCAACTCTTCCTCTTGATAACCTGTGAGTTTAAAGCATCTAAGTTAACATGGAAGATATGCTTCTTTTCCACCATCTTATAGAATGCATTCGATTTTTATTTTTCAAGGAATGTTGAAAATAACCGTTTCACTGGCTGGATCCCTAATCAACTGAAGAACATTAATCTGCGGTGAGTATATCTGACATTATCATTGGCTGGTAATTCTTTTAATTGAATACTGATTTTGACTCCATTAGCCTTCAATATGATTGAAAATTTTATCAGGAAAGATGGCAACTCCTGGAGCTCAGGTCCTGCACCCCCTCCCCCACCTGGTACACCCCCAGCCACCAGAAGGAACCGGAGTCACAGTTCTGGTGGCAGTCCATCAAATGGTGGTTCTAGTGAAGGTCAGAAATCAGGATTAGGTGGTGGTGCTATTGCAGGAATTATCATCTCTGTGCTTGTCGTTGGAGCGGTAGTAGCATTCTTCATCGTCAAGAGGAGATCGAAGAGATCATCTTCAGACATTGAAAGGCTTGATAATCAACCCCTGCAACCTCTTAAAATGACTGCAACACAAGGTCGTGTTCTACACTATGAGATTATTATTTGCATTTTCATGTTGTCTATATTTTCATGCCTTAATTTTTTCTTTATAGATTGCGTCATTTCTTGTTCAAAATAATTTCCTTAGAATATGAGAGAGATGGAAACTTCATTTTTCCAGTCCGTTGATCTCAAAATTTGTGAGATCCCACATCGATTGGGGAGGGGAACGAAGCATTCTTTATAAGGGTGTAGAAACCTCTCCTTAGCAATGCGTTTTAAAAACTTTGAGGGGAAGCCCGAAAGAGAAAGCCAAAACCTTGAGGGGAAGCCTGAGAGGGAAAGCCCAAAGAGGATAATAATATCTACTAGCGGTGGGCTAAGGGCTGTTACAAATGGTATTAGAGCCAGGTTCTGAGCGGTGTGCCAGCGAGGACGCTGGGCACCAAAGGGTGTGAATTTTGAGATCGAAGCATTCTTTATAAGGGTGGAAAACTCTCCGTAGCAGACGCGTTTTGAGGATAATATCTGCTAGCGGTAGGCTTGGCTGTTACAAATTTGATGTTATTTGTTGCTTGTTTTCATATATTGTTGTGTAAAGTTCGATTTTATGGCATTAAAATTTACTTTTAACGCCACTCAATGCTTTCAAACATTGTAATGCAGAAATGAAGTCAGAAGAGACTTCCTCCACATTTTATCCAACAGCATTTGACACTTCTGCTGCAATTAATCTCAAACCCCCACCTATCGATCGTCATAAATCGTTTGATGAAGATGACTTCTCAAAACGAGCACCAGTCGTCAAGAAGGCCAGTGCAGCTCCTATTAATGTAAAGGCATATTCAATAGCAGACCTGCAAATGGCTACAGGTAGCTTCAATGTTGAAAATCTTCTTGGTGAGGGATCGTTTGGACGTGTATATCGGGCTGAGTTTGATAACGGAAAGGTTACTCCCTAACTTAATTTTTCATGTCGAACTGAGATAGGAAAAATATAATATCTAATGATAGATCTCTCCTAAGTTGAATAATATGCTAGAGATTTATGAATCACGCTATTAGATCCCATGTCGGTTGGGGAGGAGATCAGAAAACCTCTCCCTAGCAAACGTGTTTTAAAAACTTTGAGAGAAAGCTCAAAAGAAAATATCTGCTAGCGGTGGACTTAGATTGTTACACACACATTAGCCTTAGCATAGTCCTAGCTGATTTTGTGTTATCATTTTTCCTCCAAACTGCTCCTGATGTTTTGAATTGATTCAGGTTCTTGCGGTGAAAAAGATAAACTCGTCTGCATTACCGAGGGAATTAGCTGAAGATTTCACTGACATTGTTTCTCAAGTCTCCCAGTTACACCATCCCAATATAACCGAGCTGGTGGGTTATTGCTCAGAGCATGGGCAGCATTTGCTTGTGTATGAGTTCCATAAAAATGGCTCGCTTTACGACTTCTTGCATCTATCAGATGAATACAACAGACCTCTAATATGGAATTCCCGCATTAAGATTGCCTTGGGAACAGCGCGCGCATTAGAGTAAGTTTTGCAGACATTAATTAATAGAAGTAGTGGATAAATGATTCATGTTGTTTGAAGACTAGACGCGATGATGGTAAACTTTTCAGGTATCTTCATGAAGTATGCTCCCCGTCAATTGTTCATAGAAACATCAAGTCCGCTAACATATTGCTGGATGCCGAATTCAGCCCCCACCTTTCTGATTCTGGACTGGAAAGCTTTGTACCTAATGCAGATCAGGTCAATCTTGAACCTAATGAATCTTATTTTTACTTCAATATACAACGGTTGAATGATTTTTTGTGGGAAACACTCGCACTTTTTGTTAACACTAATCGATAAGATATTACAAGACACTCTATAGAAACTACTACACTTTGATGGAAAACACTTGCACTTTTTATTAACACCAATCAAGTAGAGATCACAAGACACTCTATAGAAAGTACTACACTTTGATCTACTTGAGACGGCTTGGGATTTCTTGGATGAAAGCCTAGGTAGGGTGGAGGAATATTTATAGTAGAGGTCATACACTCTATTTCTAAAATATCTAAATCTTTTTCATAACGATATATTTAGGTATCTTTATTCTTACAGTACCTAAATCATTTTTCTAAAATAAACATACAACGAGCTCATACACTTATTGGACTTGACCCTATTGAGCTAGTGATGATATTTTAATAGGCACTGTAACACGAACGGTTATTCAACTCGTATTTGTAATGTGCAGGCACTGGATGACGATGCAAGTTCAGGATACACTGCCCCCGAGGTCGCCATGTCCGGCCAATATACTTTGAAAAGCGACGTCTACAGTTTTGGTGTGGTCATGCTGGAACTCCTGACTGGACGCAAACCGTTCGATAGGTGAATTTTTATGCACTTCCAAGTATGTTGCCATTCCATTTGTTTTCGTTCCATTGTGATGTTTTCTTGCAATTACAGTTCAAGGTCGAGGATGGAGCAATCTTTGGTTCGATGGGCTACACCACAGCTTCATGACATTGATGCTTTAACGAAGATGGTAGATCCCGAGCTCAAAGGGCTATATCCAGTTAAATCTCTCTCCCGATTTGCAGACGTGATTGCGCTTTGCGTCCAGGTATCATCATATAAGTATAATGTCGTAAAGTATCGTATCGTCTCGTCTTTAATGGTGTTTTTATTTAAAATATGATAAGACCTAAATTTATTTTGTAACGACAGACTGAACCTGAGTTCAGACCTCCAATGTCGGAGGTGGTGGAAGCGTTGGTTCGTCTGGTACAGCGAGCTAACATGAGTAAGAGAACAGTTGGGAACGATAATGCAACATCTCCCAGGGGAGGAGAGATGGGTGGAGAGGACACACCATAGACACAACACAACACGGCTTCTTCAAAGGTAAAAATTGTTGGTTACTACATCATCATGAAAATGGAACACAAACTTACCTTCTTCTTCATCATAATTCTTTCTTCATAATAATAATTATGTTTGTTGTTATGTTGTTAATATTACATGTTTGATGTTTAGATTCCTTTTGTGGAAAAGTTTACACTCCTAGCTTTTTAGTGTATTTGAAACATAACGGTCGAACAACTCGTTTCATTTTCAACAAATATTTATTTCGATTAAATAATTGGAAGATTTTACTTGTATGAACCATCTGTTTCTTCATCTTGTACCCATTCTTGTTCACATTATTATTTGTTGTTAATTTATTATTTAATCTTACCTGGTTTTCTCAATGTTCACATTATTAATTTATTTTCTTTTATTTTCTTTTTTTTTTAATAAAGGGAAACCACTTTTAATAATTTGGTCGTGGAATACTATATAATTATGAAAGGGGTTGTAAACAATCTTTTATACTAACATTTTATTAGATAGAGATGGAAATTTTGCACAACTTTTAGTTAGAGAAGATCCATGATGGGCAATTATAACTTTAATCTATTAATTATGTTGATTTAAACTAATTACCTAATTTAAACTCTAATAAGTTTCAATGTTATAGATCAAATAGTTTAATGTTTTTAAATGATACTAAAAAACTAAATACGATGCAAAAAATAAAATAAATAAAAGGGTAGTACTACTGACCATTATGGTTATCTGGTGCCAACCACATTTGGGTTGTATTAAGAAGAGAACTTCTTGGACGAATCCGATTCTTGTTGTCTTGGGGATGGATAAGATCACACTGGCCAACATAATTAAAACCACCCAACAGGGGAATCAGGCTATGCACTTCCTTTTATAATTGTAGAACAATGTAAATTTTGAGAAGTATAACACACCATTAATCCAAGCGCGTATGTGATGCCCTCATTTTGTGAATTTGTTCAATCATCTTTGTTTGAATGTTGCACCTTCTTTCCCCCCATACGAAAATTGGATCAATCGCTGATCTCATTGTATCCTTAATTGTAGTTATATCATCATGTCTCTCCATCCGACTCAGAATTTCGTCGAGTTCCTTTGATGGCTGCGAATCCTGATCATAAAGATAAAAACAGAATTAACTTTATCCAAGCAAGACTGATTTCAGTTATATGCTTGATGATCCTTTAAAAGGAGAACACAAGGATTGACTGAAAAATATGCCATCGGGTATGTCTCTGAAGAAAGTAATTACTCCAAGAAAAAAGGATTGGATCAAATGTAAAAATAATAAAGGCAATATATTCACATGATAGCCTATGAAATCTAAAAAAATAGAAATCGAACAATTGTTTAAATACGGGGCCACCAGCGCGAATGAGGATAGAAGGGATCCTCCACTCATAGTACTTGTTCTTCAATCAAGCATAGAAGTGTAGTTTCTATGAATTACCTGCGAAGGAAAGAACAATCTGAACTTACCAGTGCTGAACCTGGATATTGTTGGACTTTGTGCTCGGTTTCATGCCATCAGAGGATGAGTAGCATGTTGGACACAACTAGCGGTGGGAAAAATCTCACTCTTTATTAATACCAATCTAGAAGAGATTACAAAATATTTACTATACATTTTGCTATAATTGACACTTTGATCTAATCTTAAAATATCTAAATCTTTTTTTAGAAATATTTAGATATCTTTATTTTTAAAATATCTTAATCAAATATTGAAAGAATACTACCTACCATTATTGTTGAGCCAGTGATGACCAACTGAAGGAGCTTTTCACCTCCCTTTATATGTTTACGTAGATTTGAAGAAAAATGCAGAAACATTAAGAACATGCAATGAACTCCTAAAAAATTGAATAAAATCCTATGGTCAAGTGACAGCTACACTAAAACATGATGATGTCCAAAAGCCAAGTACAGATGTACCTTCAGAGCTCGCCAATGAGAATATGCGCGAACCAAAACCCAAAAGAAAGGCATGTTTGGAAGCGGTAAAACCTATAATGAAAAGCCAGTATAGAAATCAAGAGAAGTCCTTGATGCATTAAGGAATTGAAATGTAGCAATGCATGCTATGTCAAAGGCATACCAACTCATGACAACGTGATCATGATAATAAAACAAACAATGCAGAAAAAAGTTTGGCTGATATACCAAAATAATATAAACAACATACAGTCAATGTACTTGTCAATGCAAGCATTGAAACTGAACCATAAAACTATTTCTTGTGAATGACAATTCCCCTGGTCATGAGATACAGAAAATTCACATCAGTAAGGGTCGTAGTTCTAGCTTTTGCAACAAGAATAGCTATCTAGAAACAAAAAGGACTTGAGATCATAATAAGCATTCTGTCATGGAACCACAGGCTCATTGTTGTGACCAAATCTTAAGTATACAAAATCTATAGACGTCAATTCTCGTCCCTCCGTTCAGAGAATAACACATTCTTGAATCAACGATATTTAGCCTAGAACATACTAGGCAGATGGAAAAAGGAAATGCACCTGAGAGCAATATGCCGTAACCTCCTGCGAACTAGCCGTGAATTCAAACTGTAATGTCGCAAGAAATCAGTGAAGTAACATAACAATTTGTGATAATAGTAACAATTTATATAATTAAGTATTGAAAAAGGCATCGGTAATGGATTTCAAGTAGATAAAGAAGCAGCAATGTTTTTAAAATAACGAAGTAAAAGAGATGAAACCTCGATGGATATGTTATTTCGACACTCGTGATATCTTTAGTTATTGACTTGAAGAATATCTCAGACGGCGTAACTCGAGACAAAAGCATCAATCCGATCCTACAAGCAGAAAAATCAATAAAGATCCAGTTTCTTTCACTATAAATGTGACATAGGACTAATAGAATCGCGCTGGCGAGACTTTACCCGTGAAGTTTATTTTTAAACGATTTATCAGGAGCCTTCTCAAGAGCAGTCCACGCTTTATTCATCTGACGTCCATGACATCGCGATGTTTGATTCGATAAAAACGAATACCAGATCAAAGAAGCGAAACGAAACTGAAAAGAATATGGAGGACCTTGAAAGAGATGAAATCAGTAACAATCTCCGCATTGCTTCTACCAGTGCTGCGGGAGAGAGCGTCTGATTTGGAGGAAGAAGACGATGGAATTTTTGTCCAGAGATCCTTCAAAGTGGAAGGAATCTGAGTAGAATCAGAATCCGAAGCGGCAAGGTCGATGGATCTGCTGAAACACCAATTTCTTCCTCTGATAGGAAGCACTACCAATCTAGCTCTCCTCGTTCCAAAATTCCAATGGAGAAGAGGCTTCGTTGGTACACGAACTCCTCCCTCTGTCACATAATCACTAATCCCTAAGCAAATTGGTTTCTCTGAACCAAATGTGGAAAATGTGGAAAATGAGGAGAGAACTCGAACTCGACCTCGAAAGTGAACGAAATGAGTCTTAAATACGCGCCGTTGCGACTAATGCAAGAACGCGGGTAAAGAGAACTTCCGCCGCATCCCATTCATTACTAATGAAATTTTATATTGCCCTTCAATTTTTTATTTTTACATTTTGACCCCCAAAAAATTGGAATTCTCACTTTTAGCATTTTACATTTTAAAATTCGATTTTAGTCTTTAATTATATATATGAACAAAACTTTGAACCAACAGTCTTTAATAGCTTTTAAAATAGATTTTCACAAACTCAATTTATACTATAACAAATTCGGTGCGACAATTTAAATAAATAACATAAAATATATTGCTAGAATTTCAACCTTAAAAAAAAAAAAAAATAGAAGTATATAATAATAATAATGTTTAGCTAACTTTAGTATATAGTAACTATTCATGATAATTTATTAAAACTTAAATATTAATTTTTCTAGTTTGTTAATTTACAAATGCAATAAATTTCATTAAATCTTAATAATAAGATTCACAATCCAAACTAAAACGTTACAATTTTATAGTATAATAATTAAATTATACATATTGATATTATCGACTAAACTAATAGTTAATTGAAAGTACATGAATACAAAAATAAAATCCATAAAAATATTTTACAATACAACACCACCTCTCAAGTTCTTGATTTTTTTTTTTTTTTTTTTCTTTTGGACACGCCCAGTTCTACATCGATCTAACATTATGCTACATGCCGACGAATTTCGAGTGAAAATAAAAAGGATTGAATCAAAGAATCGGCTTGAAAGTTACAAAAATAATAATGAAAATGAAGTTGTTTTTTGGTCATTCATTTTCTGCAATAAAGTTTGGGTCCTGACCTCGACAGAGATATTCATCACATAGAGATGCTGATCGCCAGTCCTTTCTTAAACGCAAAATGTCTTCAGTAAAAGTGGAACCAGATGTTCCAATGAACACTTTCGACATTGCACAGATGGTCTTATCCAGCATGGCTTCCACCTTCCAAACATCATTTCAAAACAAAAACCTCAATAAGTATACGTGTCTACCTAGAATGATAAGATTTTTTTTTTTGTTTTTAGTCACAAATTGTGGCGTGTGTGGATTTGAACTTCCAAACTATACAGAAATAAGTATTTGTCAATTACAATTGAGCTATGCTTATTTTAGCAAGGTTGATCTAAAGATTTAACCATCTGCACGAGTAAGAAGCCATTGGTTGGCAAAATTAAGAAGCCTCTAAACCTTCAAATGCTAGAAACAATGCATGAATGGTTAGGAATTACGAACCTCTGTAATAGTATGATATTGTTCACTTTGAGCATAAGCTCTCATGATTTTGCTTTTTGTTTTCCCAAAAAGCCTCATCCCATTGGGATGTATTCCTTACTTATAAACTCGTGATCAACTCCTTAATTAGCCACACTACTTATAAACCCATGATCAACCCCTTAATTAGCCACATTACTTATAAACCCATGATCAGCCCCTTAATTAGCCACATTACTTATAAACCCATGATCAACCCCTTAATTAGCCGTTGTGGGATTCCTATCCCAACAATCCTCAACATGAACATCATACACGAGAATCTAAGAGGAATTTTTTTTTAATATATGAAAACCAAACTATCATTAGGAAAATAAATGAGAGGAAAACTTAGAGGAAAACTTGAGACTATCCAAAGATACCAATCGCTAGGTCTAACGCCAGTAGATGCTTCAGCCTAACAACCCACTCCCCATCATCCCAAAGGGGGGGCCTAAAGTACAGTGGAAGGGGAAAATGTAATAACTTTTTGATGTCCAAAGAATGATAAAGGAGGCGCTATGAAGAGGGATCAGTAACCATCTTCTGGATTAGATATCAATTCATAAGGTCCACATCAAAACTTTTATCCAGAAACAATTCTCTAACGCCTAATGAAGTTATCTTATACGAGCAATACCATGTGACAGCTGGGTTGGTTTGGCTATTCTTTTCTATTGAAAAGGAGTCGGTTGAGGATTTTTGGAAGAAAACACAAGGGATTGATGCATAAAATATACTACATAATTGCATTTGATCATTCAGATTTGATTAACTAAAAATGAGTCACTCACCTGAGAATCTCCCTCAATTTCATGTCTGTAAAGTAAAGCATCCCATTTCTCAGCTGAATTTCGAGGCGGTCGTTTAACCAGTGGTATGGGCTTTCCATTCACCACAACAAGGGACTGCAGCAATCCAGTTTCGCTGTCTGCAGCGTCTGTGGAAAGATAAATGACGGGTGAATTGGACCGTTCAGCTACACTTGCAATGCAGTCTGCAGCTTGAGGAATAGGGTAAAAGCAACTTGGCCGTTTTGCATTACTGGAAATAAGCAAGAAACAAAACTATGAGTTTTCTCAACACCAAGGCCATTCAGAAAGCACGAATGTTGTAATATTGCACACTAGGAGGAGCTGTAGTAGAAGTACAAATCTATGAGCCACATCTCCATGACCATATAATACATGCATGTCACGCAAGTGAAAAAAAAAGAAGAAGAAGAACAACAACAACAATGATAATGGGGGCAAAACATCAAAAATCAGTTGCAGCATTATGAACATCAAAACAAAAGTCGAAAACAGATCAAGCAGTCAATGGACACGCAAACACCAAGAGATATGGGCAGATAATTTGAATAAAGTAAAGACGTGTGATCATAATATTTCTTAGCTATGAGATAGAATGAAAAGCACAACATTAACTTAGTACAAATTGGAGCTGGGGGATGAATGAAATACCAGAACTTCAGAAATCCGTGTCGTCGAAAGTGAATAGCTGTGAAATCGTTCCCCAAGAAAGTCTGAATGAAACGCTGGGCAGTGACCATAATAAGATGGCTTGGTTCAATTAGGGTCTTGCATTTGTGGGCAATAGGACCCCCTGGTTGCCCAAACCAGTCATTCTCTACATTAGCATAAAAAACATCCCCAATGGCAATAACATCAGCATCGGAAGAGAACTTGGACTCGATATCTTGAACTGTTTTTGTACTGGGATTCTTAATATCCTCATCCCAAGGAGACTCGAGTTTACCCGTGGAAACCCCTATATTGTTTAACTGCTTAACATGGTCCTCGTCCAAATAACAGTAATCAGGTTTTGAAAAATAACAGAAAAACTTATCGATCTGTAACCGTTTCTTCTGAATCTCGGAAAATTCTTCAAAAGAGACGACAACCTTCCTACCCAAGCAATTATTGACGTGATCTACATCCAACACCCTACTATACTGATAATCGACTTTGGAACTAGGAATAACCAAAAATCGATTAAGAATGGCCGCAAAGAACATGTGTTTTTCCAAGCAAATCAAATGGTTCGACATCTGTCCTGATGCGCAAATGGCAAACAAAAACTTATTCGGTTTCGGATCCCATTCTATGGTCCGTCTACGGGACAACTCCTGGTCCACCTTCCTACACCTATCGAAATCAGAACCAACAAAATCGAGGTCTTCAACGCCTACTTCATTCGATGAGTTTCCAGACTGATGTGGTGATAAAAGAACGTTTTGGATCTCCGTATTCAGCGAAATCTGCCTAAGTAACGATAATTTGAGGTCCTCAGACGTGGAATTGGGGAGAGAACTAAAAGAATGATTCCAAATTGACAAAAGACCTAACCGCTGCTGCTTCAACAAAAACAATGCGTGCAGTTCAGATTCTCTCATTCGATGACCGAGAGAATCAAAAACTCTGAACGACGAAGAGAGCTCCCCGGAGAAAAGATTCCTAATATCGGTAGAGAAATAGACGAGTACAAGGAAGAGAGGAAGAAAAATGGCGAAGAGATACCTCTTTCTGAACGAGAAACGACGCCGGGGGGAGCCAGAACGAAAATCGAGACCATCGCCGACGTTGAAAACGGCGGAGCGAGGGGAAGGAGAGTTGTTGATCTCATTCTGGTGGATCAGATTCTCTCGATCGTCGTCTTCGTCGGAAGACGGATCGGGCTTCTCCATTAACGCCAGAAAACAAGGTTTTAGTGTGAGGCACGGCTGGAAGAACAGCTTCAAGCTAAGTAGTAGCCGTTAAATTGGACATTAAAAATGGCAGGGGCAATGAGATCTGAAGTTGCTCAAGAACTCCGTCGGTGACGAAAACGACGGCGTATCGGGCCACCAGACATCGATCTGAAAGGACGCTCGTTGGGCCCAGCCCATCTACTCTCACATCTTCTCTTCCTTTCTATCAAAGCAACCAACCCTTCTAAATCTCATCCAATTTTAATATTTTAAATACCACTAATTAAAACCAAATAATTTTCTAAAAAATATTAAAATTTAATAATTAAAAAGTGAGAAAAGTAAAATTCAACCATTTTTATTTTTTCTATTCTCAATTTTTTATATTTTCATACATTCCTTTAATTATTTTCTGGGATTTTTTTAATTTTTATTTTTGGTAATATTAAAAATAAATAAAAATAATTTAGGATATTCCAAGGCATTTTCGTTCACCTATGGCTACAATTACTATTCTAGTCATAGACTCATAATTGAATTGTGGATGGTGAACAACCATCACTACTTTTAATCCTTAGTTCTAACCCGATTGGAAAAATATTTTTAAAATTTTAAGAGTGACGTTAAAATATTTAATTTTTATTGAAAAAAAATTCACAAAAGTTATTATCATCAATATTTAGATAAAAACGGGTTATCTACCCTTCATAATTTGTCTCCAAATTTAAAAAAAAATATATATATATATATATAAATATATATATATATATATATATATATATATATATAGGCAATAATATTACTTATACAAGTTTATGGTATTTTTGAAACAGATATCAACGGTTCCACCACATACTAATGATAAAATTATTTTTGAAACACTTTTATTCGAAGATATCTTGAAAGTTCGATGGTATTTTGAAATAAAATATTGATATATTTGACCTATAACTAAAGTTTTTTTGAAGTTTAAAATTATTTTTTAATTTTTTAAAAAATTAAAGTGTATTATCGAAATTTTTAAAAGTTTGAAAGTATATTTTAAAATAGATCGAAGTCAAGAGGCAATTTCGTGAAGAAGGGGAAGACTGACTTGATGGCTTCATGGCAAGACTTTGGTTCCTTCAACTGTCCTACCCAACAACCAAATAACCACCACCTCTCTAACACTTCCTCTTCTTCGTCTCTGGAACTCTTCCCTTCTCCCTCTTTCCCTTTCTTTCCTTCTTTCAATTCTTCTTTAAAGCTCCCATTTCACATCTCCAGCTCCCAAATTCCATTACCCATTTCCCATTTCTGTTCATTTCGAACTCGAGATTTTGCCAATGGAAGAAGATCACGCATCGAGGATCAATCGGTTATTCGGTGGCTCATTTGCCATGGAGCTAACGGGGAAGATCATGGTTGCGACCATTTTAATACTCTTCTTGGTCATTGTCTTCGTTCTCATTCTCCACCTTTACTCCCGATGGCTCTTGTCCCGCACTGTCGAGTCGACACCGTATTCCTCTGCTAGCCAGCAGTCTGATCAGGAATCTGCTGTCGTGCCATTGTGTAATGGGCTCGACTCTGCTGTGCTCCGGTCACTTCCGGTGGTGGTGTTCTCGCCGGGGGATTTCGAAGAGGGGATGGAATGTGCTGTGTGTTTGACGGAGTTGGGTGAGGGTGAGAAGGCTCGGTTGCTTCCAAGGTGCAACCATGGCTTCCATGTGGATTGTATTGACATGTGGTTCAAATCCAATTCTACTTGCCCTCTCTGCAGAAACCCAGTGGCACCCAAATGCTCATATCCCACAGAAGTGAACTCTGCAGAGGATTTGGTATCTGGGTCTTCAATGGAGGTCAGTTCAAGAGGGGTTTGTTTGGAAGAAGCTCAAACTTCATCTTCTTCATCGGCAAACACAAGGGCAGAGGGAATGGTGGTAATTGACATTCCCAACATGCCCTCTACATCTACATCCGGTGTCGGTGCCGGTGCTAGTACCGGTACCTGTTTCGCCGATGAAGAGATGAAATCAGTTGTTACAAACAAATTGAGAACATTGAAAAGGCTTTTGAGCAGAGAGAGAAGAAATGGAAACAATCCCACTTCCTCAGATCTTGAACAAGAAGGGATGGGGCAGAGTTAAGAAACAGAACAAAAAATCAAAGCCTACTACTAAAAAAACAGAGTTAGACGAATCAAATAGCATTCTTTCTGAAAATTGCAGAGTTCCAAGCCACTAACCAGAGCCTATGACCTCCACATGGTCTGGCTGTTGCCATTGAAAAACCTGTGCAACTATTATATGGATGAAAATCAAATGGCTTGTAATCGGGAAAAGGAAAGGGTGGGTTAATTCTTCTTTGTTCTGTGTAAATGTCATGGAATCAATCAAAATATGAACAGAAAACTTGTTTTCCCCCTCTTTTGAGGATTGATGTTGGCTTATTGTTGAAATAGTCTAAAAATCAAAACAATGATGATGCATAAGGAATATGAATATAACCCATAAGAACCGACTCATCAGCCAAACCGAGCATAGACCATTACCATTTCAAAGATCGATGATTGATTCTCCCCTTATTGAACTAGAATACAAAGTAAACAAGATATGAGACTGTACAAATGCAGAATTAACCAACCTTGACTTCATAGTAAATTTTCTTTTCTACACGAAGTTGACAAAGACTAGTGTCATAATAAAAAAAACATAGAACTTTTTTAATATATTTGAAGGCCAAATAGGCATCAGAAGATCTCTAGAAACTTACAAACACTGAGAATGGAAGATTTTATAGTGGAGTTGGGTCAGGTGACATCAATAGGTTGCATAATTAACGAAGAAATAAGAGAGATTGAAAATAAAATTTAACAGAGGAAGACAATAATATGATACTTGATTCTGCCATGAGCTGTGACCATCGCTTCTTGCACATAATGGACGAGGTCCGCATCTGTGGTGAATAAAAGACATAAACATCCAAGTCCTCCGACAACATAATCTTGGACAGTGTAAGATCACAATATCCTCCGACATGAAGGTAATATTTTCTTGAAAAATTTTGATTACTGACCTCTCATATTTCCTCTGGTCACTCGGAAGATCTTATAAAGGAATATGCTCCATCAAAATATCTTCTCCCACCCCACTAAAAATAGAAAGGCATTTCCTCAATATTCCCATGAAGTAGATAATCCAAGCTTCCACTTTCCTACTAAGAACTCTTTAAGTTCATCTTTGAAGACCTTTTTCCAGGCAATGCGTTTGTGGTGACTGCTACAGGGTACAAGGACTGTTTCTGGTTCCTAGCTATATTTTTTGTTTCCTTTTGCCCGCAGCAGCATTCTTAGACTGATCCTTATTCCGTTTCCTTTTCGAACTTTTGGTTTTTGTTTCTGAGATATCATTATCTGTGGAAGCTCTAGTATATTTTTTATCACTGTGCTTACCTTTTTCTGACTTGCCCATATTGCCAGACATCGATAGAAAGGGTACCCCAGAAGTTGTGAAATGTTCAATCTCTTGCCTCATTGTCTTCACGTCCTTTGGATGTGATTTTTGCTTCGAACTATCAGCAAGGAAACCCCCAGTCTTCAGTGATTTGGACTTGTCAGACCCAAATGTATCATGAAATTCTTTGTATGCCGATTCCCTCGATGCTTGTCTTGACCTCCATTGGTCAGGTCGGGATGCAAACCTGACATGAAACATAATTGGTAAAAAAAGAACACTAAACTTGGCTCATTGGCATGCTACAACATTTGATTATATAACTTATGAAAAAACACTCTCCCCCGCTCGTGATAAAGGAAACAGATCTTAGGTCATAATCATAAAATGAAAAGCATCAACTGTGTACCCTTCAACATCCAACTTCCTCAAGAGATGAGGTCCTTGCTTCGTTTTGGAGAGATCGCTTTTTACAACTACCAACTCAGATACAATGGCCTCCCGTAGTGACATGTTACTGGCATCATAGCACTTTTCAACTGTAAAGGAACCTGATGACTGCATTGCAAGCTCTCCAAAGTGTCCTCGTAGCCTTTCAGTTCAGAATAGAAAAAGTTGTCATTGACTGAGAGCAAAAACTAACAAAAAATCCAACAAACTGAATGAAAGCTTCATTGATTACTCACAACCAGCAAGATTACAATATGCATTCTAAGTCATTTGAAATTTGAAGATCATGCATCAGCAATAAAATAAATGTGTCCAACCAAATATCATAATTCAAAGGGGAGACAATAATCATAGAAAACCTTGGACATTTAGAAAGAAGATATATCAAGGACTTTAAGAAAGGCAAACTAATTCAGCGACATTATTCATAACCATATACAATAAAAGCCATCAAAATAATTCTGTGACATACTTCATAACTAATCTGCGCTTCAGTTTTGCAGAGGCGTCAGAATTTAGAAGAGCTTCAATAACACGAGCTCCACTGGAGTCTTTTGCTACTTCAAGGATATGATTATCCTCCATTGATGTGAGACTTGTAATGAAAGGTTGAATCAGTTCCTGCAACATAAAAATGCACGGTTACAGACTTGTAAACAAATCAAACTTAGAATGCACAAGAAAAAGTTCAATTAGCTAAGATTTGAATACAGGTCCACAAAATTCTATAAATGGTAGAGAAGTTTAATCCCCCAAGTCCTTTGAACGAGCCATAGGATCCTATGAGGTCAAATTTCCCTTGGAGAAATAATGGATACTTGTTTAAAGAGACATGATCGAGACAATGCCTTAGAAGAGTGGAGAAATAGAATTCATAAAACAGAACCCCAAGGAAAAAAAAAATGTAAAATCACTAATAGTAACATCAGTAACACAAATTACATAAAACGAATGGCCAGTCCAGTAGTGTTGGATAGACAGACCTGTAGCAGAACTGTAAAAAAATGAATGTTTTGTTTCCCTTCTATAATTAAATAAACAAATAGCAATATCTGGGAGGAAAGCATACAGTTTGATATCGAAAAACTGCCTGTAGGATTAGAGAGCCCATGACAGGTATTTTTACTCCACAAGGAAAATTCCATTTGACTTTATCTTCGCAAGAGAAATATCTGTCAAGAAATAATATTCGAGGAACAATGCATCTTGGAGATTCGTCAGTTGAACATACAGCACGTACAAGAGCCTCACAACACTGTCAAATATCATAAATTCATAATTAGAAAAATGGACAGAAAATCAACACATCAACACTCAAATACCTGTAAGAAAAGACTCAAAACTAAATTAAAGACCTTCTGTTCATGTGTCTGAAGCCTCTGACTCGTAGCAATTAGTGAAGCGACAACTCCTGACTTTCCCATTTCAAGAAGATCTCTAACTTTTGTTCCAATCTCTGACCATACCAACTCCATCTATGTGGAAAAACATGAGCATAAAAAGACAACTCCTTAAGTATAGACTCTTAACACATTCAGACTAGTCTATGAAATACAATAGCGGAAAATTGTTAGAGATGCACTATATTGTGTTGCATATGTGCATGTGAAAGCCATAATGGAGGTCAAAGCCATTTTCAAATTATTACAGTAAGTTTAAAAAAATGCTAATACATACTTGGTCTTTAGATCTTATGTGAGAAATTAGTGCTTGGACAGCAAAATTTCCACAGGGATGAGATGACAGCTCGAACAATGATTTCTGAAATACTTTTGTGACGAGTTCATTGAACAGGTTTTCTGGAGCCACTTCCAAAATCACCTGCAAATTCACACTAGCAGAATCAATACATCCAATTCTAAGAACGTATTATTTTTTTTCACGAGACAGGGCATGAACAAAAGTTTATTGATGAAAACCATCTCATAAATGCTTCAGAAATGCAAATTAATTCTATGGAGTACATAAATTCAAAAGATGGAGCTTGGCACTATAAGTAAACATTTTTTATGTTCTCAAACCTCCTTTTTTTTTTTTTTTTTTTTTTTTTTTTTT
>NW_019272029.1:4010204-4035961 GCF_002738345.1 Cucurbita maxima | reverse complement strand
TTTTTTTTTTTTTTTTTTTTTTCTATTTTTCAATTGCAGAAGTTTGTTTAACGTTCCGATCACACAAATGATAAAACAGAGAATTGCATAAGAAATAATCAAACTTTCACGAAATAGATTGGAGGTAGTAATCGTCCCCATATTAATGTTTGCTTAATTCCGAACACACAAAGACGTCTGCACAAAAATATTGGTAAAACACAGAATATCTATTCTGGCAGGAATGTAACACCTGAATGCAAAATTTTGAAAGGTAAAACAATATTCCGACCAACTGAAATTTTATGCAAAGAAAATATCAGGGAATATTGGGAACTGGAGAAATCCAATTGAGTGAACAAATTGATCAACTACAAGTAGTTAAATATGTGCATAGCAGGGCTAGTTAACTCCCATAAGTTCAAAACTAACTCCAACTAGGATTGTCCATCTCACCTCCATTAAATGGCTAAATGCAGTCTCTTTCATCAAATCCACAACATCTGGAACAACAGATATTTGTACATAATTTCCCTCCACAACATCTTTCTCACTACAGCCAAGGAGGATGGGTATTATATGCCTCAGCTCGTCATCTTGCCCCACCAACAACTTCAGAATAGTCTGTAAGATGGTGAAAAATAAGTCAACCATCTAGTGGCCTAATATACATAATCATACTGCCTCAGCGACTACACTTCATTAAGTTTAAATTCTTCAGGTATAAATAAAAAATAATTATGAACCCACAAAATAATAGTATATTTTCATAAAACAAAACCTGAATAACCAAACTGCTGTACTGATCAACTTGCAGGATCCTGGCATTCTTTCTTGCACCTTTCAGCAACCCAGAAACAAGAAACTTCAGAATTTCTGGGAAGCCTCGACCAGTATGGAACTCACCATCTCCATTATAACGAGGTGCCTTGACATTCAACCGCTCTGCTAGAACAGTTGATGATTTTCTGGTATGAAATTCTGAAGACTCTGGACGTACTCCTTTACAAAGATGAAGAAGACTTCGAAGAACATGAGAACCATGACAATTACACATCACATCGAGAGGGTTTGCTACAATTTCCTGAAAATAAATATACACTTAAGGAACGAATTACAAGTGTACAAGTATGTCTGTATGTTCATATAATAAAATATACACACATAAATATGAAATGTGCATATTATGAAATATTCTAGTTAATGATTATGACAACCGAGAAACTTTATGCCTAAAGCATGAAATGATGAAATGTTTTGACTGATAAATAAAAACCAAAGAAATACAAAGTCATCCTTCATGGTTCAATGCTAGGAAAAACATAAATTACTAAAATTTCACACCTTACATATTGCTGTTAAAGTATCTTCAACCAGACCATGAACATCCTCGTCCTGTAGGTGCATAGATAAAGACTTGATAGCTGTCTCAGCAACATGTGAGCCAGATCTATCCATTGCAATAGATGGAAACTGATTGGCACAACCGTAGAGGAAATTACAAAGGTCGTCAACTTTACAACCTTCAAGAAGGCTTTGCATAGTATGACTTATGATATAATCAGTGGCAAGTTCAAACTCTTTCCCCACAGCTTCCTCTAGAGCATTACCACATATGATCGATCGCTCTTCAAAGTCAACCTCATCACTCTCAAATAAATTGGAAATCTCTGTGAAATATTTTGTTGTTTCAGGATCAACCTGCTTCCTATAAGATAACTTCCCTCATGAGTATAGAGAATAAGTAGCTAAAAAAAGCGTGAAGTTGAAGAAAAGTTCAACTCCACTGCTAATGGAATGTCCAAGAATTTACATTAAAAAGAGGCCATGCTACCTAATGAGTGACGTTTGTGGTGTGGAAGTACTTTTATTATTGGAGAACTTTTTGTTAGAGTTCAGGGTTCCACCATCCATCATCCAAAATGTGTTCTTGTGGGTGTTACTTCCATCAAAGCCATGACCTCCTTGTTCAGCCTTCCTACTCATGCCGTTTCTTTTCCTCCCACTTTTATGTGCAAATTTATCTTCACCCATTAAGCAGTCTTCAACTGAGATAAAGGTTCTATATCTCCTCAATGTTAGAGCTTTCAAACCAATCGAAACCGCAACCACCTAGGCCCTAGTGACCATGAAGAAAAGAGGACATCAATTTAAATCGTTTGTGACGGGGAAAAAATCAGTGTATAAAATGTAGAGCTTGAGAATTTAGGTCCAATCAGATAACCATTTGGTCTTTTGGTTTAAAATTAAGCATATAATAAACATTACTTTGATCTATGAGTTTCTTTGTTTCGTTATCTACTTCCAAGAAATATTTTCAAAATTTAAGCCAAATTTTGAAAACTAAGAGAAGTAGATTTTAAAATAATGTTTTTGCTTTTATAATTTGAGAATTCAAATGTTTCTATCAAAAAGTGACAACCCTAGGAAAAGAAATCGCAAGTAAACAAGAAGATGTTTCAAAAACTAAAAACGAAACCAATATGAAACTAAACCTTAGCAATTCACTCCAATTACAATAAAATTGGACGGCTTCATATTTCAAATACCAGTAGAGTTTCGATTTTGCATCAGAAAAAACAAAAAAAGAAATTAAATCAATCAGCTGGCTACCAACACACTGATAAATAACTACAGAAATCAATTATCATCCTTCATCCGGATAATTACGACCCACAAATTTCGACAAAAGCATCTGGAAAATATACGAATTGAGTAAAATTCCAAGCAAACTAAACAAAGATATCAATGGCAAAAGGAGAAACTTACACCGACAAATCTTGTTTTCAGAATCCGAAATCGTGGAGCGGAAGCAAGAAGAAGATGACGATAAACTAGGCACAATGAGTCGCCGGGAAACTTTGGCCGTCAAAACCTCAATTCAGGGTTTAATAAAAGGTTTAGAACTTTTATTTTTTCGTCTTCTATAAAAATAATTTTAAATTAAATCAAATTATAAAATATCAAATGGGCTTAGGGTTTTCGAATTCTAGTGGACTTGCCGTTCCCTTCTGTTGGGCCTCTTTTTCTAATCCAATCGTTGATGGGCCTTCATTTTAATTCAATTCCCATTTTACCCTTGTAATTTTCTTGAATTTCCAAGTCTGCCCCGCCAATTATTGAACCTCCAATTTTGACCTTGACCGGCTGCTATTTTTAAATACCGTTTTATTTTCCAAAAATAGCCCTAATTTTCATTTTAAAATAATTATCTAAATTTAATAATTAGAAAAATTCATACTATCAAAATTAAAGATTAGGTTATTTTTTCTTACCATCAAATTTTGAAAAATTAAAATTTTGGTTTTGTTTACTAATTAGAAATTTATTTCGTCTGTTAGAATTCAACTCTATCCTACTTTTGAAAATATAAAAAAATATTTAACTTTGATAATAATATTCGTTATGCATTTTAATTATAAATATTCGATATTATTATGTATTTTAGATAAATAAAATTTTAATAATTAAAAAAATAATAATCCAACTATTTAAAATTTGAGATATTTCCAAAATTTTAATAATTAATTTCTAATTGTGAAGAAAATTGGTAATTCCAAAAATGTCTTTTTCGAAATGCTTCTCTTCTCTGTTCGAAGAAGGATGAAACCGCGTCGTATTGTAAAAGAGAGAGAAACGTGCGGTACTCGAAGTATTCCCATAAAATATGTTAAATTAATTTTTTTTATTAAAAAAAAATCTAAATTTTAGTTTTTTTTTTCCTTTAAAAAATACACTTAATTTCAATAATACCATTAAATTTGAAAAAAAAAATCTTATTTTTTAAAAATATTATCATTTTTTTTATAAAAACTTTTATTATAAAAGTATTTAAAAATATTCTTTACGTAACTGATATAATTAATTATATATAATAAACTGTTTGAGTATTTTTTAAAATATTCAAGCCACGTGCTACTTTTATTTTAGGTTAAAGCAAGACATTCTTATACCATGACACATGTATAGAGTAATCATATTTATTTTATTAGACTTGGATTAGAATATGATTTTTTTAATTTAAACGTTTATTTAGTCTTTTGTTTTGTCGTTTTTAAAGTTGTTTTCAAAGCAAAGTCCATGACTGTATTTTAAGATAAGATGACGTTTTATGAAAGTTTAAATGAAGTATTTCCGCATTTAATATTCATTATATATATACAATGACGATCTTAAATTATATATAAAATTTTAGTTAGTTGCATTTTAAATTTAAAAGTTAACTTTTTTATTAAGTTAAAAATATTATTATCCTTCATTTGAAACCCATTAATGCTTTCATTCAAAAAGTACTTTTAATGTTTAATTTTTAATTTAATTTTATTGGATTAAATAATAACAAAATTAATTTAAAATAACAAAATATTAAATTGAAATATTTTAAATGACGAGCTATGATTTGCTGACGAGGAAGCCAACGAGATTCGGCTGTGAAAGGGCAAAAAGGGCGAAATTAGCGGTAGTTCTTTACAGTTTGCAGCCACGAACGTGATGAATTTTCATTATTTTAATTGGCGAATAAATAATTAACTTTTTAATTATTTATTATGATTAAACAAATAAAAAACAATTTTGTCTCTTTTTTTTTTTTTTTTTTTTTTAATAACTTTGTTTTATTATGAATAAAGCAAAATCGTTTACTTTAGTAAGGACATTAAATAAGTCATTTATAGGAACCAAACACATATTTCAAATATATGATATGAAAACAAAAAATAATATACCTCGTGATTGTTCCATAATTAGTAACCGCTCAAATCCACTCGTGACAAATATTATCATTTTTTAGTTTTCGTCTTCGAGTTTCTCTTCAAAGCTTTTATAGAGAAGTTTTTACACCGTTATAAAATTGTTTCGTTCTCTTCTCTAACCAACGTGAGATCTCACAATCCAATTCTTTTTAAGGTCCAGTGTCTTCACTGACACTCGTTCCCAATCGATATGAGATCTCACAATCCCTCTTTTATAGTCCAGAGTCCAGTGTTATCCCTGATATTCGTTTCCCCTCTCCAATCAATGTGGGATCTCACAATTAATATCAGATCTCACAATTAGATGGTTGATACATTTTTTAATCATAAAGTAAATTTTGGTAGGAATATTTTAGCTGCTGTTATTAAAATTTATTATTGTATCCGACAACCGGACAATTATTGGTTGTTTTTTATTAAAAATTAAATTAAATGACGTCATAAATATTTTAATTAAACTGATTAAACAATCTAAAGAATTATAATTATATATATCTATTAAGAATATGGGTCCGTTTTTAATTTTTAATTTTTAATTTTTTAATTTCCAAACTATTTCTTACCCATAAAAATAGTATTATTTGGGATTTTTTTAAAATTAAAATTTCATATAAATATGGATATTATTAGGTTGAAAATTTAATGAGGGGTTATTGGAGGGAAGAAAGCGATGAATTAGGCGAAATTTGTGTTGCATGGCTTGCTGGACGATCCAAGTAAGACTAAACTTTCAAAGCAACAAATATGGAAATTATTTGGACTAAATAAATAAAACCAAATTTGCTGCAAAAATTAAATAAAATAATTGTGGTGGGTCCCACCTTTATCCTTTTTTACCCCTATCGTCCTTTCTTGTTACTTACACGCCTTAAATAAAAACAATAATAAAATATGACGTACCACCTATCAGATATTTCTTAATTAATTAATTAATTTTTTGTTTTTTATAAACTTTAGAAAAAATATTGAAAAAAAAAAGTTTTAATTTATGTCAGATCAAAGAAGAATGAAGTTTTATGATTATAAATTTTAGGTGGATTATAATTTAGAGTTATGATGTTTCATTAATGCATTTTATGATTTTTTTTTTATTTATGCAAGTATATTGGTTAGGGTTTCATGATTACTTTATCTTAGGCAAATCGTTTGTCTCTAACTATTCAATATCCTTACAAAAAATTAATCGCATCGGAGTATTTACACTGTCGAATCCATTTTGAATTTGATAAATGAATTGCTTGTGAATTATGTGTTCATGTATGTCCTATATATCTCCCTGTTGTTGATTGGAAATTGGAAACGGATATTCGAAAAAAAACGATTGCTTAATTACATTATTGATTTCAGGATCGGTATATTTTGTGGTAACTGCGCTTCTTACATAGTGGTTAACTTTGAAAAAAGACTTAAAAAAATGAGTAAAAGAAACATTTGTGTGTTTTTTTAAGCAAAAATCAATCAAGCTAGACATGATCGATCTTGCTTATGGAGTGATTCGAATTTTAAATAAGTGTTATTGTTTTGAGGTATTGGATCAACAAAATAATTCAAATCTTGTTTAAAAATTATATTAAATATGTAAAAAAGATTTAATTCGACAAAATTTTGTTAGCAATTATGGGCACAATTTATTGCGAAAATTTTATAGGTGACAGTTGGTAAAAGAAGGAGAGATGAAACTTAAAATTTGTATTAAATAATCTTTCAAAAATTCATCCTAAATTGAGACATACTAACGTGTTAGGTGTGGAAAGGCGACAAAAAAGTAAATAAAATAATGACAATGTTAAAATCATGGGAGATAATTATAATTATAATTTAATATTGTTTTTTTGAATGACAGTAGACCGTTGTAACCTCTGCAGTAGAAATAATAAAACTATATATTTCGAGCCAGACAATCTCGTCTTTCCATGCTATTGTTAAGTATCAATTAAACGACGTCGTTTTCTAATAACCCTATTTGGACCGTGTTCATTTCTGGCGGCTGTGCAGTATCCTTGTACATATTTGACAGGTTAAATTTTCCTTTTTTTAATAAATATGAATTAAATTTTTTATAATTTAAAAAATTATTTATTATGTTCATTTTTTGTTCCAATTTTGATTCAAAATTATAATGAATTATATTTTTAAAAGTACTCTTTAAAAAAATAATTTTAAAATTACTTTGTGAAATAATAGAGAAAATAAATAATTAGTCGTGTAATACAAACTTTAAGGATATATATATATACAATTTTTTTAATAGAAAGAATATATACTTTTTAAATTAAAAAATAATGATACTTTTTCCAGGTTGTCAAGAGCCACCACTCACAAGTGGTATATGGGATTTTTAACTTTTGTTTTTTAAAAAAAAAAAAAAATAGAATAATGCTTTATCTATAGTCGTGGAAAGTATTAAAAACTAAAACCATTTATTTATTATATTTTTTTTACAGCTACTTTGACAACGAAGTTGTCCTTAAATTATTAATTTTGTTTTATTTTTTAAAAATTGAAAGCTAAAAATAAAATAAACTCATGACTTTTCTCTAAATTAATTTTCAATATAAAATATTTTTAAAAATTCAAAATTCAAAATTCAAAAATTTATTTAGGATTGTTCTTAGCATTGAAATTTTAAAATTTTATAATCACTAAAATCACAAGAAACAATAAGGAAATTTTAAAATCTTGACCTTGACGCTCCGAGTCATGCATCGGCATTGCCATAATGCCATTATATAATTTTTTTTAAAAAGACATGCAGTAATAAAATTTTGTTTTTTTTATTTATTTAAAAAAAAAACACTAAATTATTGAAAATTTAAAGTAACGACAACAATAATTGTACTATTTCTCTCCTCCACAGTCCCTATCCCTTTGTCTGCGGGTCTATATTAGCCCTTATTCTCTTCTCCACTATCTCACACCACCTCCCACAAATCCCCTCTCTTATTCCGACAACATGGAACAACCCATCGCCGCCGGAATCTCAAGTTCCGGCAACCACCTCCCAAAGCCGAAATACAACAGAAAAAAGCTCATAATCTTAGCCGTGTCTTCAACCCTCCTTCTGGTGGGCATCGTCGCCGGAGTGGTGAGCTCGAGAAACGCCGGCGGTGAGGAGTCCAAAAGCCATGCCATTGTGAAGAGCACGTGCAGTAGCACGCTGTATCCGGATCTGTGCTTTTCGAGCATTTTGAAGAACGATGAGGCGATGAAGAAAGTTAGTAATAAAAAGGATGTGATTGAGGTGTCGATTAATATTACGGTTAAAGCGGTGGAGGAGAATTATTTTAAGGTTTTGAAATTGTATGAGTTGAAGAATATTAGTCATAGGGAGAAGATTGCTCTTCATGATTGCCTTGAAACTATTGATGAGACGCTTGATGAGCTTCATAAGGCTACTGTTGACCTCCATGAATACCCAAATAAGAAGTCTCTTACTCAACAGGCTGATGATCTCAAGACCTTGCTTAGTTCCGCCATTACTAATCAGGTATTGAATTACGACTCTCTATAATAGTATGATATTGTCCGCTCTAAGCTTATGTTCCGTGTGTTTTACTTCAGTCACTTGTTTACTACATCTTCGAGGTTCACAACTTTTTTGTTCGATATTTGAGAAATCTAGTTAAGGGCATTACTCTGATGACATGTTAGTTTGACATTTGAAGATTCTAGTTAAGGGCACAACTCTAATACTATATTAGAAATTTAGGCTCTCCATGATAGAATGTTTGTCCACTCTAACCATAGACTCTCTTGATTTTATTTTTTTGTTTCGTAAAAGGTTTCAGGTATATTTTACTTCATTAACCAATGTGTGACTCCCTTACTCTCAAGACGTGTGAACGCTCATCTTAAATAAATTACAATAAATTTAATCTTTTATTCGTATTTCCTCCGACAGGAGACATGCCTCGACGGGTTTTCCCACGACGAGGCGGACAAGAACCTGCGGGACAAGCTAAAAGAGGGTCAAATAGAGGTAGAGCGCATGTGCAGCAACGCGCTAGCCATGATTAAGAACATGACCGATACAGACATAGCCAACTACGAGACCAAAATGGGAACAGCAGCCAACAGAAAGCTCAAGGAAGAGAACAACGACGAGCAAATCCAGTGGCCGGAGTGGCTGTCAGCCGGAGACCGACGTCTGCTGCAATCATCCTCCGTGAAGCCGGACGTGGTCGTGGCGGCGGATGGCAGCGGGAACTTCAAGACAGTGGCGGCCGCCGTGGCCGCCGCCCCGGTAAAAAGTAGCAAGAGATATGTGATCAGAATTAAAGCTGGGGTTTATAGAGAGAATGTGGATGTGCAAAAGAAGAAGACGAATATAATGTTTATGGGAGATGGAAGAAGTAACACTATAATTACCGGTAGCCGGAATGTCGTCGACGGCAGCACCACTTTTAACTCTGCCACCGTCGGTAAGCTAAATTTTTACCCGTTTTTTCAGTAATTTTTTTAATTTTTTTTTACCTATTTTTTAAATTTGTCAAACTAGTCTTAATTACAAATTTAATCGATCTCAAATTGTAATTATTATTTTAATTAATTACCCATAAAAGTACAATTTTGACCCTCTCCACTCGATAAGCTTTTCAAAGCTTATCATTCCCCGTTGAAAGATACCTTCCATCCAATGCATGGTGGAGCGCACATGGGCAAAAGTGTCCGATATCCATAAAAATAAAAAATAAATAATTTTTTTTATTTTTTTATTTTTATCCAGCACTGAATCAGAATCTATATTTATTTTTTAATCCAAATATAATTTTGTTGATTTTATTAGATATTATCCTTTCAATTCAAATGTCAATTTTAAAAAATATATTTCATTTTATAAAAAGAAAAATAATATTCTCCTTTGATTTGAACTGATGCCGACACGTGGATCATGATTTTGACAGCTGCGGTGGGAGAAGGATTTCTAGCGCGTGACATCACATTCCAAAACACAGCCGGTCCCTCAAAGCACCAAGCGGTGGCTCTCCGCGTGGGAGCAGATCTCTCCGCCTTCTACCAATGCGACATGTTGGCTTATCAAGACACTCTCTACGTCCACTCCAACCGTCAGTTCTACATCAACTGTCTCATTTCCGGCACCGTCGATTTCATCTTCGGAAACGCCGCTGCCGTTTTCCAAGACTGTGACATTCACGCGCGTAGACCAAACTCGGGTCAGAAAAACATGGTCACGGCTCAGGGTCGGTCCGACCCAAACCAGAACACCGGAATCGTTATCCAGAAATCCCGAATCGGAGCCACCTCCGATCTCCGGTCGGTCCAGAAGAGCTTCCCGACGTTCCTCGGAAGACCGTGGAAGGAATATTCTAGAACCGTGATCATGCAGTCGTCGATAAGTGACGTCATTGACTCGAAGGGATGGCATGAGTGGAGCGGTAATTTTGCTCTCAACACGTTGTTTTACGGTGAGTATCAGAATACTGGACCGGGGGCTTCGACGGGCGGGAGGGTGACGTGGAAGGGGTTCAGGGTAATTCGGAGTGCCACTGAGGCTGAAGGTTTTACTCCTGGTAAATTTATTGGCGGTGGGAGTTGGTTGCGGGCGACTGGGTTTCCTTTTTCTCTAGGACTATGATAACAATAATAAGCTGTAATTTTATTTTTTACCACCTATTTACTGTGGTAATTATTTTTCTATTTTCTTTTTTTAATGTGTCATTATTATGTGAGCGTGTAAGTTTGTTAAAATAAATACACATTTTCTATTTTCCTTTTAGTCTCGTGCATTTATCTATTTATTGACTTTTTTTAGTAACCAAAAGATATTTAATTTTTAATGACTTTTAATTTTAAATTTGTGAATATTTAATTTTATATTTTATACTTCTGAATTTTTCATATTATATTATAATATTGCCTATTTTAAATATATTTTTTATATTAAATTAATAAAAATATTTATAAATTTTATATTTTATTTAAAAAAATATCCAACAATATCAAAAATATCATTTAATTTTCAACACTATTTAAAAAATATGATAGGAACTTTAAAAAAAAATCATAAATACCCTCTAATTTTGAATTTTTATTTTTATTTTTTTATCCTAATAATATATTTAAAAAATACTCTTAAAATTTTAAAGATAATATTAAGAGTTAATATATAGATAAATCGTCCATAACACCTTATAAATATCTAATGTTAATTTTTTATTTTAAAAGTTTATTAATATTTTTTAAATATAGGATAATGGTAATATTATTTTTTTTTAATTTAAAAAAAATGTTTTTGAATTTTTTTAAACAATCTTATTTTTTAAATAATTTTAAAAGTTAAAAAGTTATTTTGAAAACTATTTTAAAAGTTTAAAACTAATGATTTGGTAGGTGTATTTTTTTTTTTAATATTTTTAAAAGTTAAAGTAAGACTTTTTTTTAAAAATATATTAAAGATATTATTAAAAAATTTTAAATTATATATATATATATATATATATATATATAATTTTAAAGATAAAAGGTAAAGTTTTAAAATATTTTATTAATTTAACCTAAATTTAGGGTAGTTATGGTGGGCAACCAAAGACGGGATAGAACGGTGCAAGTTAGCGCCGGCGCTGGCCCACTCTTTTTCAAAACGCGGACCCATTCAAGTCTCTCATCCGGCCTAACAGGCACGACGTGTGCGATACACTGAATAACATACAAAAAGTCATATATTTCCTTTAATTACACGTTTTCTTCTTTATAATGAGTCACCTTACTAATTAAAAATATAATTGTAGCAATTATTTTTATTCTCATCATATATACATATATTTTTTTTATACTAATGTTTATTATTACTCTCACCTCGAACCCGTTTTAATAAATAAATAATTTTATTTTATTTTTTGTATTTAAATATTATAACATGCCCTTACAATTTAATTTATTTTATTATTATTATTATTTTGTTTTAAGGGTATATATATATATATAATAAAATTAATTTAGACAGAGAGTTATTAAATATAATATATATTTATTTTGATTTAAGTCTATTATAATAACCGACAAATACTGTGGACTCTCATTGAGCCCATTGGGCCCAACATAATCGATCGATGTCTTGAATTTACGTTGGGCTCCACCGGGCCCATAATTTTGGATTGAGTTTGACATGATCTTGAATATAATTTCAGAGTAAAATTTTAAATATTTAAAAAAGTAAAAAAAAAAAATAAAATTAAAAGACTTTTATTATAAATAGCTTAAAAAGATAAGCTAGCTTATAAGATATTGAGATTTTGAATTTAATTTTTATAGTTTATAAGGTATTCACATTTTAATATATATAATATGTCTTGTCCCTTTCTCATTCCTTCCATCTATACATATAGATCTGAAAACATGCAAATCGAATGTAATTAAAGATTTTATGAATCTGGCCACAAACAAATCGAGAGTGGTGGGGGAAAGAAAGGCTGGTGCAAACCTGAGTGACCAATATGTTTATAAAATATTTAATATTGTGTTCGTAGATTCTAATATGATTTTAAGTTAAAAAAATTAATTACATACCAAATTTAAAAATTTATGAATTAAAAAATAATAAAAAAAAGAGTAAGAAGATGATATAAAGGAATTTGGAAATTATAATTTTTTTAAAAAAAAATATATTAAATTTTTTTGTCAAAACACATTATCGTATTTAAAAATTTATGAATTAAAAAATAAAAAAAAAATGAGTAAGAAGATTATACAAAGGAATTTGGAAATTATAATTTTTTTTAAAAAAATACATTAAAAATCTTTGTCATCGAATATGCATATATATTATAAACACATTATCGTATTTAAAAATTTATGAATTAAAAAATAAAAAAAAAGAGTAAGAAGATGATATAAAAGAATTCGGAAATTATAATTTTTTTTTTAAAAAAATACATTAAAAATCTTTGTCATCGAATGCATATATATTATAAACACATTATCAGTTGAAATATACATTTTTATTTTTGTTTATAAGGATTCAAAACAACTGTCATTTTCGCAATTATTTAATTAAATTATAATATATTTTTTATTATTAAATAAAAATTATATATATATATATATATATATATATATATATTTTGTAAATGACTAATTTGATAGAATGGATTAAAAATAATAATAAAGAGATAATATATACAGATAGATATTTATTTATTTATAAAATTATTATTTTATTATCTGACCACTCAAAATTTGTCTTTTGGCACAGAAATAATTTTACATGGAATTTTGCGACTTGCATGTGCTTGTCCACGTCATCGACCTTCCACAACATATACAACAGGTCAATTTTCCATTTCATTTCTTTCCTTTTTTTTTCCTTCTTAATTTTAATTAATAAAAAATATCATCTTTGTTCTTTTTTCCGAAATTAATGTTATTTTTAATATTTCATAAATTATATTTTTTTATTTTTTATAAAAAAATTAAAGGTATTAATAGAACTTTTTAAAATTAAGTATTTAAAAAAAATATTATTGATTTTCTCAAGGTAATGTTTATTTTTAAAAAATTTAAAAATTAAAGTATATTAATAAAAAGTTTTGAATATTTAAATATAATTTATATTTTACTTTTCTTTTAATATTTTAATTTGTGGAGTACAACAAATATTTGTACACGGCAGTAGACAAATACAAACTATTATAATATTAAAATCTAATTTTGAGTTAGATTAAATAAGTGAACTCACTTTTGAAAATTTTGAAAATTTTAAAATATTTTATATTTGTTATTGTATAAATAACACATAAAGACTTTTTTTAATATATATGTCATTTTAAATAAAGTTTCAAAATACTTTCAATTTAAATAGGTTTCCTTCCGGTTATATATATATATATATATATATTTTTTTTTATTATTATTTCATATTATGTATTTAAATTATTAGTTTATATTTTAAAGAAAAGAAAAAACTTACAAATATTTTAAAAATAGATAACTTAAAAAACACATCATGTTTGTCAATTTCATTTTAAAAAATACAAAACAAAAATTCAAAATGATTATAGAAAATAAAAAAAAAATCATAATTTACCTCTCTCAAAAAAATAAATAAGGGGTTGTTGTCCATAACCACCTAAATGGTTTTTTTAAATTATTAATAAAATCATATTTATCTACGGTATATATTACATTAATCACTAAAATTTTATAAAGTTCAAATATGAATGAAAAACATCAAATATTTTTAATTTTCATAATAATCTTAAAAATAAAGTTAATATTTATGTACGCTATATGTTATATCAATAACTAAAAATCTCAGAAAACTTAAATATCAACTATTTACAAATCACAATGCATCATAAATATCGTGTACAAACATTTTTACAATAATCTTAAAAATAGGATTGGGCTGGTAGAGTTACCTGACAAAAAAATGTCAATGTAACCAAAACCAAAATTTTAAAACTCAATCCGTAGATTGGATTAAGTAGTTCAAGTTGGTCAAAATTCTCGAATAATGTGAATGCTTGTGACAATAAAGAAATTTGGTAGAATTTTTTTGTGAGAAGAGAACTTTGTAATGAATACTTAATTAATTTTCTACTACTTCCCCTATATATATAGAGGAAAAAGTTTTATTTATACATGTACTTATACATGTTTCTATGTATGTATCTACAAGTGACCCTTTAACACATGTATTTATTCATTCTAACTGAGCTCAAAATTGTGGATGAAATTTTAAATAAATTAAAAAAAATATATATGACCACATCCAGAAAAAACGTGAATTAGATTAGGATAAGTAAGATAAGTTACCTTATAATAACCTTTTCTTTCCATTTTTAGCTCGTTTTTGTAAGCAAACTAAATTTTTAATTATGATTTTTCTTTTTCAATAAACAATAATAATTAAGCCAGAATAAAAAACAGTTACCAAATACAAATTTGTATTCCCTTGTAAAATAAAACAAAAAATTTTATAAAAAAATCAATTTGTTTAAAAAAAAAAAAAAAACCGTTCGCGCCTTAATTGAGATTCAGTGCGAAGGTCTGCCATGGAAGAAACTGAAATGAGCTTCAACGGCGGAATGGACGACGGAACGACGAGAGGGAGCTGCGTTGTTGCTTCTCCGTCTGGAAATTAGATGCAAACTGCAAATCAATGACGCAATCCATGAGCGGCGTTGAGATGACTTCGTCACCTTCGACAGTGACAAAAGCATACGCGTGTAGCCATGGAGGAGCCTTCCTTTTTTGCGCCCCAATAAATCTCGATGCAGAAGTTCGAGGCATTCAACTTTCAATCACTTTTGCACTCGCTCCTACTTATTTGTACTTCTTTCCTCCTCATCCACTTCTTCATCCATTTCGATGGCCTCTACTTCCAACGATTCCCTTCCGATTTCCATTCACAACATCAATCCCAAGGTTCGGTCTATTATTTTTCTAGTTTGATGATTTTGTGCAATGTCGGATTGAGTTTTCTTTTACAGCTAAATCGTGATCCTGTTCTCTGATATCGTTGTTATTGTCGATCATCAATCCACTGTTCCCTAATTTCTGTTTTAATTTTACGTAGGTTTTGGAATGCGAGTATGCTGTTCGTGGTGAGATTGTCGCCCTCGCTCAGGTACCTTTACTGATTTTGATCTTTCCATGCTAATTAGAACATGACTCTCCACAATGGTATGATCATTCCCTAAATGAACCGATGTGGGACTTTGGTCATCCAACACCTTCCCTGAAACAAAGTACGCCTCCCCTTAATCAAGGCTCGATTCCTTTGGAGTCTTAGTCATTTTTAACTATGCCTTCGAGGAGGGTTGACTCCGTTTCTTTTGGAGTCCTTTGTTCGATATTTGAAGATTTATCGATCTATTGGCACGACTAAGTTTAGGGTATGGTTCTGATACCATGTTAGACGAACACGACTCTTCACAATGGTATGATATTGTCTATTTTGAGCATAAGCTCTCGTGGCTTTACTTTGAGATTCTCCAAAAGGTCTTACTCTAATAGAGAGTATTCCCTAAATTAACTGATATGGGACTTTGATCATGCTAGTTTCGGCAGGAAATCTAAGCAAATCGTGGCATTGAGTTGAAGGATTTAAGTATTACTTTGTTACCAATAAAGTTGAGATCTGAGAGCTGGTTTGGGCTTGTTAAATTAGCTCCAAAATTGATATAAATTGCTTAATTTGTGATAGTGCCGTCCTTCTGCTTACTATCTTTTATCCTCTTTAACTAACAGAGAATGGAAAAAGAGCTTCTGATTAATCCAGGCTCACATGCTTTTGATGAGGTTTGATTACTTTTCTCAGAAATAAGCATCTGGCACCGTTCATAACTTCGAACATTTGATCAATTCAACTCTACCATTTAGAGTTGAGTTGAATTCAAATAAATTAAAAATTTATAGGTTTGGTCAATTCAAGTGTTTTTCTAATTTATTGGAAAGGACCAAATTTATTGTTAATTTTAGTTTTTTTTTTTTTTTCAATTATACATGCATATCTACCACGATTAAAAATAAAATTTCAATTTTTAAATTGAGTTTATCCACCTTGAACAAATCTCAACGTTTTAACGTTTTATGGTTTTATGATGGGATTGAGTTCATTATTTATTAGACTCCCTTGAATTGAAAATTTTAGGATTCGAGGTTGAGTAAGAAAAAAAAAAAAAGTTTCACGAACTCCCCTGTTCAGGCTCCTCATTTAAGGCCATCATGGGAATGTAAACCTTTGGCTTATGCAAATTACATGCAGCCAAAAAACACTGTCCTTTTTGAATGGTTGCGTAAGGCTTGTCTCATGCTACATTCTTAATAACACAATCTTGCTGGTGCTGATAGGTTTTTGTATGACCCAGTAACCATTACTCTTATCACTTTATGATGCAGATACTGTACTGCAACATAGGAAATCCTCATTCCCTTGGTCAGCAACCAATAACATTTTTCCGTGAGGTTTGTCAGTGTACTGTATGTTGGCACTCTCCATTATACCTTGAGAAGTTAAAATCCTGATTATCTTTGTTTATACAGGTTCTTGCACTGTGTGAACATCCATCTCTTCTGGAAAGAAATGAAATAAAGGGTTTGTTCAGGTACTGCAATTTAGTTAACTCATTCATGATGGAGACTGTTTAATCATGAAAAGAATTTATGTTTGAATACCCTGTTTCTTTCAAGAAAAGACTATACCAGCTTCAGGAAAGCTACTCAGAGTACAAAATATGATATCAGCTTTAGATCGATTATGGTTTTGCTCAGATTATATATATCTTCGTTTGCTCTTTGCCCTCCTCAAATTCTTAGCAATAATGTTTGGGCTGTTTCCTGCTTGATTTTCCTTAATAAACTTGTTGCAGTGAAGATGCCATTAAGCGAGCTTCGCAAATTCTGAAACAAATTCCTGGAAAAGCAACTGGTGCTTACAGCCATAGTCAGGTTGTTATCAGAAAAAAAAAAAAAAATGGAGTTCTAGGCTTCATAGAATTCAGTTCATCTAACATTTGATCTATTCTTCACACCAGGGAATCAAGGAGCTGCGAGATGCCATTGCTGAGGGAATTAAAGCTCGTGATGATTTTCCTGCAGATCCTAATGACATATTTCTAACAAATGGTGCAAGCCCAGCAGTGAGTTTTTTTTTAATATATGTGACAACACGAGTCTTTATATTTAGAAATGTTGACAGAAGATATTAACCTCAGAGTAATAGCATGTCAAAGAGGCTCTTTTATCTGTTTGTTATCAGGTCCATTTGGTGATGCAATTGCTGATAAGTACAGAGAAAGATGGAATACTCTGCCCCATTCCTCAGTACCCACTGTACTCTGCTTCTATAGCTCTTCATGGCGGTACTCTTGTACGTTTTGTATTATTTCAGAAAATTCTAATAGTTTGATTTGATTTCTTTGAGTTAACGTGTAACGATTTCAAGAAGTTGAAACTTATTGTGGTTTGCAGGTTCCTTACTATCTTGATGAAGCATCGGGATGGGGATTGGAAATTTCTGAGCTGAAGAAGCAATTGGAGTCTGCCAAGTCTAAGGGTATTTCAGTAAGGGCATTGGTGGTTATAAATCCCGGCAATCCTACTGGACAAGTATGTTATTGGATGGGTTTTGAATGTAAATCTTGGGATGAACTTATATTCTGGTTCCTACTTTAACATATGACTTTAGGTTCTAACCAAGGAAAACCAAGAACAAATAGTGAAGTTCTGCAAGCAAGAGGGCCTCGTTCTTCTGGCAGATGAGGTACATCTAGAACATTAATGGAAGCCTGCAAACATAACTTTATTGGATATATTAATTAGATTTGAGTTCCTTGGATCAATACCAATATTGTTTAAGATCTGATGAACGGTGCAGGTATATCAAGCAAATATTTATGTTCCAGACAAGAAGTTCCACTCTTTTAAGAAGATTTCACGCAGCATGGGTTATGGTGAAAAGGATATCTCCTTAGTATCATTCCAGTCTGTCTCTAAAGGTTTGTTGTCTTAGTCCTTATCTATTTTAGGCGTGGCAATGAGAATTGTGCAAAGATTACTGGTCTGATTTCATACCTTACTTTTTTTTTTCCTGGTATTAGGATACTATGGTGAGTGTGGAAAACGAGGAGGTTACATGGAGATTACTGGGTTTAGTGCTGATGTGAGGGAGCAAATATACAAAGTGGCATCTGTTAATCTTTGTTCTAATATTTCTGGCCAGATTCTTGCTAGCCTTGTGATGAATCCACCAAAGGTTAGAATCTTCTGATTTCTATGCATAACTAAATTCATCCCGATTCGGCCTTTATAAGGCAAAAATGTCTGCTAGAAAGAGTTTAAGTTTAGTGCTTAACTTATTATCAATTCATTTTTCCTCGTTTGTTGAAGATTATTGATGATTTGTGCAGGTTGGGGATCACATCTATGAATCGTATTGTGCAGAGAGAGATGGAATCCTCTCATCCCTGGCAAGGCGTGCAAAGGTTTGTGGAATGAGAATACTCTCTTTTTTATTTTTTTTTGAATCAATCATTATGTGTGGTAGAAAATTATGGTATATATATATAGTAGAGGGTTATAAGTATATACATTAAACCATATATTTTGCTTTTGGACTTTCCCAAAAGGCCTCATACCAATAGAGATTGTATTCCTCACTTATAAACTCATGATCTTCCACTAAATTAACCAATGTGGGACTCACTCCCAATAATCCTCAACAATCCTCCCCTCGAACAAAGTACACTACTAGAAGTCTCCCTTGAGGCTTATGGAGCTCTCGAATAACCTCCCCTTAATCGAGGCTTGACTCCTTTCTCTGGAGCCCTCGAACAAAATACACCCTTTGTTCGACACTTTAGTCACTTTTGACTACACTTTCGAGGCTCACAATTCTTTGTTCGATATTTGAGGATTCCATTGACATGGCTAAGTTTAGGGCATCACTCTGATACCATGTTAGAAATCACGACTCTCCACAATAGTATGATATTGTCCACTTTGAGCATAAGCTCTCATGGCTTTGCTTTGGGCCTCCCCAAAAGGTCTCATACCAATGAAGATAGTATTCCTCACTTATAACCCATGATCTTCCACTAAATTAACCAACGTGGGACTCACTCCCAATAATCCTCTACATATACCTCCCTTTTAGTCTTTCTGCCTTCTATACTCTCTTAATACATACTTAAAGTCATCCATATAAACTTTTCTCACACCTGTTATTTGTGTTCATCTAGATCGAGTGTGCATTGTTGTGCGATCCTAACCTCCTTTTCCGTATTTAATTGGTGGATTCTTCTTTTTGAGTTTTTATTTATTTATTTATTTATTTTATATTATTATTATATATGCTCTTGCATATTCTTTCCTTCTTCTCAATGAAAGCTTGGTTCCTCATCAATAAAATAATTGACTGTACTGCAGAGGTTAGAAGCTGCATTCAACAGTTTAGAAAATGTAACATGCAATAAAGCAGAAGGGGCAATGTACCTATTCCCTTGCATTAAGCTGCCTGAAAAGGCAATCAAAGCAGCAGAAGAAGCAGATACGACCCCTGATACATTTTATTGCCGCCAACTTCTCAATGCCACTGGAGTGGTTGTCGTCCCCGGTTCTGGCTTTGGGCAGGTCTGTCTCATTGGCTTAAGCTTTCAATCTATTCCAAATCATCATCATCTGCAGTATTTGAATTTTCCACCATTTATATCACACAAAAACATTTTTTTAGCTTTTGCAGCTTTCAATCTATTCCAAATCATCATCATCTGCAGTATTTGAATTTTCCACCATTTATATCACACAAAAACATTTTTTTAGCTTTTAAAATTTAGCTTAGATTTTGAAAATGCGGTTAGGAATCACGACTCTCCACAATAGTATGATATGATATTATCCACTTTGAGCGTAAGCTCTCGTTGGCTTTGCTTTGGGCTTCCCCAAAATCAATGGAGATGTATTCCTTACTTATAAATCCATAATCATTCCCTAAATTAGCTAGTGTGAGACTCCCTCCAAACAATCTTCATCCTCCCCACGAACAGAGTATACCATAAAGCCTCTCCTGAGGTCTATGTAGCCCTCGAAAAATCAATGGAGATGTATTCCTTATAAATCCATGATTATTCCCTAAATTAGCGAGTGTGGGACTCCCTCCAAATAATCTTCAACAATCCTCCCCTCGAACAAAGTATACCACAGAGTCTCCCTTGAGGTCTATGTAGCCCTCGAATAGCCTCCCCTTAATCGAGGCTCGACTCCTTTCTCTGGAGCCCTCGAACAAAGTACACCCTCTGTTCGACACATGAGTCACTTTGGACTACACCTTCGAAGCTAGCAATTTCTTTGTTCGACACTTGAGGATTCTATTGACATGGCTAACTTGAGCATGACTTTATACCATGTTAGAACAAAGTACACTCTCATCCAAATGTAGATGTATTCCTTGTTATAAACCCATGATCATTTCCTAAATTAGTCACTGTGGGACTCCCTCCCAACAATCCTCATCAAACGCTCATAAATTAAACATGAGGGGAAATTGGAGCTTACCAGCTTAATTTTCAAAAATTAAAAACTAAAAAATGTAATCAAACCGGAACTAACCGATCCATTCTGCATCAGGTGGCCGGAACATGGCACTTCAGGTGTACAGTACTTCCTCCAGAGAACAAGATCCCAGACGTCGTATCTCGCCTGACTGACTTCCATAAAGCATTCATGAACGAATATCGCGACTGAATTCCCAGAAGGGACTCCTGTTGTATCAAGGTGCACAACCAGTTTCCCTTAATGGCAACTGTGTGTTATGGCTATTTCACGTTAATAAATAATGTGGGGTTGTGTACCTAAACAATTTACCATTGTACAGAATCTCTCTGTGCCCCCAAATATTCATTGTCCTGCAGAAAATAAAAACAACAAAGAACACAGAAGATAATCTGGAATTTCTGAGTTGTGACGACACTCGGAATCCACTTTATGTTTATTATTTCTCCTTTATTAGGATCCCACAACAACGCACACACTCGATTTAGATGAACACAAAAAACAATAGTGAATATGTTGAACATAACTTGGAGAAAACACTCTTGCACTCTTTATTAACACCAAACATCCTATATAGTTTTCCTAAAATAAATATACAATGAACTCATATAATTATTGAACTTACCTGTCCAACAAGTGATGATATTCTAACATAATATTGGTTAATCATATTCTTAAAATAAATAGAGAATGGACTTATATAATTATTGACGTTGGGATATGAGTTTGATGCTAGAGATATATTTGGAAGATATTGGGTAAAAATAGATTATATCTGTTTAAATCTTTGGAAAACTATATTTAGTAAATTGAAACCATATATATACACAGTGCTCAAAATGTATTTTTTTTTCATTCTTTGTATTTTCTCTAGATGTACATATCTTAAGTCATCAATAAAATTCCTTTACCCCATATTCTTCCTTAAATTTTCTATCTCCTGTTTTCTTTAGCCAATATTGTTCCCTTTAGCCAATAATACTCATTGAATTTTCTATCTCCTATTTTTTATGTTCATTTTGATTGATTGTGCGTTGTTGAGCGATTGGATTCTAACAACTGGTATTAGAGCTAGCAATGAATATCGATCCTAACACCTATTAGCATAAAGATGATATTTGAACATAATATTAGGTAGATGTTTATAGTGATCCTTTAAGTTGTGTATAAGAAGTATATTAGGTAGATTTATGATATATAGAGATATAGCTTTTCACTACCGTATACTCCATAACTTACACCTACTCTACTCTCCATAACCTACCCCTACTCTACTCATGGCGGGAAGGAATAAATGCCTTAACCCACCAACCAAGTTAAGCTCATTTTTTTTTTTGGCATTGTTGGAAACTTTAGGATCAGAACCTGGCCAATAAGAAATAGTTAGAAAGGTTTTTTTTGGGATGAAAGTCTTACCTCGGTAAAATTAGAAAATGATCATGGGCTTATAATCAAAGAATACTATTTCCTATGAGGTCTTCTGAGGAAGCTCAGAGTAAAGTCATGAGAGCTTATACTCAAAGTGGACAATATCATACCATTGTAAAGAGTCGTGTTCAATTAACAATATGGGCTCCTTAATACCCAAAATGTGTCATTTTCTTTGATTATTTTCGAATATTATGCGCATCATCACCTCATCACTTCACTTCATTGGACTTTTTTTTTTTTTTTTAAAGAAACAATTATGGATATATTTTTTTAAAATATTATTTATGAGATTGGATTTAAAGCATCTAGAAGAAGTCAAATCTCAGTTCAAATGGTGTCCTTTCAGAGTGGTTTGAAGACGGTTGAAATGGTCATTGGAATTGGGCAGTAAGGATAAGATTAAAGAAGACAACTGAATGGTGCAGATCTGAAAGCTTAATATTAAAAGTGTTCCAAGTTCATACCAAGATAAATAATAATAATAACTATTTAAATTAATAAGAAAATAGTTTCACTTCATAAATCTTGTTATTACTATTACAACTTAGTTTAGATCCGTAATTAGTTGATTATATCTTGTTTTTCAATGAAATAGGACTATGTTTTTCATTGAATTCTTTGTTTTCAAATTTATGTATTTTCCCATTTTTAAATAGCCGAAATTGATACGAAACTCTTCCATCATAGACTAGTTTATCCTAAAAAATTATGACCTAATTTCTCGATGTGTATCTCCTTTTGTGTACTAAATTCATACAATTTTGTTTAAATATTTACAAGTGTTAACTGCATGGATCTCCACAATAGTATGATATTATCCACTTTGAGGGTAAGCTCTTGTGGCTTTACTTTAAGCTTCCTGAAAGGTCTCGGACCACTATAATATTTACATGTAAGGGGGCAAATGGAAAAATAAAAAATAAAAATGAAAACAAATTTACACTCGGGTTTCCACCTAACTTTGAAAAGACACACCAGCCACTTACCAGAATGAGAGAAAGAGAAAGTGTATAAAGAAATAGAGGTATCATGGGTTGAAGATAAGCCACATCAGCTCTCACATTACTATATTAGATGCACATTTTATAATAATGCACTATGATCAAATAATTGGAATATTTTTTTTATCTCTATACTTTATACACACAAATATGGAAATAAACACTATATATTTGTATTTAAAAGGCACTAAATATGAAGCTTTAAAGGGGAAATAGCAGAAAACAAATGGGAAACAGCTGCAATTTCTTGTTCACTGTCTCAGACTGATGGCACTAACTTGTTGTTCTTCTTCTTTCAATGTTTCTCTTCTCAAATCTGGTCTTTCAGTTTCAGCTAAGCCTATTAGCAGAATTTGGATGCTCAAACCTACAAAGTTTCCACTCAAGAAGTCACTCCCATTGCAGATCAGATCTTCCATAAAGAACAAGGTCAACATCTTCTTCCTTCGTGTCTCTTTGTGATTCTTCATCATCTTCTTCTGTCTGCACAATTTCCTTTAAAACGAACGACTTTATAGAAGAAAATAACGATTCGAATGGAACCTTATTCTCTGGTTGATACACGATCCAAGTCATTGCTTTTTAATAGGGTGACTTTGCTTCTATGAGTCATTCGATAATAACGGTTGGTGAGTACCTGATTATCAAGTTTTATGAAAAACTAACAGGTTTTCGAGGATCAATCGGAGGGAGTGATTTGCTACACAGACGAGAATGGGGAGATCGTCTGTGAAGGATACGATGAGGGCCCTCGCTTTCAGCCAAATCTTCCTGAAAAAGGCAACCATCAAAGGTAAATGAATCATTATTCTGAACTAACCCATTGTTCTAAAAAGGGATTTTATGGGAGCTGTTGAATTGATGGTATATGTTTTTGCTGTCTTTTGGCCACATCTAGAGAGACAGAGATTATTGATCTGCTACTAAAACAAAGTTGGATTCATCTAGGAAGAGGTGGAGGAGAGCTAAGCCAGGCTGACAAAGGTGTAGCTGTTCAAAAAGACTCGAATGTTAATGGTTTCAACTCCTTCTGCTAATCTAATTAGGGTCCTACTCTTTTGGATCATATGGATCATACTCAAATATAATATCGAATGTATGTACTTGGCATGTCGAATGTAAACAGACAATATATTGTTTTAATTTGAGTAGTTTTGAGTAGATGTACTTTCTTCTGTATCTGAATCGCCCCGAATTTGCATAGTTCGTCTTGCATTCATGAGGATGAGCACAATTCTGCAAGGAAAATAGGTAAATTCTGAGTCAAATTCTTAAAACTTATGGATGAAGATGTGTGGTTGGTATTCTCTGTTCTAGCTTAGCAGCAGAGAGAAAAGAATCCAGACAATTGAGATGTATGATTATAAGTACAACATTTGGCGGTAATATGTTCTGTGGAAGCATATGACTAATATGGAGAACAGAAGCTTTACACTATAAATCTAACTACAACACTACCTATTTTATACAAAGATCCTAATCAAGAGGTGAACTAATATTATACCTCCTTCCTTAGTGGCTTTAGCGGCCTTCTTTCACACCACGAATTATCATCACCTCCTCTTGCTCTTCAACAATGAGATTTAGACCAAAAAGAAAAGGGGGGAAAAGAATCTACCTAAAAGAATCAATTTACTCGAGATAACGAACAAAAAGTGAGAGGTTGTACTCTGAGATTCACTCACGTCTATCTACAACGTAACGGACACGACATCAGATTTTCCATCCTGCATGTTCTCGTCACCTAAGTCAGATTGAGACTGGCTCGGAACGATAGATTGCGGAAACCACTGGTCTGGGACCATCAGGAAGTAGGTTGTCATTGCTTTCCTGAACCTCTTCTTGTATTCCTTGGGGGAGATCACTGTTGGGGATGAGTTCTTTGCCCCACCAAGAATGCCTGTAGCCTTCACCCAAGTCTCGAGGTGCTTGTCCCACGTATACTGTCTCATGAAATCAATGATCCCGATAACCAGTTCGTGTTTCTCCTCATCCACCCCAACCAGCAACGAGTAGTCCATTACGCCGATTGACTGCATCACCACAGGTGAAGTGATGTGTGAGAATGTGTAGGAAGATAGTTTACAGAACATCAAGAAAATACACATGCTGATAAACTTACGGCAAGAAATGATGTATCATTCCAGACAGCTCTCTCCAACAATCGTTTTGCTTTGTTTCCAACGAAAATTGGAGAAGTTCGCATTGCTTCAATCAAGTTTTGGTCCAACAGAACTTTGTTATTCCCAGTTGAATCAGCATTATAGCGTGATCTTGAGGATCCTTTGAGATCATAAAGTCGGGTAACATTCCTTCTAAACAGAAGATTCTCCATAACCAGAACATCCATCTTTGTTTCTTTACCTCCTTTAAGATGTTTTGCCGTAACCTTCCACCATGAAACCAATAACAAACAGTAAATTTCAGAGAAGATAACCTCTAGGCACAATATTATAACCATTGTAGGCTAATTGAAATGACTTCAAACATCCGAAAAAAGTTATAGTCTTCATTTCTATTTTTACCAGCATTCCAAAAGCAGGAAATTTTTGCCTTTCTTTTTTTTTTTTTTTTTGGGGGGGGG
>NW_019272029.1:3994310-4009894 GCF_002738345.1 Cucurbita maxima | reverse complement strand
TTTTTTTTTTTTTTTTTTTGGGGGGGGGGGGTGTGGGTATCTTGAGTTATCTTCTCTCGAGCAATGGAAAATTCTCTAAACATTGTTAAATTTCATAACCTGACGATGTATTAAAGCTAAAGGATTAGAAGTACCTGATAGATTCCAAGAATCTTTGCTAGGCATGTAGGACTTCTCGTACCAATTGATTCAGACAAATACTTGAAATATTCAGGTGCAAATTTAATGAATGACTCCAGCTCTGTCTTGGTGACTTGCTTAATTATAAACCGATCGTCCAGAGTTTTGGCAAAGAAAACATTACTCTTACCACCTTGGGCTCCCCACTTCTTACAACGACTAAGGGACTTTACAAAATCAAGTTCTGAACAACAAATCCTCCTCAAAGCTTCAAATCGTCTTGCATAGTAACAGGTAACAGAATATTTTACTCCACCGTGCGGGCCATATTCTTCGAAAACAATTCTGGGATTAAGGGATTTTGGGTATAAGAGTGGATCCAAACTAATAGAGGTACGAGGTCCTGAGATGGATGAAACACTGTCGTCTAAAGGTCCCACACTTTTTGAAGTATCAAAGGAGAAGTCATCAGAGGACTGCAAAAATGATTCTGTGTACGAAAAGGAAGGCAACGAATCACCACAATCTCTCAGTTTTTCTGCCTCGTCAATCAGCTGGGAATGATATTCTGGTGACATTAGAGCGTAAGCTATGATACTTGAAGGTTCATCATCATAGACCGGAACAACAGTTTCATTTACACCAAGAGGCAAGAACAGCCTAGCTCCACCTTGAAACTCTAGCTCCCAGAATGAGGATAGAAAGACAGGATTGTGTTTTGCTAGTACTTCAAGTTTCTGGCCACTAGCTAGGAAGTTTTCATTAAATAAATAATAAAAGTTTGAGGAAGCCGTCTCTAACTGGCCTGCAAAGTTTTCGGTATCATCAAGTGCCTTTGAAGGAAGCGATTGAGAAACAGCATGGGTAACCCTGTCAACATTCTGATCTTCAGAACGATCATTCCATACAGTAATATCGATCCCTGATGAATCTGTCACAGTTGAATTGCATAAAGTATGGGGATTATCGTTTGTTATTCCAACTACAGAACCATTTTCACCTGTCCATGCAGCCTCAAGTGTATCTGATAGACTTACCATCCTAGAAAACTGCTGTGTCTTTGATTCTAGGGTTTCAGATGGATCATTAATGCTTTCTTCTCCTTTGTCTGAATCTGAATCTCCAACTTCTTCGATTTGAATGTCAGGTTGCGCCATGCTGGTAACGACCTCCTTTACACTACTTGATCCTTCATTACACTGTTGATAGGCAAGACGAGAGTCAGAAGATTTAAGGTCTTCAACAAATTTGCTGTTGGTGCTAATTTCAGAGAGATTCTCGCTATCAACCACAAGTCTCTCTTCGGATTCTGCAATAAAGCTGCCAGCAGAGTTCCCTTTATCTAAACTGGCTGCATGGATCAACTGCTGGTCCCATACATAAGCTTGAATGAGTAACTTCCTACGCAGATAGTTGATCTCAAGAATGTCTACAGTACCCTGGCTCTGTTTTCCTTTCTCATTCGTAGTCTTATGGAGTGATTCCTTGACCACAAACAATAAAACCAACAAAATTAGCAAGAACTTAGATAACTTTGAAATGAACTTTAAACGTAATAAAATAAGTTTTCTTTATATTTTTATATATAAGAAACAATTGTGGTTTTGGAGACCAGCAAAGTTCTTCATGAATACATCAGTTTCGTATCACTGAGATGAATTCATGTATATATATTAACTTCACAATAAAAAAGTCAACAAGAAGATACTTATAAGGTTTGTTTCTTGTTTCAAAAAAAAAAAAAATAATCAGGGGATACATCAAATAATTTTAGGCATACACACAGTAAAATGGCGTAAGAAGAGTTCAACAACTTTGATCCATCCTCATTCCTTAACGATACAAGCAGATAACACAAATGAGCCATCTAAATGGTCAAAAAGGCATATGCACCATACAGCAAAGCAGTATAATACGAGTTCAACCACTATGAAACATCCTATACAAGATTACTAAATAGATCGGGGAGTAGAAAGAAAAAAAAATGTTGACTAAGTACAAAAAAACGAGCCCTGAAACTTAAGAGATTCAAACTGAAAATTACAGTGTAAACAAAATGCATTTCCATAGATGTTTAGGAAGGATGGTTAGATGTCAAAGGGCAGTCTAACTTTAAAATTCACCATTTTAGGAGGCTCACCTCAAATTTGGCCTTCTCTTTTTGCAACAATGCCTCCAACCCAGCAATCTGGCGCCTCAGTTCCATTTTTCTCATGCTATTAATTGTCCCTGCACTAGATATTTTTTCTGCAATTTGACCAAGAGTATTCAACACTTCGGAAAACAAAAGCTCAGCCTGGTTCACCACCTGCTATAATCAGATAACTAAATCATCCATGTGCAGTAAAATTATGTCAATAAACATCTCAAATCTAAAAGTTATTGCACCTCATCCTTTTCTTTTTGTATCCATTCCTGATTCTCATAGTTGAAATCCAGTTTTGATGGTGGAAGGTATACAGAATGCACATCAGTTGAAGCATAGCGAAAACAAGCAATCATTCTCCCATATCTGCACAAGTAAAGCAATGAAAGACGATATTGTCAACTTTGGCTACTCTGATATCATCCATAGGTTGAAAAAGAAGATGCGCTAGTAAAATGAGAGACGGGTATGTTTTTCAGTTTGGCTAGCTTGATATCCCATATAGGTTGGAGGAAAAAAAAAAAAAAAAGGAATGAGAACTCCTCACACAAAAAAGCAATATGTAGCAGCAATTAAGTTGAGACCTCAGCTTCCAGAAGATGCAATTATCTTACATAACTTATCAAATTGAGGTTAAAAGAGTGGAGTAGCTGACTTCCTCCAGCCAGTCAAGTAAAAATTTTGAGTATAGCTTTTGAATTTTTTAAGATCCTGTACGGCTTACAGCCTCAAATTGGATTTGAATTGGAGGCCTTTTATTTGTTCCTCTCTCGAGGCATGGGAACACCTTGTCCCATATCCATTAGGCCGTTTTGTTTGTCCTCTTTTAATGAATATCTTTCTGTTTCCACTATTAAAAAAATCATTGCATTCCAGTGATATGTGGACCCTATGTATAAATAATAATTTTCTGAATCAAGTATAAAAAATAAGCACACAAGAAAACGGAAACCAATATATAAATTTACACCAATTATAAAGAATGGCCTACATAAAACTATTTATGGACTTAATTACAGAAATAACAAATTGACTTCAAGTAATACGAGAACGATCAGTTTCATTTCAGTTCTATGCTTTGATATGTCTAATGAAGACTCTGGTTTCTCTCTTTTCATGGAGGAGGCATGCATGAAATTGAGAGGCAAATTACTACAATTATGTATTGCCAGGTGTCTATTATATATGAATATTGACTGATTTTGTAAATTTTTTAAATTCAAATACTTTCTAGAAGCCAAATACTTACCCATAAAAACGAAGGCAATCTCTATGTAAGGAGTGGCCACAGCTTGCTACCCTGCTAGCAGCAATGTGGTTTGAAAAACTGAGCTCTAAGAACTTCCCAAATGAGAGTCCCCATGCAGCATCTGACATCACTACTCTTCGTGTAGCTGGGGGGAAGCCATTGTTTCGTGGGCATCGCAGGCATCTATGCCACATCCAAATCTTCCCTTCCCTTTCACCTGGCAAGAGAATTTCTGGTAACTTTTTAACAGATATTGTGAGGGTGCCCTGTCTATGAGTGTAACAGTGAACATGTGCTTCTGCAGGCATGTCGCAAGAATCGCATCGGTAAGCCTGAAATGGTACAAGGACTTATCGTTTTCATTAAGTATTTCCAAGTTTTCAACAGAGAGAAATCTGATGTACATAAAAATAAGACAGCTCACCTGATTAAATAATTTGTCCCTTAAGAATCGGCCTAAAGGTTTATCAAAAGTCCCGTAGTATTTGATTCTAAAGAGATGTGACCTCTCACAGACACTTCCTTTCGATATGCACCTTGATGATAATGAGACCAAAATACTTTGATGGGCAGAAGATGCTGTAGGGAAGTCATCTTTCCCTGCTCCCAGTTCCTCTTTAGAAGTTCCATGATCTTGATGATTTTGATTATTCTGTTGCGCAATTAATGGCTCTGAGCCCATTGGCAGGCCAGATGCCACTGAGTTAGCGTCTTCAGTATCAATAGAAAACTTGTCATTCCCCAATAACTCAACAGATCCTAGTCCTTGATGTTTTTGATAACCATTATCAGAAGATTCTTCCATTTCTCCCCGGGTACCCAATGCATTTCTCTCCATAATATGATATGGAGAAGGCTCATCACCATAAGACTCTGAACCAATTGTCCACGACATGGGATCAGAAGAGAAAATTGCTGTTGAATTTGCTATGGATGAACTTGGTTGTGAGAGTTGAGAACTAGGGCCATTTTCTACAAAAGGTACAGTGCTATTGCCTGATAAGATTAGACCTAAGGTAGGTAAGCTCATGGATCTTTCTGGCTCATCAATAGATAAGCTAGGTTGCTGCCCCTGACTGGCAGGGAGACTGAAATCAGGCACCATTGATATGGATCTCTCAGCAACAGATGATTTCACAGGAATTGCAACAGTAATTGGGGAGTTCAAGGGAAGCTCTGGTAGAGAGGCTCCTTCATCAGCAAGAAAAGATGTTTCCAAGGCCAAATGATAAGCAGCAAAAACTCCATACTGAACGACTCGCTTTGCCTTCTTCAACTCATCCTTGTCAGCACCTCTAAGTAAAATCTAAAAGAAATAGACATGCAAAAGTTATTACTACTTAAGCCATTGGTCTGTAATTACACATATATTCTCCAAGTAAAGCACAACAACCAACGACCACAAGTAGCTCATTCCCTGGACCACTAAAAAAAATGAAACAATCATAGATCTGAATACCATCAAGACATAACCTCATCAGTCCTACCCAAAAGAAAAGTGTGCAAGGAAAGTAATTTTGAAATCTCCAATCTGTTTTTCCAGCGGATAAGCCTAAGGATGGAAATCAACAGGTGAGCTATATTCATGCAGAATTGAAGTTCTGCCATTCCCAAGTTTTTTTCCCACCCTCTTATTTCTAGAAATTCTTGATGCGTTACTTTTTGTGCCCACAAAGACTCACGTGCTTTTACACATATGCATAAATTTGGCGATAGATATATCAAGAACTTACAGTACAACCCAATGGCTTTGGGCAGCCTTCAAAAAACATCAATGTCTTCACCGATCTTTTCCCTCTCTGTCCAGAAGAGGTCAGATCTTCCGTGAACCTTTCTACATGAAATAACTCACAGTATCCCAGCTTTGGCGATGACAATTGATCAATTGAAGGAACTATCTGTGCACCTGTACAACGAGCTATACGCTCCAAAAGGGGTCTTTTGATATTAAGAACAAGCGATATATCTTTTGCGAGTAGGTACTCTTGTGCATATCTTGATACCGATTTTTCAACTAAAAGAACATCAGGGTGGTGTGCATCAATTTTTGCAACTGCCATCTTCAAATGGTCAATCTCCTATAAAGGTTTGAATTAAATTAGCCAAGACATGGGGAAAAAATAAACAAATGGATGCATGTGTAGTACAGATTATATACAAGCACTGGCAATTTATAATTAATAATTGTAGATTGAAACTAAAAGGTTACAACCTGCTGCAAAAGTGTATCGAAACTTGATAAGTGATTGGTAACCCGTTGGTATTCAAGTGCACCTCCAAGAATCAGCAAGCGAGACTTTTCTATCCTTGAGATCATTCTCCGATGGGCCACATTCTTCTTACAAACCACCCCTTTTACCACCATACTAAAAGAAAAGTTATTGAACTACTTGTCAGAAGGTTTGAAGAGCTAGAAAAGTATATGTAACTATAGAATAAAGATGAATGAGTTATTGTGACTAGGGACGGAAATAGTAGCATTCAACATTAAGTATGGATCACATCAAACTATATATATATTAAGAAAATGCTTAAAAATAAAGCACTAGCCCTTGCAATATTGGAAAGAAAGAAGAAGTTTAAAGTAATTGGCTATATTATTCAAATCTCCCAGAACTTTAATGTTAGTTCAATTATACCCTAACCACTTAAGAAGTTCTATTTCTACCTTGACATTCAAAGTCGATTCAAGTATATCCTCGAACAGTTTTACTGTTAAAAAAAGTTACAGAAATTAACATGGTGCTGCATGGTAAATAAAGTAGTGGCAGACGTGGCCTTTAAAAATGAACGACAAATATGACAAGTACTAATAACTAGGCAATAACTTTTCAAAAGACGTATGCCATTCATTTTTTAACCTACCTCTACATCAGTGATGCACAGTGATTACTGATACTAGCCACATTTGCCATTCATTTTCTAAAAGCCACGTATTTCCCTATTCTATTACAACTCAGCAACCACGTTAATTTTTATCACTTATTTTGAAAGAAAAATTGTTCATTAGCATATTTGAATCAATTTTAAATGCCACAGGTAAAAGTGAAATTTCTTATATAATAGAAATAAAATTGAAGCTAACCTCAAAGTTTAAGGGCATTTCAATAATTTAGCCAAAAAAAATTTAACAACATTAGGATGTAAATATACATGGGAAAAAAAATTGCAGCCATAAGTAAGGGACAACTTACTACTTCAGTATTCAGAAATAAATTTTGAAGTTGATAATTTAGAACAAAATTTATGAGGAAAAATAATGGCAGTTACGGTTAAGAACTTGAAAACTGAGTATAGAGAACTCATTTTTCCTGTCTGTTTAAGGGAAACATAATCTATATTTAGAAAGATGCAGAATCATGATGCCACAAAAAGTATAGATTCATCAGTGGAAAAAAGCGGTCAAGATACAAACAATTGTGTAAGCATGACAACGTCACAACATAAAACAAGACAATAGTTTTTGTTACAAAAACGCATACACACAGAGTAAGTGAAACAAGACAGTTTTCTGACAGATCAAAAGCTATATATGCACCATAATAGTTACCTATTGCAGCGAAGTCCTGAAGCAATACATTTGACTTTCACATAACCACCTGGGTCCATCTCACCACATCTACTCATATCTGGCTTTAGTAGTGTGGCAGCCTCCCACGAGAGGGAAGTAATTATCTCCAACCAACTCTCTTTATCACTGATCTCACCCAAAGGAAGGTTCTCAACCTGCAACAATTGAGCAACTAAAGCCCTAAAATGTCCATCGACAACATTCTTCATGACATTCTTGTGCTCCTCACTAGACCTATCCCTACTACGATATTCCCCACTCCCGAAGCTGCTAGAGGCTCGCAAATATCCCCATTCACCTGCATCATGTCCCTCATCATCATCATCAAAGAATGTTTCTCTCTCGTCTTCTTCGTCTTCAGGTTCAGGTGGGATCCAGAGAAGCTCATTATTCTCAAAATCAACAGGTTCAGACTGAACATCATCCGTAAAGTCCAAGGAGGAATGCCCTTGATCTTCCCCATAAATAAAATTTGTGTCTCCCTTTTGGTCAAGATCGGAAATTCCTTCCAGACCTTGCGAATAAAAACTTTCCTGCAAGGGAGAGCTACTTAAACTTCTGACGTTGTTGTTTTCTTCATCAAGCTGCTCATTATGTGGTCCATGCTCATTGCCAATCTCATCAAATTCAGCTTGACCAAAGTAACTTGAGACTTGAGGAGGAGAATGGCTTGCTTCAGTATCTGACTTGTATGTACCATCATAATCGTCCTTGCCAGCACTCCTGATAACAGAGAAACCACGAACCACATGAGTTAACTAACCACAAAAGATGTTTCACTCTACGCCGAACTAACTAAAATGACTACACAGGAAAAATCATATTGAAATTTCAAAATGAAATCCAGAACATTAACTACTCTTCAATCCTATAAGACTTGGAAATATGTGGCTCTTATTTTCTCAGATCTATGGCCAGTTGATCAATTTCAAGGATCTTCTACCATTAATCTCAACCTTGAGGTTGAATCAAAATATTGATTAGTAACAAAGAGCGGAGACCCTATAATAGAGGTGGTTGGAAATGATCAAGATATTAAAGGGAAAGAGGCCAATCAAGAACAAAACTAAATGCGAACATGAGAAACAAAACCTGTTCATGGAATAATTTTGTGGTATATCTCCTATGCTAGAAAGAATGTCAGTGCTCCTTCCCGAAGCCGATTCACCCAATTGATCTCTGCCTGCTAAGATAACAGATGAATATTGTGGGCTGAGACCAGAATGCTCTTGAGCTTGTTGGTTGGCCTCAAAGGAGTAAGGCACAGAAGCAAGAGTAATGCTACTCTCAGCAGTGCCACTAGATCTAGTACTGGACAAACTTGCCACTGATGTTGAACTGGAGATATCCTGGTTAAGCACCCTGATCTCATGATCTGGAGCAGCTATTCCTTGATTCCATTGCTTGAAGCAATAGTTACAAACACGAATTCTCTCCCTCTCCTCACGAGGGACCCTTGGGTCACCTGATGGAGCAACTATTGAGTTTGCTGTACACTTGGCACAGAAGACTCGACCACAAAGTCGGCAATGGTGTCTACGGTTGATAAGGGTAAATTGTGCGTCACAATCGTAGCATACTCGGCAGCTCTGATCGGGCATCCAAAAATCCCTCGATACATTAGCTGATTCAGATCGCCAAGGGATCCACGACTTCCAATTACCAAGTATATCATTCAATGTCTTGTCTGGAGAATCCATTGACCGCCCACGATTCCGTTCATTATGATATGCTCATTTGATACGACTACCTGACAAATTCAACCTGAAAAATGAAAATTCAATCACCCAAGGAACGAAATAGCTTCTGAACCGCCATCAAAGTAATTCAACCTTAACGCAAAGGAAGAACAAGCAAAAGGAAAAAACAGCGAAAAGGGAATTTCGTTGTTACAGAAATGAAATCCACTTCCGAATTCGCCTATTAGACCTAATTCCATGCTTCGCATCGTCATTAATCTTCCATCAATGAAAGATGAAGTAGTTTCGCCATTAAAGAACCAGACAGCAATCTCAGACATAAATTAACTCGAAAGTAATGAAAGCGTGAACTAAATACATCGAATAAGAACAGCAGCAAGATCAAGAATCTTCTAAGCTACCTTCAGTGAGTTCCAATCAAACTCCTCCGAACCGACCAAATTCAATTAGTTCCAGCCCCGATTACTCCCACCACCAGCACCTTCAGCAACAAACACATAATACAGACAACAAAAATCACAACACTACTGCATATTCAACAGGATATCTTCGTCCTCTCCAACTTCACCATCAAACACTTGAAAGTTCAACGAAATGCATAAGGTGTCCAATTCCGATTGGCCTCAACTTGAACTGAATTTGACCACCACCAAATCCTCCTGAGCGGAAAGGAAGAAGCCAGCTCAACTCAAAGTTGGGCTTTGGATAGAAAGAATCCGTGATTCACTACCAAAAAAAGTTCAGATAGTGTGAAAGAAAGGGTCGGTGAAGAGATTCAAGGCGAAGATGGCGTAAAGAGAGAGAGAGATTTCTCGCAGATTCCCTAAACCAATCAACACAGAATTCACCGATCATCTCCACCACAGAAATCAAAATTTTGCATTCATCTGGTCCATCCAGATCGATAAACACCTTCTGCAAATTCTTCCGCTAATCTTAAAATCTTCAGTTCTTGGCTAGTCAATCACATGCTTTTCTTCCTAATTTTGATTACTCTCTTGCAAAAATCTTTGACAGTGCCCGAAAATAAAACGAAAAAGATGGAAATTGCAATATCTGTTTTTTTTTTTTGCAATAACTGAATAAATATGTTTTTTTAATAATTATTTTTTAAAATTTAATTATTGTTCTTTTAAGCTTTAAATTATGCTTTATTTAATTAACGGGTTAAAAACGTCATTGAACACTTCGAACCTTCATATTAATAAATTAATAAATAATTTAAAAATGATATAACAAATCAAAATCAACTTTTCCTTCGAACTGTAACTCTCTAAAATGTTGTTTTTTATTTTTTAATTTAACTTACAATATAAATATTTGGTTATAAATATGAAAACTTTTTAAAAATTTTGTGATTATGAAAATATTTAATATCAAAAAATGCTTTTGTATTCTTCAATTGAATTAAAAAAATAAAAAATAAAATTTTTTAAAATATTATAAAAATTAGACAATAAAATAAATAAAATTTAAAAAAATAGGTACGGAAACTGGAAATAAAAAGAAATAAGAGATAATTAAATTGTAAGCTGTAATATGCAAATGCCCAAAAATAAATTTGCGGATGCCAGCTGTCTTCCACTATAAGCAAAATTATATTATAATTTATATTATACAAATCTGTCGCCAATTCAACATTATATTTAATCATTAAATCTCATAATTCTACTTCTAATTTTGTCTCCCCATTGTCAAAATTCATTACATAATTTTACCGTTGGCCATTTTTTTTTTTAATTTCCAAATAAACTAAAATCTCTCATAATTTGATTTAAAAAATTAATACGCGTGATCGATAATTGAATAAAATTTCTCGAGCGGATTAATTTTAATTATTTTATATTATATATACATGTTTTATACTTATTAAAAAAATAAAGTTAAAAAGAAAATCGTATTTATTATTATCTCTGTATTAGTGTTCACATCTTTATAAGGGAGGCCCTTCTAGATGATGTGAGACCTCACAATCCACTTTCTTGGGGGCCTAGCATTCTCGTTGACAAATGGACCCTTATAAGGGATAGTTCGTTCCCCTCTCCAACTGAAGTGAGATCTCATAATTCACCTCCTAAAGGGTAGCATTGCTAATACACTACTTAATATCTAGCTCTGATACCATTTGTAACAACTTAAGCTCGTCGCTAGTAAATATTGTCCATTTTATAAAAGGTTAAATTTGGTTGGGAAAATGATTTGTTTGTTTGTTGTTTACTTACTCAAAGGACAAGGCAAGCTTCCTTGGGACAATGATTTATTGAATGTCGTGAATAATAAAATATTGATTCCATAAATTTCACAATTCCACGCATTATTATAAAAAATAATTAAAATCACAATTATTTTATATTTATTTATGTTATATATATATATAATTGCGGTTATAATAAGCATAATTTTGATAATATTTTTACGTGTAAATTTTATTATAGGCTAATTAAGGGGAGGATGTTCGAGGGCTTCATAGGTTTCAGGGAAGACTCTATAGTGTTACTTTGTTAAAGGTGAGGATTGTTGAGATTGTTGGGAGGGAGTCTACTTTGGCTAATTAGGGAATGATTATATACTTATAAGTAAGGAATACGTCTTCATTCGTATGAGGCCTTTTGGGGAAACCCAAAACAAAGCCACTGGAACTAATGCTCGCTAATGCTCAAAGTGGACAATATCATATCATTGTAGAGAGTCGTGATTCCTAATAGGTTTGTGTCAGTCTTTCGTTTGTATCATCTTCTATACCTTACTTGGTTTAGAAGTTGTGTCCGAGTGGATGCACGACCATGGGGCTATCTTTAACTAAGTAGATGGATGCATTAGAATAATGAGGATTTTCTAAATCTCGCTTGATTAATCTGTTGTCATCATTGAAGTCTGCATTACAAAGTTGGTGGGCTTGGGTTGTTACGAATGGTATCAGAGCTAGACTCGAGGTGGTGTGCTAGCGAGGACGCTGGGCCTCAAAGGGGGTGGATTGTGAGATCCCACGTTAGTTGGAGAGAAGAACAAAACATTCCTTATAAGGGTGTGGAAACCTCTCCATAGCATACGCGTTTTAAAACCGTGAGGCTAACAGTACTCGGTCTAGCTAACTAACTAAAGACGAGGTATTCTCCCTTTTACCCTTTCTCTAATACACTGCTGAACAGTATGATTACCTTTCGGTGCAACATGAAAAACAATATTTTTCCTCTCTTGTCTAGTTTGTAACCGCCTAAACCAACCGCTAGCATATATTGTCCACTTCAACCTGGTACGAACCGCCGTTAGCTTCACAGTTTTAAAACGCATATACTAGAAAGAGGTTTCCACACCCTTTCTTGTAAGGAATGCTTCGTTCCCTCTCAACCGATGTGGGATTTGACAATCCACCCCCCTTGGGGGCCTACGTCCTCGTTGGCACACCGCTCGGTATCTGGCTCTGATACTATTTGTAACAACCCAAACTCACCATTAGTAGATATTGTCCACTTTAGCTCGTTATATACCGGCCTCACGGTTTTAAAATGTGTCTACTAGAGAGAAGTTTCCGCACCCTTCCTTGTAAGGAATGCTCCGTTCTCTGACAATCCACCCCCTTTGAGGGCCAGCATCCTCGTTGGCACACCGTCCAGTGTCTGCCTCTAATACCATTTGTAACAGCACAAACCCACCGCTAATAGATATTGTCCATTTTAGCTCATTACATACTGGCGTCAGCCTCACTTTCCACACTCTCTCCTTTATATTGATGTGGTTTTATTAGCTTTCATATTTGTTGAAATTCACTGCTAAAATATGCAGAAGGAAGACCAGACAGGACAGGTTTGTGGTTATCCAATGAGCTAGCTAAACTTGATGTCCCTGTAAAGCTCCTAATTGACTCAGCATTAGCATACACAATGGATGAGGTTGATATGGTTCTTGTTGGGGCCGATGGAGAAGTTGAAAGTGGAGGTATAATAATCAACATGATGGGCACATATCAAATTGCATTAGTAGCACTAGCATGAACAAATGTGCGTGTGGCTGCGAATAATGTAAAAATCTCATATTAGTTGAACAGGAGAACGAAACACCATTTATAAGGATGTGGAAACCTTTCCCTAGTAGACGCGGTTTAAAGCTTTGAGGGGAAGCCCGAAAAGAAAAGTTCAAAGAAGACAATATTTACTAGCGGTAGGCTTGAACCATTATAAATGGTATTAGAGGCCGACACTGGACGGTGTGAATTGAACAATAATGCCTGCTTATACATGAGAATTGGACATATATGGTTTCCAAAATAGAACCAACAGTGCATGTTATGTTATGCTGTAATGTAGTTATAGTCCAGCTTCTCGATATCCATTCATAAGAGTTCTCTATCTCCACTATATTGCCACCTATACATATGTAACAGCTCAAACTCACCGCTAACAGATATTGTCTTCTTTGGACTTTCCTTCGAGATTTTTAAAACGCATATGCTAGAGAGAGGTTTTCACACGCTTATAAAGAATGTTTCGTTCTCATTCCCAACCGATGTGGAATCTCACAACATACATATGACATTATATATGTCAAGTGTCTCACTCATCAACTTGAGTATAGCTCAACTAGTATATCCTCGACCCAATGGGTCATAAATTAGAATTCTCTTATCTACACATGTACACATTTCCTAGTTTACATAGTCTTACACATGTGACTTGATTTGTGCGAATTGTGTGATCTAGTGATTTGCTTTCATTGACAAACTTGATAAGATTCAGATTCCCTTCGGCTCAAGTCCACTACTAGCAAATATTGTCTTTTTTGGGCTTTCTCTTTCGAGTTTTCCCTCAAGGTTTTTAAAACGCGTCGGTTAGGGAGAGATTTCCACACGCATATAAAGAATGTTTCGTCCTCTTTCCCAACCGATGTAAAATCTCACAACATACATATGACATTATATATGTGTCTCACTCGCCAACTTGAATATAGCTCCACTAGTATATCCTCGACCCAATGGGTCATAAATTTAAATTCTCTTATCTACCCATGTACGCATTTCCTAGTTTACATAGTCCTACTCATCTGATTCGATCTGTGGAATTCTGTGATCAGGGAATTTGCTTTCATTGACAAACTTGATGAGATTCGATTCCCTTCGGCCCAAGCCCTGAAACGGCTCAATCCCATCGCTAGCAAATATTGTCTTCTTTAATTTTTAAAACGCATCTGCTAGGGAGAGGTTTCCACACCCTTATCAAGAATGTTTCATTCTCGTTCCCAACCAACGTAGAACCTCACAACATATAAATGACATTATATATGTTAAGTGTCAACTTGAGTATAACTCAACTGATATATTATTGACCCAATTGGTCATAAATTTGAATTCTCTTATCTATAGTTTACATAGTCCTATTCATCTGACTTGATTTGTGCGAATTCTGTGATTTGACGATCTGCTTTCATTGACAAACTTGATTAGATTCGGATTCCCTCGTGTCATCTGTCAAAATCATTCCAATTAAGCTAACAAAAGTGACAGATTAGATAGAAAGATAGAGAGAGAGAGAAAAAAAGTATGTGGTACAATAGTTTTAGCATGGATAAGATAGATAAAGGTGGAGATTTATGAAGCTTTTTTGAGTAGCAGTTTTAGAACAGCTTCTTAGTTTTAGACAGCAGTTTCTCCCTCAATTCCACCACATCAATCTCTCCGAAGTGGTTCTCAGGAATCCAGTTCCCACTCTTTGGATCTTTCATCCAAAATATGTTCTTCTCTTCAACTGCCTTGATATCATCCGAACCGCTCATTTCCACACCTGCTATCACCTTCTTCGTCACCATCGGTGCAGTTGCTCGTGCTTTAAGTTGCTTGTATGCAACCGATGAGCTCAGTCGCCTAATATTGCATTGCTAAATTAGACAAGAACATGAAGAAAAATGTAACACTCAAGGCTTTAAAACGCGTCGGTTAGGAAAGGTTTTCACACCCTTATAAAGAGTGTTTCGTTCTCCTCCCCAGTAAGATATCACAATCTACCCCCTTCTAAGGGTGTTTCGTTCTCCTCCTTACTGGGATATCACAATCTACCCCCCTTCAGGGCCCAGTATCCTCGCTGTCACTCGTTCCATTCTTCAATTGATGTGGGACTTCCACCAAATTCACCCCTTCGGGACCCATCCTTACTGGCACACCGCCTCGTGTCTGCCCCCTTCGGGGAACAGCCTCCTCGTTGGCACATTGCCAGTGGCTCTGATACTATTTGTAACCGTCTAGGACCACCACTAGCAAACATTGTCCTCCTCGTTGGCACATTGTCAGTGGCTCTGATACCATTTGTAACCGTATAGGCCCACCACTAGCAAACATTGTCTTCTTTGGGTTTCCCTTTTGAGCTTCCCCTCAAGACCTTAAAATGGCAGGGAAAGGTTTTCACACCCAAACCCTTATAAAGGGTATTTCGTTCTCCTCCCCATTAGGATATCACAATTCACCCCCTTTCTAAGGGTGTTTCGTTCTCCTCACCAGTGGGATATCACAATCCACCGCCTTCAAGGCTCAGCGTCTCGCTAACACTCATTCCATTTTCCAATCAATATGAAACTCCCACCAAATCCACTCCCTTCAGGGCCCAGTGTCCTTACTGGCACACCACCCAATGTCTGGCTCTGATACAGTCCAGACCTACTACTAACAGATATTGTCTTCCTTAAGCTCTCCCTTTTAGGCTTCCCCTCAATACTTTAAAACGTGTTTACTAGAGAAAAGTTTTCACACCCTATAAGGGGTTTGTTCTCCTCCCCAACCTGTGATATTACAAAAAAAAAAAAAAAAAAAAAAAA
>NW_019272029.1:3969528-3993985 GCF_002738345.1 Cucurbita maxima | reverse complement strand
AAAAAAAAAAAAAAAAAAAAAAAAACATATAAAACCAGGCTGAGAAGAACGTACCTTATCAAGTAAACACCATTTCCAGTAAGCTTAGTCATGTCTCAAGTAAAGACCATTTCCTATGTCTGGTTTTGAATGAAAAGATGCATATATATATACATATATATATATATAACATGAGAATAATATGTTGCAAATTGGAATTTAATTATGAACAGAAACCCACTTATAATTCTGTGATTATATTATGTTATTGTGGATGCATTCATTTTCTACCAAAAAAAAGTTAATAATTGTTATGTATATTTGAAAGAGAGAAGATTTTAATAGGAAACTAAGATTAATATTCTCTCAAGATTTCCAAACATAAGTCAAAAGGTGAAATTTGGAATGTATTCTTGGAAACTATGTTTAAACATTTCCATTTGTGTATTGATTCTTATGATTAAATTATCATCTTGTTTATTTATTCAAATCTGATTTTTTGAAAAATATAAAATTTGAGACGGTTCGTGTCAGATCTCATATCGATTAGAGAGGGGAATGAGTGTTAGCAAGGACGCTGAGCCTCAAAAGAAAGTGAATTATGAGATCCCACATCAATTGGTGAGGAGAATGAAATATTTTTTATAAAAGTATAGAAACCTCTCTTTAGTAGTAGACACGTTTTAAAACCTTAAAGCCCGAAAACACAAAAGAAGAGGAGACAAAGAGGGGAACCTTAAGTGGAAGCACGGGATGAAAAACCCAAGAACAATATCTGATAGAGAAGAACTTAGGTTGTTATAGTTTGTGGGTACTTTTAGCATTATTATGAAGATAATATTTGACAATTGTCGTAAATGTTAGTAACGCATTATGACTTGTGAAAGTTTTATATTTGAGACTTATATGATTTTAGTTCTTATTGTAACAGGTACGGTGGACAAATATAATTTTTTTAAATAATTAAAAAACAAGAATAATCAACAAACCCAACCGAACCCGAAAACCGAGAGTTGAGTTGTGAACTTTATTCGAGTTGCTCGGATCACCCATTTCAAATTGGGCCAAAAATTTTATCCAATCCAACATGTATACCCCTACTCGAAATTACTCGTGAAAAAGATGAATTAAAACATTTTAATTTTTCTAAGGCATCTTTTCCTCCTTTTTCCATTTTCCACCCATTGAGGTTCCAATGCTATTATGCCCATTTTCATATTCTACCAAATATAGTCTTTATTGACAAAGAATTTATATATATATATATATATATATATATATATATATTCTTTTTTTTTTTGTTGGTAGAGAATCTTTAAATTAAAAAAATATATATCAAAATTTAAAAGATTCTCGTCGATCAAAATATACTTTTGAGAGCAATAAATTTGATTCTCGTCTTATAATGAAATTTGCTTTCTTATTTATTAAGATTACGATTGAGATTGTGCAAGAAAGGAATAAATATCATAAGTTTGAAGCCAAATTTATGGAGCGAGATATTTAAAAGATTTCGACCCTTTTTATTCTCATATCATATTTCGTTAAATAATATTTATTATTTGTCGTATTTAATTTAAAAGGATAAACTTTTATAATTATAGAAAGTTTTAAAATTAAGGTTTTCTTTTTATTATTTAAAAAAATAAAAAGATTAACACTTTTATCCTTTTTCTCCTCATTAATGATATGAAGAATATAAAAAATAATCAAACCATTTTTTTAATATCTCTTTTTTTTAATATAAAAATATTTGTTTTTTAGAATATAATAAGCAACGAGCTAGTGTTAATATTTAATTTAAATTAAAAATTATTAAATAATTTCATAAACATATAAAAAAAAAACAATTATCATTAAAAAAAAAATGAAACAAAATCTAACTATAATTTAAATAGGAAAGTCAATATTATATTTAAATTAATTTAAAGATATTTCAAAATATAAATTTTAAGATGGATAATTAATATATTAATCATTTCACTAAACTTGATTTGACATTATTTAAGGATTAATAAACACGTTTACTTCACTTAATTCATTAATTCTGCAACTAAGTGGGCGGGCAGGTGGGTGTTTCACCATACTTACCTCACCCATTTATTTATTTATTTATTTATTTATTTATATTTTACAAGAGTGGTCCATGTCATTTTTTTAAATCCGCATTAAATTTAGAATTAAAAAAATAAAATCTAATAAGTTAGGTTGTAATAATATAAAATTGAAAAGAACTTTCTTTCAAATTCAATAAATGCGAATTATTTTTTCTTTAATTTTAGAGAATTGTAATGAAAATTATATATTTCTATTATTTTTATTTAATTTTGTAATTATTATTATTTATTCTTCATCAATATTTAAAATATATATATTAAAATTAAGTAATAAATTTCCATTAAATAACGTCCTAAAATGAATAAATAAATATTTTACAAATTAACATCTAACTTTTATTAAAAATAAAAATTCAAATAAAGGACTCAAATAACTCAAACTAACTAACCCAACAAATTTAAGGTTAGGTTGGGTTGAAAATATAACCGTTCAAGTCCACCACTAACAAATATTATATGTTTTGGTCCGTTAAACGTAACGAGTGAAAGCAGATAATATAAACTAACAATAGACTTGAACTATTACAAATAGTATCAAAACCAGACACTGGACGGTATGTGAGCGAGAATACTGTACTCCCAAAGACGGTGGATTATGAGATCCCACTTCGATTGGGGATAGTAACGAAACAATATCTAAAAGGGTATGGAAACATTTATCTAAAAAAATTTAGTAGGTGAAAGCAACAGAGCAGTACAATTTCTGGGGCAACCTGCGTCTAAATAAACAACTTTTTTAACCTTAAAAAAATCAATGTCCTTGTCTCATTTTCCACGTTTTCATTTTTTTTTTATAAAACAAACCACTCACCTTTTCCTTTGTGGATATCACTTTTATATATATAAATCTGTCATATCCAATTCCCTCACACTCTCATCATCTTCCCCTTCCCAAATTCAACAGCCCCTTCACGATGAAGCAGAGGAATCCAACCAATTTGAAGGCTGTCGGGTTAGGAATCCTTGTTCATCGATCCCCAGAACCAAATCTAGTGGTTAAACAATCCAGAAAGCTTGTTTTTTCACTCACTTCATGTTCTAATAACCCATCCTTTCTCAAATCATGTGTCCTTTGCAACAAGAATCTGGACCCCCATGAAGATATTTACATGTACAGGTACTCAATTTTTGTTAAATTCATTAGCTGTTCATCATGGTTTATGAAATAGATCGGGAGTTCTTGTGTTTGGTGATGAAATCATGGAATTTGGTCAAGAATTTTCCGTTTTGTTGTTCGGTTTTTTGATGATGTTTGGTCGTGTAAAACAGGGGAGATCAAGGTTACTGTAGTGTGAAGTGTCGGAACCAGCAGATTGAAATGGATGAAAAGAAGGAATTAGAAGCTTCTACAAGGAAAATGGTGGAAGCTTACAGGCAATGTCAGAGAAATGAAGGAAGTGAAACTCGCCGCCTTTTGGAGGATCTCCGGCGGCCACATCACCGGCTTCCACATCTCCGGCGACCTGTTGTTTCGTAGTCTCCTCTGTTTTGAATCTACTGGAAATGGCATAATTGTAATTAAAATGGATGAAAGTAATAGAAGCCCTAAAGAGTGTTTTTGTTTAAGTTCTTGTCCATGGGTTTCTTTGTGTGTGTGTGTGGTAATGATGCAAGGCTGAAATGAAACATGTTAGGGATAATGTACTATAGTTATCTTCCAAATATCTGTCGGTGAATTATTAAGGGGATGGGATCTATGTACGGGTTGAGAGATCTCATATCGGTTGGAGAAAGGTACGAAACATATTTTGTAAAAATGTGGAAACTGTGAGGCTGACAATGATACGTAATAAGTTAAATTGGACGATATCTGCTAGTGGTAGGGTTGGACTGTGACAAATGGTATCATAGCTAGGTTCTGGGTAATGTGCTAGCAAGGGCGCTGGCTCCTACGGGGTGGATTGTGAGATCCTACATTCGTTGGAGAGAGAAACGGAAATATTCTTTATATGGGTATAAAACCTTTCCTTAGTAGACGTGTTTTAAAACCGTGAGACTGACGGCGATACGTAATGGGCCAAAGCTGTGGACTTTTATTGTTACAAATGATATTAGAGCTAGGTTCTGGGCTGTATGTCAGCGAAGACGCTAACCTCTAATCATGAGGTTGATGACGATACGTAAGGGAGTAAAACAGACAATTTAATTGAATTGTAAAAACTACACTCAATATCCCCTCATGGATTCTACAACTTAAAAGTAACTCTTGAATTCTACCACTTAAGAGGTTGTTATCGCAGCAGCTAGTTGGACAGCGGGGCGGCCGTAACTATAACGGTCCTAAGGTAGCGAAATTCCTTGTCGGGTAAGTTCCGACCCGCACGAAAGGCGTATCCCGAAAACGTCCGGGTCAAAATATGGCTTTCAAATTAAGTTCCAAGAAGTAAAGGAACTTTAGTCTGCTAAGTTGCTAGTGTGGGCTTCTTCAAGAAGCTTAAATATGAAATAATCTAAACTGATAGACATGAAAATCATTATGATATCAACCCCACCCGACCGCTAGTCTATGTTGTCCACCTCATAGTTTTAAAACACGTTCTTTTAGGGTGAGGTTTCCACATTTTTATAAGGAATACTTCGTTCCCCTCCCCAAATGACTTGAGATCTCACAATCCATTCCATTTGAGACTAGCGTCCTTGATGGTCTGGTACTATTTATTATGGCCTAAGTCTACTGCGGGAAGATATTGTCTTCGATGGGCTTTTCCTTTGGAACTTCCCCTTAAAGTTTTAAATTTTCAGTCGGGACTCGAATATTATTAGTAGTGTTAGAGTTAGACACCGAAAAAGGAGGAAGAGGTATATGGAGAGGGGAAGAAGTTGATCTCAACACATGCTTAAACCTTCTTGAATGATGTTCATTCCAAATTGTAAGACTTCAATAACCCCCTCTGGATTTCCTCATCTGTTCATCATTTCTACAGATTTTTCTCTCCCTGAAGTGGTTCGTATACCAATAACATGTTCGAGAAGTGTTTTTAAGTGCAAAATTTGTATAAGCACTTGAAAAATCATTCTTAAATATGGCAAAACTCAAAGTGTGGTTCATCTTAGCCTGCAAATTTTCTGCAAATCTTGAAGAAATTTGGTGAGAAAACTACCTCGAAACAAGAACAACATCAGAAGAGAAGAACACATATTAAAACGAAGAAAGATCTCTTCGTTTTGATGTTTTTTTAGGGTAATGGATATTCATCCATGGATTGAGTATCTTGAAGCAAGAAAACGGTACCGCGTTCATAAATTCCAGCCCTCGTGGGTTCGACCGTACCATTGGTTTGCTCAAAATTCTTTTGGAAAAGTAAAGAAATCAGTTACTTGTTGTAATCAAGGTAAGGTACTTTCGAAATACACTACGGTCTTTTCCTTTATTTAAATTTATTTTTTGTTTATAGGGTTTTGGAATTAGCTTTCTTACTTTATCAATCAGTTCATCAAAGGGCCTTAAATTAATCCCTCGAAATTTCGCGTTTTTTGGTGTGTTTGACCTCAACTTGGAAATGCCGGAATTGGATGTATTTATCAATTTTTTTTTTACAATAATTCTGAGACTGTGAGCGTTTTGAATTTGTGTTTTCCGTGAAATATAATAGAGAGAGAAAGAGAGAGAAATATGCTTTTTAGTTTCTAATTATTTTTGGATTGTAAAATTTTAAAGATATGAATTTAAGGGCGTAAAGGATTCTCCTTCTTGGTGGACTCGAATGTTGATCTTTAAAGCTACGGACTACTTAGGGTTTTCGATTATCCTGATTTTTTCCATTCCTTGGGCGATCTTCCTTCCTTCACTCGGTGAGTTCGTCTAATTTCATCTTCTGCTTTGCTTACTTTCTTCCTTAATTTCATCTTCGTAGATTTTCATATTCTCTTCTCAATTTGAACTCTATGAAGGTTGAATTCCGAGGGCTCTGTTCGCATTCGGAAGAAAACTGGTTTTTCTGTAATCTGTTCTTCTTTTCTTTCACAACGACTAAGTTTTCTCTGGTTTTCAATTCAATTCTGAGCAGATTCTGTGTTCATATTTGTGAAGTTCTTATAGCTAATCCAGAGCTAGCAGTTCTTCATATCTATCGAAGTTCATTTACTTTCAGTCTAACTCTTTGGGAGTTTAAATTATGAGTTGATGCTGGAGGCAAGGATTTTAAAGTCTCCCGTGAAAAGCTGGAGAGAGTACATTACTAGAGAGGGTTCATTGCTCTTATATAACTCCAATGGTGTTTCATTCTCAAGCTCCTTCAAGATATACTTGTAGGCTTCTTGCAATCCCCTGTGGGAGTGTTCCTGAAGATAAATTTAAGAAGGATAATCCAGAGGATGAGCAGAGATATCCTTTTCCACAATTAAATTCTTCTGGGCGTTTGGAGGTTCGAATTTTATTGATGAGTGTTAGCTTGTATGTTCCTGCAACTACCCTGTTGTAATTATTTTTGTCACATATATTTGCAGGTCCAGGTTTTGCCCAATCCTAGTAAAGATGAGTTTTGTAGGATTATTGAATCGTATAGACCGAACATTGTTTACTTACAAGGGGAACGACTCGAGAATGATGAAGTTGGTTCTTTAGTATGGGAAGGTGTTGATTTGTTCACCGTAGAAGCGATTAGTGGGCTCTTTAGTTCTCCGTTGCCGACCACTGTATGTTCTACATCCTTTTTGAATTTTCAGTTTCGTATTTTCTTGTATCATTTTGTAATCAGAGCCCCTACAAAAGGAAAAAGTAAACAGAAACAAATAAGAACTTCTATTATATGGTATGATTACAGTGAACTAATGTTGTTTTAATTGGACACCGAGAAAACGTTAGCCAGTCTAGCTATCCTATCAGCTTAAATATATTTTGGATGTTGAATTCAGTGTGGCGTTTGAAATTCCACTAAGCTTGTTAATAAATTTTATGGTTTGTTGAAACAAGCCTGCTTCTGATAACCATCGCAACCTCTTATGTCCGTTACGTTTCACTCCAATTTTTAATAACGACCTTGGTGTGGATCTTCAGGTATATTTGGAAATAGCCAATGGAGATGAAGTAGCTGATGCACTTCATTCCAAGGTGAATTTCATTTAGTTCCATATTTACCTTCTGTGTTTACTGCCATTTCTGATGTGCTTGTATGAAGTGTGAGCTATTTTCATAAACCAAGAGAATGGAACAAGATATTTTGGTTAACTGGTTGCTTACTTGTTATCAGGGTATTCCTTATGTCATATACTGGAGAAGCACATTTTCTTGTTATGCAGCATGCCATTTCCGTAATGCATTTCTTTCGGTTCTTCAGAGGTACTCCATTAGTATGACAATGCAGATTAATCGGTGCTATGTATAGATGGAAAGTAAAGGATAATTGAAGGATAACTATTTTTCTATGTGAATTGCAGTTCATCTGCTCATACATGGGACGCATTTCAACTTGCACATGCTTCATTTAGGATGTATTGCTTGGGAAACAGCCTTGTTCTTCCTAACAGTAGTCATAACGACGTTAGTGAAGATCTAGGACCACATCTTCTAGGAGAACGTTTGAGAATAAATGTTGAACCCCTTGAGAAAGAGGCAGCTGATGATGAAGAAAGTTCATCGGAAGTTCCTTCTGTGAGCATACTTGATCATTATGTTGAAATGAGATTTCTCATATGTGGTGAACCAAGGTCATTGGTAAGTAGGAATGGGCACGAATGTGCAAAATTCGTACCCTTACAGTATCCTATATGGCATGACTTGTAGCTTTGTTTTCCTCTTTTTAGGATGCTTACGTATTAGGAGCTCTGGAGGATGGTCTTAACGCTCTCTTGGACATTGAAGTAGGGAAAATGCTTTATTGCTAGAACCTCTGTTTCTAATAGACAATCTAGCTTCTTGATTTGGTTATGCCCTGTTAATAGGGGAAAGTGTTTTCTTTTTACTTTTTTTTTTCTAATACCTATTTTTGTGTTTTAGATTCGGGGGAGCAAACTTCATGGCAAGTTCAGGTGTGCTGGTTTTTAAAGTCACCTGCCTAATACTTTTGAGGAGTTCTATTTTATTATTTTTTTCTATGTTGCTGGTGTTTTATGGATTTAGTCACTGCAAAAATTTTCTGACCTCTAAATGGAGTTGTAGACTCCACATTTTATAATGGCTGTCAATTGTATTAATTCATCTGATGTGCACAGTGCCCCTCCTCCACCTCTCCAGGCAGGAATGCACTCTGATGGTGTTGTGACCATGCGCTGTGACATATCAACATGCAGTTTTGCCCACATCTCACTATTGGTGTCGGGTAGTGCACAAGCTTGTTTTGATGATCAGGTAATGTAGGAGCTCTCTGGCTAGGTTTTCATTTTATTTTGCAGCTGTCAGATTATACAACTTCTTACTTGTTTGTATTCAGCTATTTGAAAATTATATAAAGAATGAGATTATAGACAGAAGCGAACCAGTACAGACACTAATAGATGGTGATGGAAGCAAACACTTGCGTGAGCCACGGAAATCTGCTTCAGTTGCTTGTGGGGCAACAGTTTTCGAAGTTAGCATGAAGGTCCCTTCGTGGGCATCTCAGGTTGTCCGATCACTTCTCTTCATCTTATTTTATGAGATTGTATCCGTTGGAATCTGATTCTATATTCTGGTTTAGCATTCGTATGTTCTTGAATCAGAATGGCTGTCTTCTATCTAGCCTGAAATGCTGTGCACTGATTTCTGTGAATTTGTTTCTCCTGGCCTGGTTCTTGATTACGGAATCTAAAGAATATTAATGCTTGCTGATATTTATATATTTCCAGTGTTAGGGAATCAGAACTAAAAATCTACGAAGCAATATCTCGTATTCGTCTAGTGATGATAATGATTACTAGCTCTTATAATGAGTATGTGCTCGTCCGTGGCTGTTTCGCAGATTTTGAGGCAGTTAGCCCCTGATGTTTCTTATCGAAGTTTAGTTGTACTTGGCATTGCCGGCATTCAGGGTTTGTCTGTAGCTTCTTTTGAGAAGGACGATGCTGAACGCCTCCTTTTCTTCGGTTCAAGGAAGCAAAGAGATTTATTTCTAAACAATTTAACCGATAGCACACCTCCAAGCTGGTTGAAACCACCTGCACCTAGAAAGAGATTGAGAAATGTGAAGGACATAAGGCTTGGTTCTCATGATGTTATTCAACATCTGAAGGTTTCGTCTGGAAGCAGAATAGACGGCGAGAACATGGAAATAGGATCAAGGAATGGTTTCAGCACTCCCATGTTTCCACTCCCGAGAAGGAGAGGAATGAAAATTGCCGCAATGAGGCCCATTCCTCACGTTAATCGCCATAAAATGATATATTTTCGTGGAATAGCTGAGACAGGTGGGCACAATGGAGGCCTGGTTAAAGCTAGTGTTTCTTCTAGTAATTCAGCGAAGCATGTTATTGTAGGTTCAGCTTCAGTTTTGCAACAAAAAATGTTTCCAAGTGCATCTCAATATAAACAAATTATTCCCATGAATCCACTACCTTTGAAGAAGCATGGTTGTGGCAGAAGCCCTATACAGGCTTGCTTTGAGGTAGTCGCATCTCTTTGGAACGCTCCTAGAAAATATGTGCTTAAAGAATATGATGTTCAGGAAGTCAAATTTAGAGTCGTTGCTAATCCTCAGGTGTTCGACCTGAATATTTAGATTGATTTCGACTTTATTTTTCTTGAGCTAATTTTTTTTCTTGTTCTCATGTAGGAGGAATTTTTGAAGGATTTGCTGCAGTTTCTTGCTCTTCGAGGTCATAATCGACTTATTCCTCCTGGTGGGCTTGCTGAGTTTCCAGATGCAATACTCAATGGAAAGCGTCTCGACCTTTACAACCTGTACAAGGAGGTAAGCTCCTTTCTCCATTAGAATCATGGATATTGAGTGTACTGTGTTCTGATACTGATTGGACTGTTCCCGAACGGATGCTGCTGACCAGGTGGTTTCAAGAGGTGGCTTTCGTGTTGGAAATGGTATTAACTGGAAAGGACAGATCTTCTCAAAGATGCGCAATTACACCATGACCAATAGAATGACTGTACGGCTCTCATGTCTAATAACACAATTCTTATCCTGATTATCATTTGGTTTGTCGTAACTGTTTATTCTTGAATATCTAAAATGATTTATATGCATAACAAGTAATGGAAATGTTATTCTTGATTTTCATAAGAAGATTTAGAGTAGATTTCTGTGGTGATAGACAATAAGAACTAATTCTCTGGCAGGGTGTTGGAAACACGCTTAAAAGACATTATGAAACTTATCTTCTCGAGTATGAATTGGCGCATGAAGATGTAGATGGTGAATGTTGCCTGTTGTGTCACAGGTTTGTACACTTTTATTCCACTCTCGTCTGAAATATTCCCATCAATGCACTCTTAGGAGGCAACATTCTTGTTTGATCACACGTCGGTTGGAGAGGGGAACGAAACATTTCTTATAAGTGTGTGGAAACCTCTCCCTAACATATGTGCTTTAAAACCTTGAGAGCAAGCTCAGAAGGGAAAGCCCAAAGAGGACAATATCTGTTGGCGGTGGGTTTGGGCTTGGGCTGTTACAAATGGTATCAGAGTCGGTTACTGGGCGATGTGCCAGTGAGGATGCTATAGTTAGGTTGTGGCACTGGGCCTCCTAGGGGGTGGATTGTAAGATCTCACATCGGTTGAAGAGGGGAACGAAGTATTCCATATAAGTGTGTAGAAACCTCTCCCCAACAGATGCATTTTAAAACCTTGAGGGGAAGCCCGAAGGAATAGCCCAAAGAAGACAGTATATGTTGGCTATGAGCTCTGGCTGTTACAATTCTATACGAGCTCATAAGCCATCTTTCTCTTTCCTTAATGTTAAACTAGATAAACTTCTTATGTTCCCTTACACTGAAGTTTTGGATCGCTTTAACAGTAGTGCAGCAGGGGACTGGGTGAACTGTGGCATTTGTGGCGAGTGGGCTCACTTTGGTTGTGACCGAAGGCAGGGTCTGGGCGCATTTAAGGTATTGTCCCCATCCTACTACATCATCCCACTGATACACAAACTGTGAAAAGATTAGAACAAGGAAAAATTCCATTGCACATACAAACCTCTATCTCATAATGATGCATTGTGCATGATTTTCGCAGGATTATGCAAAAACTGATGGATTAGAATACATATGTCCACACTGTAGTGTTGCTAATTACAAGAAGAAGAAAGTTGGTAATGGGTTGTCTCCAGGCTTATCCTCAAGACCAATATGAAGATGATTTGATTTTGAGGTCAAATTTATCTCTGCAAAACCTACAAGAGAACCAAACCGTTGCGGCCGTACATATAAAGCTCATTGCCTTGACTACATGTATCACTGTGCTATTAACCAAAATCTACAAGTATATATATATATATATATATATATATAACGTATCCAGGAAACCAGAGAAAAGTTAAGTAGAAAACTATTGATTTTTTCTGTATTTGTAGGTTGGGGTTGAGTAATACTTGGATAATGGCTTAGGAAACAGAAGGGGAATGATTACTACAGTTCTCCATCTTAGTTGAGGGCTAACTTAGATCTTATGTAGAAAGAGGATGAATTGGATGATCCACTTGAACTTACATGTAAGCTACCGATTTTCCCCTTTTGACAATCAACGTGTATGCTTACAAGGCGAAGGTTTTATGATTGATCAAATGGATTGAATGACAGCACTTCTTATTTAGTTTATACTGTTGAGTTGGATTATGAGATCTGAAGTTAATAAGTTGGTGGAGTCGTTTGGGGTACGAAGTTCGGAAGTCTGAGTGTAGGAAGTATGTGTTTAGGGTGTTCAGTTGCCTAAAGTTGTCTGACTAATAAGTTTGCAAGTCAAAGATGGTGGATAATGCATGTTGCATAAGTTCTGATGTAGATTAGAATTTACAAGTAGTTAATGGCTGATTAGGAAGGAAAAAGATGACTCGACAGGAAAGAAGATGGGGAGAACACATAGTCGATGCGGGCATGTAAGGGTGCAGGAGGACCCATTTTTAGAAGTCTACTTCAAGAGCTATCAGTAAATGCGAACCCAACCCAAATCCTGCAGTAGGAGTTTTCCCACCGGGACCACTTGGTGCAAACTATGATGCTTCAGGAGCACCTAATATGGTCTCGATGATGGGGAGTGATGCAATCCTTGACACATACATTTTGAGTGGAAGCACAAAAGGAAAGTCTAAAGAGAACAATATCACTAGTAGGAGCACCTAATATGGTCTCGATGATGGGGAGTGATGCAATCCTTGACACATACATTTTGAGTGGAAGTACAAAAGGAAAGTCTAAAGAGAACAATATCACTAGCGGTGGACTTGAATCATGAATGTGAATGTCCCATACACGAGGCAAGAACGGGGAACTTGACCCCAGAAAACAAGCAGGTCCACTGCTTAAATGATAGTGCTGGAAGGCTTGATGGATGCATTAAAGGCATCTCTCCTCTCCTGTTGGCAAACCTCAATTTATTTATAAACTAACACAAAGAGGCCCCATCCCCTCCCTTCTCTAACACTTCATTACCAACACTAATTATGACAATCCACTAATTGCCCTTTCTTTACTCTTTTTTTTCCTTAGGCAATATGACTTTATCTTAAAATAGCTGGTGATCTTTTTTTTTTTTTTTGGTCTGAGGGATTTGAATATTCCGCTGCAAAGATGAGTATATTTTAATTTCTCTTCAAAGACGAGTATATTTTAACTTTTGTGGAGCATGCTTCTAAGAGCCCAAGAGACGCTAGTAGATATTGTCCGTTTTGACTCGTGACATATAACCACCAGTCTCATAGTTTTAAAATACTGTCTGTTAAGGAGAAATCTCCACTGCTAGTAGATATTGTTCGTTTTTGCCCGTTACGTATCATCGTCAGTCTCACAATTTTAAAATGTTGTATGTTAGGGAGAAACTCCCCAGCTAGTGGATATTGTCCGCTTTTGTCTGTTATGTATCGTCATGAGCCTCACAGTTTTAAAACACTATATGTTAGGGAAAAACTCCCACCGCTAACAAATATTGTACGCTTCAAAATTTTAAAACGCGTATGTTACGAAGAAAAATTTCCACACCCTTAATTTTCACAAAACTATACTCAATGTTAGCATTTTTTTTTCAAGCAAACATCTTTTTGTAGATTCTCTCTTATGGTTTGATGACGCTTCATGTAGTCCTTCAAAACGATCTATTCTACTTTTTAAACTAGAGATATTAAATTATAATTTTTCCCAAATTAAATATATTACTTGAAATGAAGGGTAAAATAGGTATGTAAAAATATTGATGTCCTTTCTTAATCTCTTCCTTTGACTTCATGCTTCTCACCAAATCTTTACTTATTACCTAATTTTAAACTTTATTGCTACAAAGTGGATGCTTCCCCTTCTTTTTCTCACTCTCCTCAGTGCCCATTGCTGGTTTAAATTAGGACCAACACCGAGCTTTTCTTGTAATTGAACTTTTGTAATGTCGTTGCCACTTGTTGGGTGTAACAACTCAAACCCACAACTTGTAGATATTGTCTCTTTAGAACTTTTCCTAAGGTTTTTAAAACGTGTCTGCTAGGGAGAGGCTTTTAGGCCCTTATAAAGAATAATTCGTTCTCCTCCCTAACCGATGTGGGATCTCACAATCCACTTCCATTGGGGCCCAATGTTCTTGTTGGCACTCGTTCTCTTCTCCAATTGATGTCAGACACTCAATCTATCTCCCTTCAGAGTCCAACGTCTTTGCTGGCACACCACCTCGTGTTCACCTCCCTTCAGGACTCAGTCTCCTTACTATAGATTGTCTGATGTCTGACTCTGATATCATTTGTAATAGCCTAAGCCCACCATTAGCATATATTTTTCGAGTTTCTCTTCAAAGTTTTAAAACACACCTGTTAGGGAGAGATTTTCACACCCTTAGAAGGAGTTTCGTCCCACTCTCCAACCGATATAAGATCTCACAACATTCTAAGTTAGGTTCTAATTAATACACTCCAAAAGCTCGCACTCTCTTCCATCCTGTGCGAGTTTCGGGAGAAATGGTTATCTGTCGTACATCACAACTTGAAACTAAAATCAACCAATCCACTTATTGAAGTGTGATTAATGGAGCTTTTAATATTACATGCCCCTTGGTTGTCTTACACAACTAAAGATTTGTGGGGCACCCCTTGTTCTTGTCTTCATTAACATTCACACAATTGAATCTCCTCCATAACTTATCTTCAATCTTAGCCACCCAATTCATTTCTCCAATATGTGTCTATTAACCTCACCGTTAATCAATATTGTCCTATTTCAGCTTTCCCTTTTGGACTTCCTCTAAAAAAAATGTTTCATTCTCCTCTCCAACCAATGTGGGATCTCACAATTCGCCTCCTTTCGGAGCTTAGCGTCCTCGTTGGCACTCATTCTCTTCTCCAATCGATATAGGACTCCCTAATTCATCCTCATTTGGGGCCTAACGTCTTTGCTGGCACATCGCCTCATCGGGGTTTAGCCTCCTCGCTGGCACATTATCTGGTGTTTAGCTCTAATGCTATTTGTAACGACTCAAACCCACTACTAGCAGATATTGTTCTCTTTGAACTTTCCCTCTCGAGTTTACCCTCGAGATTTTTAAAACGCGTATGCTAGAGAAGGGTTTTCATACCTTTGTAAACAATACTTCGTTCTCTTCTCCAACTGATATCATATCGGATCACACAAGAATCTATAAATTCAGTGGGAATGACATAGAAATTGACTTTTAAATTAACATCTAATTATGGACCAAAAGGTGTCTCAAACGGAATAATATTATAATATAAATTTAAATCTGAGAAAACAAAAAGATAAAGAAACAGCAAAGGGATAAAAGGGTAAATGGAATAATATTTAAAATTTGTCTGAAAGAAATGAGAGATTCTTTCATGGGAGTTTCTGTTGAGAATGTGGTGATAAATTATTGAATTAAAAATCTAAAATGCAGACACGCATCTTGGTAGCCGTGCACCCTTTGTCTTTCTCCGCTTTACTTAAAACGACACCGTACTTTTATATGTTCCTCACCACAAAACACTAATTAAAATCTTTTTTTATTTTATTTTATATCATAAATACTATACACACGGCACTTGTAAAATTATTTGTTTTGTTAACCATTATCTACTCACGTTTTAAAAAAAAAAACACATTTTGAAAATTAAAAAAAAAAAAAAAAAGAAGTTATTTTTAGAAATTCATTTTTATTTTTTAAATTTAATTAAGAATTAAAATGTTTCTTAAATTGGAAAGAAACAAAAACTAAAAATAAAATTATTATCAAAAGGTGTTTTAGCCTTTTGTTTTTAATTTTTAAAACTGTACTTGTTTTCTTTAAATTCTTTATGATTTTCCTCTTTAAAATATTTGAATTTTAATGGAATTTTATAAACAAAAATAAGTTTTTAAAATTAATTTTTATAGTAGATATAGTGTGTATAAACTGCAATTTATATTAAATAAAATGCTAATAATGAATTTTTCTTTTTAATGTAGTCCACTGTTGAACAGAAATTATCATTTGCATTCCCCAAAAAAAAATTAAAATATAGCTATTAAAATTTTGGTTTATTTTTAAAATTTTGAGTAATATTTTCAAAATAGTAAACAAGCTTAAATGTTAAAGAAATTAATAAAAATTCTCCGAGTAGTTTGTCTAAAAAAAATACTATTTAAATTTTTAAAAATTTCAATAATAATTTTAAACTTTTAAAAATATCTGAACAAAATTATTTCAATAATCATTATTTTAAAAAGTTTAAAAATACTTTTACCAATATACTATATTTAAAAATTTATTTATAAAATTTTAAAAATAGCATTAATATATATTGTAAAAGAAATTTAAATTTTTTTAACACTTACCGACATAGTAAAAGCTTATGAGCATTGGTATAAAAGTATAAAATTCAAAATAAGTTTAAGGGTATTTTTTAGAATTTAAAAAAATATAAAAATAAAACTTTTAAAATTTCAAGGAATAATTTTTAAACAAAATATTATTTTTTATTTAAAATTAAATATATATTTTTTTTTTGTATAAGTATATTTTTTAAGACTTTTTTTTTAACCATTTTAAAACTTAAAAATATTTTTGAAGTAAAGTGAGTAAGTTAAAATAACTCATTTTTATTAATTTAGCAAACACAAACACTAAAAACAAAATCACAAAATCACAAAATCACCATCAACCTGTAGCTATCAAACTCACTTCAAAAGGTAGTTTCTAATTTTTTTTATGATAATATTCAGAATTAACGGAAAGAATATATAATTAAAAAAGTGAAAGAAAAGAGGTGAATTCAAAATTTTAAAATTTTACCTTTTTTGGGGGCACTCAAATTTTCAATTTGAACAAGTACAGGCCACAGGGGTATATGGTATGGTATGGTATGGTATGGTATGGTATGGTGATGGAATATAATGGAGTCTCTCAAACAATTTCCACAAAATTCCAAGGAATAGAGTGCTAAAGTACTCCCATTTACCAATTAATTTTAACCCAACCCAACCCAACCCAACCCAACCCAACCCCAACCCCTCTTCAATCTTACTGCTTTCTACGCGTTTTATTACCACATTTGTACCCTCACGCACTCCCACTACACCCACTTCCTTTTTAAACTTTTCTTCTTTCACTGCCACTGTCAAAGCATCGGCAGCCCATTGCCACACCACCGCCTCCTCCTCCTCCTCTCTCTCTCTCATGGCTGCTCTTCTTCGAGGACTCTTTCTCTTCTCTCTCCTCCTCCCACTTTCTTCTTCTTCGATCGATAATTCCAAGAAGACCTTCATTGTGCAGGTTAACAGAGATGCCAGCAAGCCTTCCATTTTCCCAACACACAGGCACTGGTACGAGTCCTCTCTGGCCTCCATCTCTCCCAACAAGCCAACACCGTCACAACCAGATGCTTCTGGTAGCGACGGACCCATCATTCACACATATGAAACCCTCTTCCATGGCTTCTCTGCAAAGCTCTCACCTTTTGAAGTTCAGAACCTTCAAACCCTTCCCCATATCGCCGCCGTCATCCCCGAGCAGGTTCGCCATCCTCATACAACTCGTTCCCCTGAGTTTCTTGGCCTTACGACCTCTGATAGTGCAGGGTTGCTTAAAGAGTCCGACTTTGGATCTGACCTTGTAATCGGAGTTATCGATACTGGTATTTGGCCGGAGAGGCAGAGCTTCAATGACCGCGATCTGGGTCCAATTCCTTCCAAATGGAAAGGCCGGTGCTTGGAGTCTAAACACTTCCCAGCCACCTCTTGCAACCGTAAGCTTATTGGGGCTCGATTCTTCTGTAGTGGGTACGAGGCCACCAATGGAAAGATGAACGAGACCACCGAGTATCGCTCGCCGCGTGATTCCGATGGTCATGGTACTCACACGGCGTCCATTGCTGCAGGTCGTTATGTGTTTCCAGCTTCAACTTTAGGCTACGCTCGTGGTAAAGCGGCCGGAATGGCTCCTAAGGCCCGTCTTGCTGCTTATAAAGTCTGTTGGAACGCAGGCTGCTACGACTCTGACATTCTTGCAGCTTTTGATGCTGCCGTTTCCGACGGTGTGGATGTGGTATCACTCAGCGTCGGCGGTGTGGTTGTGCCGTACTATCTCGATGCCATCGCTATTGGGGCTTTTAGAGCGGTGGCAGCCGGTGTTTTTGTCTCGGCATCAGCCGGTAACGGTGGCCCAGGTGGGCTCACTGTGACTAACGTAGCACCATGGGTTACAACAGTAGGAGCTGGAACCATGGATAGAGATTTTCCTGCTGATGTTAAGCTGGGAAACGGGAGGGTTATACTAGGTACTAGTGTCTACGGCGGACCTGCTTTGGTTCCTGGTCGTATGCATCCTCTAATTTATGCAGGAACCGAAGGCGGTGATGGGTATTCTTCGTCTCTATGCTTAGAAGGCTCATTGAACCCAAATCTAGTGAAAGGGAAGATTGTAGTATGTGATAGGGGCATAAATTCAAGAGCTGCTAAAGGTGAGGTTGTGAAAAAGGCTGGAGGATTAGGAATGATTTTAGCAAATGGGGTCTTTGACGGTGAGGGTTTGGTAGCTGACTGCCATGTTCTACCCGCCACTGCCGTCGGTGCAGCCGGCGGCGACGAGATCCGCAAATATATTGCAGAAGCAGCGAAGTCTAAGTCACCGCCAACAGCTACAATTTTGTTCAAGGGAACTCGGCTTGGAGTCAGGCCAGCACCGGTTGTTGCTTCATTTTCAGCTCGAGGTCCTAATCCAGAGTCCCCTGAAATCGTGAAGCCTGATGTGATTGCGCCAGGATTGAACATTCTTGCCGCTTGGCCTGATAAAATTGGGCCCTCTGGAATTCCCACAGACAAGCGTACCACAGAGTTCAACATACTTTCCGGCACTTCCATGGCCTGTCCTCATGTCTCTGGCTTGGCTGCTCTGCTTAAAGCGGCACACCCAGGGTGGAGTCCAGCCGCTATAAAATCAGCCCTAATGACTACAGCTTATACCTTGGACAACAGGGGTGAGACAATGTTAGACGAATCTTCAGGCAATACTTCTACGGTCTTAGACTTTGGAGCTGGTCATGTTCACCCACAAAAGGCAATGGACCCTGGCTTAATCTATGACCTGAACACATATGATTATGTAGATTTCTTGTGTAACGCCAACTACACCACTAAGAACATCCAAGTTATTACGGGGAAGATTGCAGATTGCAGCGGCGCAAAAAGGGCTGGGCATACTGGGAATTTGAACTACCCTTCATTGTCTGTGGTGTTTCAACAATATGGTAAACATAAGATGTCTACGCATTTCATTAGAAGTGTGACCAACGTTGGGGACGCTAATTCTATCTACAAGGTAACAATCAAGCCACCAAGAGGAATTTCAGTGACTGTGGAGCCAGAAAAGCTGGCGTTTAGAAGGGTTGGGCAAAAATTGAGCTTCTTGGTTAGGGTCCAAGCAATGGCTTTAAGACTTTCCTCTGGAAGCTCTAGCATGAAGAGTGGTTCCATAGTTTGGACTGATGGAAAGCACGTAGTTACTAGTCCTTTGGTTGTCACCATGCAGCAACCCCTGCAGTAGAATCCCATAATTTTGTTCTTCCCAAGTACCTAGTTTTCTTCTCTGTATGTAAAATGGAAATGCTTTTCCTCTTCTTTTCTTCTAATATTTTTGCTCTTTTTTTAAGTTTTCAATATCAGAAAACTGGTGGGGTTTGGTTTGTAACACACGACGGGTTAAGGATGATGAATGTCTTTGGTTGTAAGACTATGGAGATGAATGCAAAAGTCTTTCTCCGGAATCATGTTGTGGGTTGAATTTCGCTTTCCATCAAAAAACTACTTTATAGAGCAATTATGCCTTGGCAATCCAATTTTTTAGTCAAAAGAACATAGGCACACGTATGCTGAAAGCATTAACAGCTTGAAACTACAATGGCGACGGTCATTTAGACAGAAACACAAGTGGGGCTCGTTGTAAAGGTAAATGGCCTATCCCACTAACTCCATTGTTTATTGACTCTTTGTAAGCTTGTAGTTGCAATTCCTTGCCTTTCGGCTTTCCCTTTCCACGTCCAGCAAACACAAGAATGTTCCTATTCTATGTATGGACACGCTAGTAATATAGAATTTGGGATATCATTTCTTTTCACATGGATCCAGAGTCTGTTTTTTATAATAATGAACACAATATGAGATTGACTATGGTGAAGTGTAGTGCACTCAAATTTTCATCAGTCAATCCGTGTTTCAAGCAAGTAGGAAGAGATAACAAGAGATCACGAACTGTTTCATTAAATTTCCATCAGTAAGTTCAAATTGCGAGAGATGAGAAATACCTGGCGATGGTCCTCCATCGTCAATCATCAGTGTAAAAGACTGAATCTCAGCAGATTATGTTCTGGAAGGAGTAAAATCATAAGCTACCGCCGTATACGGAATTGAATACCATCGAAGAAAATGGAAATTGAAGAACCAATAATTACGAGGATAGAATTACACTTGCCTTTCCAGCCATTTGTTGGAATCGAAACAATGATCAATAATCGTTTCGCTTTTACGAAGTGAATTTTCACTGTGAATATAAATTATGAAAGCAAAATTAACAAGGAAACAACCACCAATCCATAGCTTTTGCTTTATACTCGTGACCATTAGAAACGCGTTTTCATGATGATTTGTGTTCTCGATTCTTCATATTCTGAGAAACAAGAAGGAAACGTTACCTCGTCTGTACTCTGCAATCTGAAAACTCCAAACTGTTCTTCCAGTTTCAGCCATTTTCTTACCGAGTGAGATTTTCCCTCCATTTCTTCTCCCTCAGGACCGTCATCGGCAACATTGTTTTATGCGAGAGCAACCGATTTCACGGCTCGGTCTAAATTTGGGCCTACATTGACCCGGCCCAATAAAAAGACTACGGGCTTTGCATCACATGTAGCCCAATTAATAAATTCAATTCTACTTCGGCCCGGCCCAATAGATATATAGGAAAAGTAATGTGTAACACAATTCCATAAAATTGTCTTTTTTCTTCTGGACTATTAACCTCCAAAGTTGTTCACATGGGCTCGTCTCTCTATAAGATTTATTATTATTATTATTAAATTTATAGCTTTTTAAGTTCAATTGTTAATTTAATAAATAATAATAATAATAAATAGTTAAAACATATATTATTGAAAAAATTATACTCAACCTACGTTTTGATCTCTGTATTTTTAAACTCGACGTTTTAGTCCTTAAAATTTGGGATAATTACGAGTTCATCCTCAAGACTTTCACAACGACGTCGTCAGCCATATAAGGGTGTCTTACCTTTATTTGAAAAATAAGTAGCACGTGACTTACATATTTAAAGAAATGCTCAGTAAGTAACCACACAAGTGGGGTCGAAAAATGCAATCACATGTAATCACCATGGCTACGTTGGTTGTGAATCAATGCAAAAGCATCTCTCGCAGTAAGATATGGTTCGAGGATGAACCACGTGAAGCTGGTGAGCATGCGACACTCGAGTAAACGAGGAGTACATAAATAAATAAGTGTTGGGCCGAAGCCCAACTCAAATTTCCGTTGTGTCGTTTAACCAAATGGGCCATTAATGGATCAAGTGGGTTGATCATTTTCGGTAAAGTAAAAACAACAATGACGGACACGTGAGCTGTGACGTGTAATTCGACAAAGGAGGTATGGAAAAGAGGTCTTCAATCATACATGACGTGACGTGATGTTATTGGATGGTGACCAAAAGGTCGACATGTCACTGTCACTCTATCATCAAAGATTATGGTTTTCAAAAGCCAATCCGAAGGAGATGGACAGAGGGCGTGTATTAACTCCTGTGGTCCCCACCTCCACGTTGGATGATTCATCTTGCCGACCTGATTACACGGTGCTTTCATCGTGGCCGTACATTGAGTCAACATCACCGAGATGTAATTTTTCCCTAATTTTTAGTGCGGAGAGAAAATAATTGAAAGAGATTTGACCGAAGTCTTGTAAACGTTTTCCCTTCATATATTACAATGACTCTTTTTTTTTTAACAAATTATAAAAATTATTTTTAAAATAAATTGTTAATAAATATTTTTACACCAAAGCAAATTACTCGGTGCTCAACCACCTGTCACATCAAGCGCGAGTATGGTGTCTTCTTTTAAAAAAGGACAATATCAAATGATATGAGTGTATCGATATTGCACCTCGATCCACATGTTGAAGGTTGATATATGCACCCACTATCTAGCAAAGTATCTGTAAATGACTCTACATAGACACAAGAGAGTTCAGGCCTTGCTAGAAGCTACATAGATGGATGTGTGGAATGTCTCGATAGTATATTTGACTCGTAGTATCAGTTATTGATAGACATATTTGAGCAAGCTATGACAGCCGATGACATCTCAGTATTTGGGATGTTGATGGAAATCAAGATGCAATATTGCGTATGAGAAATATTGACCTATAGTAGATGAAAGGTCGAACCAAAAAACTTGGCCTAGAGACGAGGCAAGTCAGCTAGAGACCTAAATGATTGAATATACATGGACAGGCAAAATGGTCGAGTAAGCTAAAATTATGCACGAGTTATCTATGATTGACAAGGAAAACCTCGCCTAAATTCCGACAAAGCTACGTAGTCGAGCAAACAAAAAATATGGGGAAACCAACTTGACCCATAGAATAGTAAAAATATCCGTAAGTCAAATCATATAAGCAATCAAGGATAATTACAAGTTCATCCACATCTGATATACAAAAAAACCCAAGTGGTATTAAATTATAATAATCGAATAAATCGAATAAAGATTTTCGGAGTAAATAATGAACATATATCTTTTCGAGGTCCTGAATCATGCGTGTAATGCTCAAACTCAATATTTTATTAATTAAATATTTTATTTTATAACCATTTCATTTTTATTTTATTTTATTAATTAAATTTTTTAAATTTTTAAATTTTTAAATTTTAAATTAAATTTAAATAAGTAAATAAACTCGAACAAAGATAAACACGAATCGGTGGGTCCCACGTACAAGGGGGGCAAAATCGACAAATTCTCAAAAATTGCTGATAATTTCGAATGAGACGCCATTTTGATACACCCACTTGTGCCACTTGGCTTTCTTTTAACACCCACACGCCCTGACGTGGCACTAACTAACGCAAGTTGCCGCACTACAGACAAAACAAAAAAAATAATAATAATTTATAATAAAATAAAAAACTGCGTATTTATTTGGGCCTGAAGCGATGTTGATCCAATCCAGAATGTGACGATGTTGGGCCCACGTAGGCCCAGGTGGGCCCGTTAGTATATTTATATTCGAGAAACTCCAATTTTGTCGTGTGTTTCAAGCTTAATATCTAACTAATATCATTGATCACGAATGTAAAAATAATTAAAGAGAAATAATAATAATTAATTAATTTATTGGATTAGTTGGGGGAAGTGGGCCCTACCTCCACGCATATATTTTTTGTCGTGGCATGTGGAGTGGGTTAGAATATTGTAATAATAAAAAAATATGATTGGAATATTGTGAAAATAAGGGTATATCTTAAGTGCATGAACGTCCTCCCAAATTTACTTTGCCGACGTGGCCTAACAAAAATATTAAATATTAAAAATAAATAAATAAAAGTATGCCAAAAAGTTAGGACGGCGCGTCGTCAAATTTGGCGGCTAGTGAAGCCATATGAATTTTCCAGCCGGCAACATGGTACTTTTTTTTATTCTTTTTTTAATATAAAATTTGGGGGATTGGAATATAATATTTTAATTTTTTTTGGACGGGATTAAAAATAAATAAAATTATAATAATTTTGGAAAAATAATTATTTATTTATATAAAAATAATTTAAATGCTGGAAATAAATATGGGCGTTGGTTTTTTCTGCCTTTATCGAGTTTCTTGGGATTTTAATTATAAGAGATAAAAAATAGAATATTTGTAAATTACAAGTCAATAACGCGTCCTTTCTCTTTCTTCTGTGGTTTGGCACTCACCCAAACGCTGATTCAACATAATTATTTAATTATTTAAAATTTAATTTAAATTAATAAAAATGGCTCTTTATACGTTTTAAATAATCTTAAAAAAATATTTTAACTGTCGCTACTTTATTTTTTTTAAAAATATCAGTGTTACAAAAATAATTTTAAACTTTAAATTTTTTATTAATACTTTTTAATTTTTTATTAATTAAAAAATACTTTAAATTTAATATCCTTTACCATGGTAAAAATAAAAAGAATTTTTATTAAAATATTATAAATTTAGAGTTATTTTTATTAAAATAGTCTAAATTTTATAAGCAATGCGTAATTAAATTAAATTAAATAATACGTAAGAAAATAATATCCATTTGATTTAATTTATTTATGCAAAAATAATTTTATTTTTTTTAATTTTTGTTTAGTAGGATATTTTCTGAGAGAAAATTTTTTTTCTTAGATATTTTATTTGACTTTGCATTCCATTTTTTTTTTCTGACTAATTAGTATTTAAGAGTTTTTTCGATTGAGCTAACCGTTGGTAATTTTTAAATTCAATTCAAGTGTTCGAATTGTAATTTTTTTTTTCAATTCAACCATCAGACAATGAACCTAATCATATACCATGGTTGTGTTAGCGTCATTTATTCAAAATTTTATTTTTAATTAAGTAAAATGTTAAAGTTCATAAAATATTTAATTAAAATTTAATGACCCAATTTCAATATATTTTTGAAAAAATTTGAAAATTATATTTAAGAGTTTAAAAAAATAAATAATAACAAATAAATTAAATATCTCTATACATTTAAAATTAATAATAAATTTTGGTGGGTTCAATTTTTTTTTTTTTTTTTTTTTTTTTTTTTTTTTTTT
>NW_019272029.1:3962305-3969496 GCF_002738345.1 Cucurbita maxima | reverse complement strand
TTAATTTTTTTTTTTTTTTTTTTTTTTTTTTGTTTTTCTTCCCTCAAATTTTAAAACGTGTTTGCAGTTGAGAAGTTTTCGAGAAATGTTTCGTTCTCCTTTTCAATCGATGTGAGATCTCACAATCCATCCCATTTAGGGATCTAGTGTCCTTGCTTGCACTCGTACCTCTCTCCAACAATGTAGGATCTTCATCCATCCCCTTCGATGTCCAGTGTCTTCGTTGGTACACTACCTTGTGTCTATCGAGGATCTCACATTAAATAACTTCGTAACCTAACTCAAACGGTACGAGTGGGCTATAATTGATTAAAATTTTAGTGTCAAAATAAAAATAGTCGTTGTGGTGCAGTCAAGTCTGGTAAACTACTTTTTTTTTTCTTTATCATGAACCTAAACACATGACTATAAGGGCATAAAATTAGGCAGACAAGCCCTACGCCTTTGAATCCCACAACCCATGAAGAATGTCACATGGAAAATGCTACAAAGAGAGAGAAAGAGGAAGGGATGTGCTCGAGAATATACCCATAACTCGGTATCCACCGAACTTTCATATGATAATTAATATTTTTATCTACTAAAATTATACTCGAATTGATTATTCATGTATACTTTACCTGTGTTGAATTCTTAGTTTAAAAATTGGATAAATTTGAGCATATCTCAATTAGTTAAAACATATACTTTTGATCAACAAGCTGACATGTTAGATGAATTAAAAAACAGAGGTGTACACGAATTCAGTTGAAAATTTTTAGTTTAACTGGAATAAAGGTATGAAGATCCGTTGAATTTTTTTTTTTAATTATTTTAAAAAATTATATTTATCTATAATTCTCAAATTTACTTCTATGGTGTTACTTAAGAAAGACAAGAATTTATTTGAATGGGAAAAGAAAAATTAAGATACAAATACATTATTTTTTTAAAATTTATTATATAAGATGGATAGTAATATTTTAAAAAAATTTATAAATATTTTTTTAAACAAAATACAAAATTTCGCGATATTTTTATTAATTAATTATAAGTAAATCCACGGACGAATGGATATTAAATTTATAATACACAAAATGTATTTTTCCTTAGAATAAGGTACAATAATGTAACGCTGTCTCGTTCTATTATTTCTGAAAAGGGAAAAGAAAAATATAAAAAATAAAAAAGTTAAAATAAATCATATTTTTGTCGTGGCGTCGACGGTGGAAGGGAACAAACTGTGGAGTTGACGGCATAAAGAAAGGGGTAAAATGGGTATTTTACATGAGTGGGCCCCACTTGCAATGTGCCTACTTCTTCTCACTTTCTTTCAGGAAGAACTCACCCCACCTAACCTTTTGATTAAAACCCTAAAGAAAGAATCCCTTCCGCTTAAAATTAATTCACTTCCCAACAACTAAATTTTTCATTTCAATTCCAAAGCTCTTTCAGTTTCTCTTCCAAGAATCGATAATCTCCCAACTTTCCCACCCTTTTTTCTCTCTCAAAATCCTTTCAGTTAACTGTCTTCTTCTTGAAGAATGTGTGGAGGTGCTTTAATCTCCGACTTTATTCCGACGACTCACTCCCGGCGAGTCACCGGCGAACATCTTTGGCCTAACCTCAAGAAACCTGGCTTCGGAAATCAATTGTCCAAGCCGGTTAAGTCTGATATCATTGACATTGATGATGATTTCGAGACGGATTTCCAGCATTTCAAGGACGATTCCGATTTGGAATTTGATGTGGAAGAGCTCGTTGATGTCAAATCATTTGCCTTCTCTGCTGGTGGAAGCCCTGCCGTTCCTTCTGCTCGTGGTAACTTTCTTTTCCTAAGCTAAGCTTCCTTTGATTGCTGTTCTGATGTTCATTTTACGCCTTACTGCTTCTTGTTCGGTAGTCTATCTAATTTCTGTTCAGTGACTTTTAATGCATGGCCTCCGTTTGTTCTCTTTCTGTTTTCGACATTCAGCTGGTTTGTGGTAGATCCGTTACTGCCTTCTTGATTTTGATAGATGTTTAGGGGAGCATGTTCTTTCATGTGGAAATTCACTTTCTGATCATTAGGTTTCGAGCTGCAGAAACGAATTCTTTTGAGGAATAAACTGAGAACCTTTTTACTGATTTTTTTTTTTTTTTTTTTTTAAAAAAAAAGGACGGGAGTGATAGATCTAGCCAATAACCATGGATTTACATTTTTATTTGATTATAAATCAAGCTTCTATGCCTCGAATTTTTAGATTTTTCTTAGTAGTACCATAAATATTGATGAGATTACCACATGATCGAATTTGTTACATGATGTTTACTGCTTTACATTTTTTTTTTTTTTTTTTTTTTATATTAATGAAAGTTCTTCTGAGTTCTCAACTTTTTTGGATCGGCTAACGTAATTGCCATATAAGTTGTGGCTTAGTCAATTCATCTTATTGGTTGAACATTCATAAAATGCGTTGAACCGAATTTTTGTTCTTATTATTTTCTTTCTGTTCTTTTTTTGTTTGTTTGTTTTGGTGGTCCTTCCAATTATTCATCTTATCGTACCCAATGGATATTTGAAAAAAAGTGGATGATCAGTTAACTTTTCCTAACATTTTCCACGTTCCTGTCGTTTGTAGTTTCTGGATCCCTTAAATCCTTTTATTTCTGGACAGGGATGGATTCAATTTTGTTGCTATGTTTTTCCCTCCTCCCGATCTGTCTATTCTTTCTTCTTCATTGATTTTAAAAAGATGTATACATTTTGCAGCTTCAAAATCTGTAGAATTCTCTGGTCAAGCTGAAAAATCTGCAAAAAGAAAGCGAAAAAATCAGTACAGGGGAATCCGACAGCGACCATGGGGTAAATGGGCAGCAGAAATTCGTGATCCACGGAAAGGAGTCCGTGTGTGGCTTGGCACTTTTAATACTGCTGAAGAAGCTGCTCGAGCATACGATGCTGAAGCACGACGAATTCGTGGAAAGAAAGCTAAGGTCAATTTTCCCAATGAAGCTCCACGAACTAATGGAAAGCGTTCAGCAAAGACAAACCTTCAGGAACCAGTAATTAAAACTAGTTTGGCAAAGACCCAATCAGATCAAATCCAGAACAATGGTTTCGTGAACAACTCTGATGAAGATTACTATAGCACCGTGAGTTTCTTGGACGAAAAACCGCTTACAAATCAACTCGTCAACATGAATTTATTCCCTGCTAACGCAGATGTTGCAATGAAAACCAGTCCACCTTCTTCTGATGTTGCACCTATGTACTTCAATTCAGATCAAGGGAGCAATTCCTTTGAGTACTCTGACTTTGGATGGGGAGAGCAGGGTGCAAAGACTCCTGAAATCTCGTCCTTTCTTTCAGCTTCCATGGAGAATGAAGATTCTTACTTTGTGGAGGATGCATCTCCAAGCAAGAAAGTTAAGTATAGCCCAGAGACTATGGAGGTTTCTCAAGGCTCTGGAAAGACTTTATCTGAGGAGTTATCTTCTTTTGAGTCTGAGATGAAATACTTCCAGATGCCATATCTTGATGGCAGCTGGGATGCATCAATGGATGCCTTCCTTGCAGGCGAGACAGGAAACCAGGATGGCGTAAACTCAGTCGACCTTTGGTCCTTCGATGATTTTTCGGGAATGGTCGGCAGTGCCTTCTAAGCAAATCTTGTCCAGATTGCTAGGTTATGTAAATAAAAGCTACATATTAGTGAGTTTTTGACATCTTTATCAGTTCCTCCCTAAATTTTCCAGCTTTTTCAAAAAAAAAAAAAATGTATACTCCTTCCTACAGGATGATCATCTCCTTTGTTTGTTTTGCTTGTAAAAGCTTGAATTTCTTACATAAACTTATTGCAGGAACATTTGTCCTCTGTTATGGCAATGGACGTGAGAGAGATCTGCCTGCATAAGCAACGGCTTAACAACAAACATGGCTATTGGTTTGTATGTTGTGAGGACATGTAGTACGACTTGCTTGGTAGGCTACATTTCATGTTTCAGACCATAATATGGGAATCTCAAAACTAATATATGCTTGTACTGATGATGATAGACTACATGTTGTTGGCTTGCTATGGATGTTGAAAACTTGATGAATCTCAATTCTGCCTTTCGTGTTTGTGTGAATGAGAATGGATGGTTGTGCTATTCTTTTCTTTTCAGATTTCTTCAGTACTTTATAGTTCATAAACCGAAACTGAGAGGTTCGATTATTGTTTTGTACTAAGCAAATATGCAATGAAAATGTTTGTTCGGGCACGAATGAAGCTTCTCGGATCCCAGCCATATCTTATCCTGTTTGTGTACAGTTTTGAGCTTGAATGGTTGTGACATTCTTTTCTTTTCAGATTTCTTCCGTACTTTATAGTTCATAAACCAAAACCGAGAGGTTCGATTATTGTTTTGTACTAAGCAAAATGTTTGTTCGGGTGCGAATGAAGCTTCTTGGTCTCATCATATCTTATCCTATCCTGTTTGTTTACAGTTTTGAGCTAGAATGGTTGTGCTATTCATTTCTTTTTCAGATGTCTTCCATACTTCAGTGTTCATAAACCGAAACCGAGAGGTTCGGCATACCTATATCTTATCCTGTTTATGTGAAGTTTTGAGCTAGAATTTTTGTAGATCATGTTCATTGTTTCATCTGTTTCTATGTGTTTCTTTTGAAATTGCAGCTTTGAAAGATGATGGGATTGTGAAGATGTTTAGGGTTTGTAATGGAGGAGGAGAAAAGCGTGGGATCAGTTTGGCTCTGGTTAGGTCAAAGTCATGGATGGGCCATTTGTTGAGCATGGCATCCTCGTTTTGTGGTTTGGCCCTATTCTCCCACTCACATGTTATTGCAAGTGCAGAGCAAGTTCCTATTTTAAGCTGTTTCTTGCATGTGATTTCATTCGACCTTTTTTCTCAAAAGACTTCAAACTTTTCAAAATTAAGGAATAAAATACTGTTAGTTTATATCATGATTTTAGATTCAGATAGTTAATTTTTTTTTTAACATATTATCTAAATATATAATATAATTAATAAAGAAAATCATTAAAGATAGATTTACATATAAGTTCATTTGGTTAATGCGTCTTATTTAAGGGGTTCATATAACCTAACAACTTAACTATAAATGTTGAGTTGGGTTATTTAAGAGTGTTCATATAACCCAATAACTTGATCAATTTGGACTACATAATCCAAACTATAAATGTTGAGTTGGGTTCTTATTTAAGGGTGTTCATATAGCCCAATAACTCAACCAATTTGAACTACATAACCTAAACTATAAATGTTGAGTTGGGTTGAATGTTCGCAAATTAGTGTACTTTTTTTTACAACACAATATACCAAAGTTTTAATGTTGTGGATTATTGGGTGTGAGTCACACATTGGTTAATTTAGTCACACATTTGCCATGAGAGGATAATCTTTATGAGAGGACCATCAAGCAAAACCATGAGATGACAATATCATACTATTGTAGAGAGTCGTGATTTTTTAATATTTAATTATTAATATAGTAAATTTATTTAAATAATTGAAAAAAACAGCTCCATAAATTAACCCAAAAATTGTCCCTCTTTTCTCTATGTTAACTTCAATTTTTTAATAATTATATATTTTGAAATATCAATCTTCCAATTGCAGCATTATAGGCAATTATTCCATGTACCATCAGAAAAATAAAATCTAATCATCTCAATCTCGTGATTAAGTTAAGAACACTTGTAATTTTCTTGATTATTATTTTAAAGAAAAACAGATTCTTAATTTTGTTCTCAAGAATACTACGAAAATTCGTTACTTTTACATCAAGTTGCAAGCCTTCGAAGAACAATAGAGAGTTTAAGAATCTTAAGCAAGAAATCAAATTCCAAATTCCGCCATTAGAAGTTGCTATTATTCTTGATTTAATCCGTGTTCTTCGTGTCTCCAAAATGGCCGTCAATGGATGTTCTCGCATCTGGAACTCGATTTTCCAATCGCTTTTGCTGCCACCAGATCTGTACGCTTTATACTCTGAAACGATTCTGCCTTTTCCTCCTCTTCATCGCTCTCTTCTCGATCATCGCGATCGCCATCGCCGCATTGCCTGTAATCTTCCTGTTAAAGCCTCGACAGCCGATCTTTTCTCTCGAATCACTGCGATTGGATTGGTACAACATTAGCCTCAACTCTGGCTCTCCATTTATTTCTTCGGTTTTCACCTTGACTCTCAAATCTCAAAACCCTAACAAAATCGGCATTAAGTATAGTCCGTCGAGGCTTCTCCTGATCCACGATGGAAACGCCATGATCGGAACCATACGAGTCCCCGAAGTGTTCCAGCCCGCTCGTAGTGACGATCGGAGTGTTCGAACTCGTCTTCTGCTGCATCGATTCAATGTCGATTTGTTCGATGCGACGCCAGAGTTCGTTGAGATGAAAATCATTGGCGATATTGGTGTAGAGCTGTTTGTGCTTCATATGGCTGTGATCAAGATGAAGGTAAGGTTTATTTGTTATTTGCATTCAACTCTGGAGCTTCCATGGAAGAATTTGTCTGTAAATTAATTCTCCTATTGCGGATTGAATGGTTGAGTATTTTGCTTTAGGTTGCTCTGAACTGCAATGTGGATGTTCATTACAGAGGGCTTAATTTCAGAGAACAATTACTCGGCAATGGAGCAACCGTTACAAAAGCTTTAGTACGCTCATCTTCCCCTCCCCTCCCCCTAAATATATATTATATTTAGGCTTAGGTTTGTTGGAGGATGAAAGTCGTACTCATTTAGGAAATGATCATGAGTTTATAATAAAAGAATACTCTCTACATTGATGTGAGACATGAAAGCCCAAAGCAAAGACATAAGGTCTTATACTCAAAGTAGACACTATCATACCATTGTGGAGAGTCGTGTTCATCTAACATGGTATCAGAGTCATGCCCTAAACTTTGAAAGTCTCCTATAGGCTTATTTAGGAAATGATTTTGAGTTTATAATAAAATAATACTCTCTTCATTGGTGGTGTGAGACCTTATGGGAAGCGAAAACAAAGTTACGAGAGCTTATGCTGAAAGTGGACAATATTATACCATTTTAGAGAGTCGTGTTCATATGACTCGATAACTCAACGAATTTCGACTAAATCCAAATTATAAAAATTGGGTTGAGTTAGATCTTTTTTGTTCCGAGTTCCGTTGATTTTGAAATTTTAAAATTTGGTTCAATTTGTAGATTTTTTTTTTTTTTT
>NW_019272029.1:3936089-3962132 GCF_002738345.1 Cucurbita maxima | reverse complement strand
TTTTTTTTTTTTTTTTGGTTTTTTTTTTTTTTTTTTTTTGTTGTTGTTGTTGTTGTTAGGGTGAACGTGCAAATATAGGGTAATAATCCAACCCAACCTAGAATATTTGTTATTTGAACTTTACGATATTTTAATTATTAATGTAATATGTATGGTAGATAAATAGAATTTTTAAATAATTAAATAGATGATTGGATTTGGTTGCCTTGTCTTGTGAACTCTGTTCGTGTTTTTCGGGTCATCAACCCAAAATTTGAGAGTCGGTGGATTTTTTTTATTTTTTTTTATTTAATGTTGTTGAACTCTAAAAGCAATTATTTGTAAATAAATTATGATTATGAAGGAAATTAATTTACTTAGTCTCTTGATTTTCAGGATTCATTTCCTTCCAACTCCAACACAACGGCCACAAACTGTGGCGTCGCTTTTTACTTATGAAGATGCTTAACTCACTAATTAAGTAATTAATGGTTAAGTGTTTTGTTTAATCTCTTTTTGGATTTGTTTGTTTTATTTACTCATTTCCTTCCTCACCCAATTATTTGGATTTTTCTTTTTCTAATGTATAATTCATTTTTTAATAATCGGCATCACAATATAGATAATATTATTAGTAAAACACGAACGTTTTTTTAATTATCTATTATATCATTTTAATTTCATCAAATTTTATCTAATTGGTAGGTCACCTTATCATCTTGCTGATGTTGTTAACGGCGCACGACTAAAACTAGGGGTGTACATCCAACCCGCTAACCTAAGAATCCAACTTGAATGATAAGAATTGGTTTGGGTTTAAAAAGACTTTCTGGTTCATTTTTTGGAACCCAAAATTCTTAAAAAAGGCCCAAGCCCACACAGACCACCCAAGAGTCATGTTGGTTTACTCTGCCGCATAGCGCACATGCACTATGATGAGAGATTGAGTTAACAAGTGTAAAGATAATTCATCTATCCTATTGTCTCTCCGATCGTTCTCATCTCACAACATTTGTCGTTGTTCTCATCTCATAGCAAACGTTTATGTCGCTTGTCAGTCATCTTTTTATTTCTCCGTCACACTCTCTTCTCGACTCTCATTTCTCCACTCGATTTCATCTTTGTGTTTCTTGTTGGACATCGCCGTCGACTGTTTCTTCGCTTAGCTTTCCGTTTCATTTATGTCGAACTTCTACGCTTTATTTTTCTTGTCAGACTTCTCCGCTCTATGTTTCTCGTCGGAGTTCTCCGGCAGTAGGTTGTTTCTCCACTTCTTGTCTCTTTTTAGTTTGAAACAACCCGAACCTAACCCGAAAATAAAACGTTGCGTTGGGTTGAATTGTAAAAATTTTCGGGTTGAGTTGAGTGACCAATCCAACCAACTCGAATTTTTGAGTTGATTCAAAAAAATCACTCAACTCATCCCGACTTAAATCAAACAAAAGTAAAGTAAAAATTATGGGACTTAAATATGTTATGGTTTTTATACACTTCAGTTATTATATTAGCCGATATTAAAAATATATGAAAGTAAATTTATAATAAATCAATAATTTTATTAGATAGGATTAGGGTGCTTTTATAGCAAAACCGAATAGTGTTCACAACTCAACTTAATGTTGAGTCATAGCAACAACTATTTATTATAGTTGGCAGGGCTTGGAAGTAAGCTACTAGCGCCTATCGGCAAGAACTAGGCGTAGCTTGGTTAGCTTCGATTCACTGCAAAAAACTCCTCCAGGCGGAGAAGCTAGAAGCCTTCTCGATCTATGAGGGGAGACTGCTTGAGTTCTAAGCCAACAATCCCTACCTCGATTGTTTGACTTCTTATTTTCCAAACATATTTGAATTGAATTTGGTCCATTTGAGTTATTTTTTTTAATTATTTAAAAAAAAATTATTTATTCCCTATACCGTTACGCTAATAAATAAAATCTCATAAAATTTAAATATCAAATATTTTTATCTAATAAGAGCTCTCCATCGTCAACTCAGATAATCTTTTCTTTTTTCTCCACATAAATTTTAAACTCATAATCATTCTCTAAATTAGAGAAAGTAATGACTGTAGTGACTCTGATTACTAATGTTAGAATTCAACTCTTACCGATCCAACACAGGAATATCTTAAATTTGGTAAGTGTTAAAAATTTTTAAAATAACATATTTCCAAGAACACATGATTCTTAAGAACACGAGAAGAATCCATCTCCATCGATCAGTTTCCGAAGATGATCACATCAACTTCCCTTTCTTCTTCTCGATCTTCTTCACAGTTTTCTTCATTGCACGAAGCTCTCGAATCGCCGATGTTCATTCGTCGACAAAACACGTCGCCTTGTTCGTATTCGGCGATTCCTTTTTCGATTCTGGAAACAACAATTTCCTCAACACCACCAGGGGGTACCGCGCCAATTTCATGCCCTACGGCGAGACTTTCTTCAAATATCCGACCGGAAGATTTTCCAATGGCGGTCTCGTGCCAGATTTCATCGGTGAGTACTCAAAACAGAGACTGAACTAAAAATCGTACTCGCTTCATTTTCGTATCTCTTTAATCTTGAAACAAATTTTACCTTACAGCGGACTATGCGAATCTGCCATTGATTCTGTCGTATTTAGATCCTCGCACCAAACGCTACAACTACGGCGTGAATTTTGCATCCGGTGGAGGCGGCGTTTTAGTCGAAACTCACCGAGGATTCGTACGAACCAGTCGATGAAATGCATTGATTTGTTGTTTTGCGATCTTCGTTTTCTCTGATGAATGTTGAATGTATTGATTTAATTTTACAGGTCATAGACCTTGGAACTCAGCTCAGGAACTTCAAGAAGGTGGAAAGATCGATTAGGAAGAAGCTCGGAAGATCCAGAGCCCGTAGATTGCTTTCGAACTCTGTTTATCTGTTTGGTATCGGAGGAAACGATTACATCGTTCCTTTTGAAGGCTCCCCTGTTCTTAAGAAGTACACCAAAACAGAGTACGTGAATATGGTGCTCGGAAACGCCACCAAGGTGCTCGAAGTGAGTTTTACAAAATAATATATATTAAATATATATTAATTTCCTCCGATTTTTTTATATAAATAGAGATAGTGTAACTGCTCGAGCCCATAGATGTTTAGTTCTCCTCCTTAACCGATCAATGTGGGACTCCTCAATCCACCGTCTTGAGGATCAACGTCCTCGCTGACACTTGTTCCTTTCTCTAATCAACGTGGGACCTCAATTCACTCCCTTTCGAGGCCCAGCATCCCTGGCACACTGCCTCTTTTCCACCCCTTTTGGGGCTTAGCCTCCTAGCGAGCATTCGCTACCTTCTCTAATCGACGTGGGACCCCAATCCACTTCCCTTTGGGGCCAGCATCCTTGCTGGCACACCGCCTCTTGTCCACCCTCTTCAGGGCTTAGCCTCCTTGCTGGCACTCATACCTTCTCTAATCGATGTGGGACCCCCAATCTACTCCCCTACGGACTAGCGTCCTTACTAGTACACCGCCTCTTGTCTACCCCCTTTGGAACTTAACCTCCTCACTGACACTCATTCTCTTCTCTAATCAATGTGGGACTCCCAATTCACTCCCCTTCGAACTCAGCGTTCTTGCTGGCACATCAGCTCTTGTCCACCCTTTTCGGGGCTTAGTCTCCTCGTTTGTACATCCTCCGTGTCTGGCTCTGATACCATTTGTAACAACTCAATCCCACCGTTAGCACGTATTGTCCTCTTTGGTTTTTCCTTTTCGAGCTCCCATCAAAGTTTTTAAAACATGTCTAACAGAGAGAGGTTTCCACACCTTATAAACAATGTTTGTTCTCCTCTCCAACCAACGTGTAATCTCACTATAGTATCTCTTATTAGCATACCAATGATTCTTCTCTCAATAAGAACGAGCACAATTCGAGTGTGTATATATATATATATTTAGTTTGAAGCTGGATTAAACCAAAACTATTTGATGTGGTAGGAAATATACAAGAAAGGAGGAAGAAAATTTGTGGTTGCAGCGGTGGCTCCTATAGGTTGTATGCCAAACACGAGACTGAAGACAGGGAGGCAGCATGGAAGGTGTTGGGATGAGCCATCGGCGCTTGCAAGGCTCCACAATCAGCTTCTTCTTCCTATTGCTCTGCAGAAGCTTGCTAACAAACTCAAAGGATTCAAATACACCGTTGCTGATACCTATACTGTGCTTCAAAACAGAATAGACAACCCTTCAAAATATGGTAACCCCCCAACAATATTCTTCATGTTTCTTAAATTCTCTTTGATTTTTAGTATATTGGTAAGGTAAGGCAGAAAGTGACAGCATATATTTTTTGATTTTGTGCTTAAAACAGTGTCCATAAAAAGAAATGACAGAGTAGAAAGTAGGAGAAAAAACTAAACTATCCCGATGAGAGCTTTCGTGTCATTAGCGAATGGTTATGGTTAAATATAGTAGACTCCTTTTTGTCTCTCTCACGTAAAGAGGGTTCATGTTGTCTTGGGAACTGTTTGTAGAATAAAGTCTCCTAAACACCTCATTCGGTAAGCTGGGATCGAAAAGAAGTAGGTAATGTGTAACGGCCCAAGCCTACTACTAACGCACATTGTCCTCATGTTGTCTTGGGAACTGGTATTCTTGTTCATTGTAGAATAAAGTCTCCTAAACACATTATTCTCGGTGAGTTAAAATTGAAAAGAAGTAGGTAATGTGTAACGACCGAAGCCCATTACTAACGGATATTGTCCTCTTCCCTTTTGGGCTTCCTCTAAATGTCTTTAAAACACGTGAGAGGTTTTTGTTGAGGATTTTTGGGAGGGAGTCTCCTAAACAACTCATTCAGTAAGTTAGGATTGAAAAGAAGTAGGTAATGTGTAACAATCCAAGCCCACAGTTTTAAAAACATGTCTATTAAGGTTTCTGTCGAGGATTGTTGGGAGAGAGTCCAACATGGGTTAATTTAGAGAATGATATAAGTTTACAAGTAATGAACATATTTTCATTGTTACAAGGCGTTTTGAATAAGCTCAAAAGCAAAGTCAAGAGAGCTTATGCTCAGTGGATAATATCATACCATTGTAGAAATCAGTGATTTTCTAATAGTTTCCACACCCTTATAAAACGGTATTTCGTTATCTTCCTCAATTGATATGGGATCTCACATAATGAATTATTCACCATTTTTTAGCATACCGTCAATATATTAATGTTACTTTTGAAACCTTGTGTGGAACTGTCAATATATTGACGATAAAAATATTTTTAAACTTTTAAAAGAAATTCTAAATGTTGTTTTTTTTATAGATATTATTAAAATATTATAATATTAATTAAATAAAATATTTTAATTGTAAAAGTATTCTTAAATTCTTATTAAACTTAAATTAATTAATTAATATTTTTATTAATTTAGACTATTTTATTATTATTTCTTGGCTATGAATCTATTTCATTTATATATTTGTTAACCTCTCATTTAATTTATTATTATTTTCTTATTTGTTTAATAAAAAACGTGTTCCACAGCTGGAAGTCCATATGCCTCAGTAATGGCATCAATTATTTTTTTAAGAAAAATCTTTTTTTTTTAAAACGTTTATTATTAATTATCTCATAGTTAAACATATCTCGGAAATAATGCTAAATACCAATTTATTTTATTTTATTTTATTTTTGCCTTATTCTATTCTCAAAATATAATTTATATAATTTAATTTTATATCATATTTATATTTATTCATGCGAAAAAACAACATAATAATGGTTAAATATAGCAATTTGTAATTAATTTAATATACATATTTACTTACGATATCAAATATCATAATAAATTATATAAAATTCCTTTGAAACGTACTAGATGTAACAATAATATAATTTATATTTTTAAAGTAAAGGCATCATATAATTTGATTGAAAGCATAGGATAAAATGGAATATATCACATAATAATTTTGTTATTATGTATTCCATTTTAACTTGAGCTCAAATTCACTACAATATAAAACTATTTGCATTAAAAATAAAAAAAGATTTGGAAGAAGTAAAATGATTGGATAACCGAGAGGCGTATCAATTCGAACTATTCAACCCACTCTAGATTGAATTGGATAACCGAGAGGGTTCACACATTTACATTTTTTTTATCGAGTCAACTCGACTAACTCGAACATAAGGTTTCTAACTCAATCCTACTTTTAAGTTTATAATGAAAACTAAATGTATTTAACGTTTGTAATTTTGAGTTTTATGAGATTTTAGTTGTTATTATTGAGAATATTTGCTAAAATCATCTCGCCTAAATTAGTGAAATTTTGTCTTTATAATCATTTATAGAATCAAATAAATTATTAAAAAAAATAAAAATAAATAAATAGGTTGCTAAAACAAGTCTCTAATACCATGAGAATATTTGCGAAAACCACTGTGAGAGCTCCATGAGAATTAAATAAATTACAAATGATATGAAAGAGTAATAAATAGAAAAAGTAATAAATATCAATGAATATATGATCTTTCACTATAATAAAAAGACAAATATGATAATTATGGCAAATCACACTAAAAGGTGAAAGTTTTCTATTTATAATCATTTACCGAAAACATTAGTTGGGAACAGTAATAAATTGATACAAGATATTTAAGGGCAAATATGATACATAAATCCTAATTCTGAAGCTCATGGTTGCTTTCCAACACCTAACACCTAACACCTGATAGCTCTCTTCTCTCTGATTCTATTCTGTATGGATCTCTTGTTGATACCTTTTAGTACTGGATCATTACACGTTCAAATATTGCCCATGTTATCAATTCTGTAAGTCAATTTTTGCATGTCCCTGCTCTATATCACTTTATTGAGGTCAAACGTATTTTTCATTATCTTAAGATTATCATTTTATTCGGAAACTTGTCGTTGCTAGCAAACATCACATATAGTATGTACATTCCCATCGTTAGGTTTTGGTTGACATTTTCACAAAAAATGTTTCTTGACCTCTTTTTGAATTTTTTAGATCTAAGCTTCATGTTCGTTTAAGTCCGACGTTTAGCTTGCTGGGGAAGGGGTGTTAAAGATATTTAGTCTTGAATTATGATTTATCATATATATTATATTTGACCATTTATTATAGGTAAATATCTTGTATGATTGAGAATATTTTGCTTCCATTACAGTTTAACATAGTTACCATATTTGATTCTTTATAGACAAATATCTTATATGATATTTAGCCTCCGGTTGAACATAGGTATCATATTTACCATTTTATTATACGCAAATATCTTATATTCATTGATGGTTCTTTCTATTGTAATTTATTTGATCCTATAAATGATTATAAATTGAGAATTTACCCATCGTTTAGGTGTGATGGTTTTAGTAAATATTCTCATGGTATCATACCAAATATTTGATTATATTTATCGGAAAAAAAGATCACTGTTCTAAACGGAGGGAGTTTTGATATCATGAGAATATTGGCTAAACCCACCTCACCTAAATTGTGGTGAAATTTTCCCTTTATAATAATTAAATAAATTACCAATAAAATAAAAAGAGCAATAAATGGATACAAGATATTTTTCTGTAATAAAAAGACAAATATGATTCTATGAGAAATCGTAATAGAACAAAATATATTCAATCATACCATATATTTGTCTATAATAAAAGAACAAATATGATATCTATAAAAAATCGTAATAGAAAACAAAATATCCTCAATCATACAAGATATTTACCGCTAATAAAGTATCAAATATGATATATATAGTAAACTATAATCCATGACTAAATATCCTTAATAAATATAATTATACAGTACAATAGTGATTTCTTTAAATTATAATAAATAAAAGACAACCGATAACTCCACAAAAATAAAAGAAATGTGTTGAGTTGTAAACTCTGCTCAAGATGCTCGGGTCATCAAATCAATAAATAAAAGAAATTTAATTGGTCCAAAAGATTTTTCTAACTAAACTCAATTCAGTACGAGATCGGTGAGCCGTTTAGGGTCGAGGATCCCACCCTCACCAACCTTGTCTATTTAAGTATTGGCTTGTGTGTCACCTTATACAAATTAATTTATTTATTTTAACAAATTATTGGTTTTAGACTTCCAATATTTAAAAAAAAATATATAATATTAACTCAAAATTTGAAAAATTCAACCAAAAAATGTTGGATATATATATATATTTTTACACATTTGTAGCTTTCAATTTCCTTGTAATATAATATTTATATTGAAAAAATCCAAATAGAAATTGCTCAATTAATTAATTAATTATTATGTAGGAGGTAAAAATAAAGCTAAATTAATAAAATACCTCTAAATCTTATAAGACATCCTTAAAGTTTCATAAAGTTTCCCTTACGATTAATTTAAATAGAAACCATTAATATTTTGTTTAAAATACTCTTAAACTCTTTTTAATATTAGTTTTGAGATTTTAAGAGTATTTTAGAAACATGGTACAGACAAAGGTATTTTTTTATTTTTTAAAATAAAATATTAATTGTCTCCCTAAAAAAAATTAATAATATGGGTATTTTTTTTTATTAATTTAATCGGGCAAATATTACCCTAAAATAAAATTTATGCAATTTTGATATTTGATTATTAATAATAAATAAATAGATTTGCAGTTTGCATATGATGAGGAGGAATCACTTAAAGTTGGGATCCAAAAAGGAAGTCTATTGGTTTGTTTTTTGGTTGCATATTAAAAGTGAGTAAAAGATGCCTTTTATTATTTATTTATTTATTTATTTTCCCAATATTAAAAAAGCCAAATTTAAAACAGAATCCAACGTGTAACCAAACACAAATTATATTATTTTTTTATTTAATTTATTAATTTAACGCCGGGCTTCCTCCACTCTAAATTATTGCTTTATATTTTATTGTCTACCGTCTTTTTCACTTTTAAAGTTATTTTTTATAATTATTCAAAATTAAATGGGTTTTATTAGTCTCACACTTACCTACCAAAAAGTCGCTCACCCTCACTCACCTGATTTTTATGAATTTATTGCCTTTCTTTTCTTTTTAATATTATAAAAAAATAAAAATAAAAATAAACTTTCCTTTACATTTATTTCCGGTTTGAGTTGGTTGACTTTTTAGAAAATTGAAAAATTTTAATTGGTTCGTGTGTTGACAATTTTTTTTATTCAAAATAGAGTTATAACCAAACTCTATTATATTTTATTCTCGAGATTATTAGAATATTTGACGTATATAATCGATGTTAATGATATATTCTGACTTGTGAATGTTTAATAATTTAAAAAAAAGTAAATTATTTTAAATTTGTTATTAGCTATAAAAAAAAATTAAATTGTTATTTGGGTATAACTTGTAAAAGTGGAATAGTATTATTTAAACTCATGGTATTAAAAAAAATTAAAAAAAAAATAAATAAAAGATAGCGTGTGAGAAATAAAATAAATAATTAAAGTGGTTAAATGTACAGTCAGTCACGGACACACGCCGTTCTCGCCACTGGCCACAGTCGCCCAACTGACACGTTAGCTGACAAATTATGGACATGCTTTGCTTCATTTACCAGCAATTAATTAACATTTTATTATATAGTTTTTTATTTATTTTTTATTTTTATTACTAACAAATTAACCGTCTTATATTTATATTCTATCACTGCTCAATGATTCAAAATTATTGTAAATTAATTATAATTATTTATAAAATTAAATTAAATTATCGTAATTTTATTTATAAAATGTCACGTTGTTTCTCAAAAAGAAAAAAAATATTAGATCAAACTTCATTTTCCCAATCAACGTGATTTACGACGACAAAAAAGGGAGAGAAGGCTACGTGGCACAAAAACCAAGCGAGTACGAAAGTGAGTTCGGTAGACGCGCGAGTGGGATATAAACTCCCTATCAAAGACACGACACGTGCCTCATTGTCGGCTGAAGAAGAAAGACAACAATTAGTTGTGGCTTGCACATTTTCACGTTGTGGAAATTAAGAAGTCTACGTATTGGCCACATCAACTGCCAGCTGTCTCTAGCCACGTTTGAAGATGTCAAGATCTTTTTCAAGCCCATAATCCCCTCGCCGTTCGATCGAGATCATACGGTCAGATATTAACCACCTCAGTTTCCTATGCGAATTAACTAATATTATTTTAAGGTTTGACGTAAATAATAATAATAATAAATGAAAAATAAGGAAATAAATGTATCTAGAAAAAGATTGAAGTGGTATTTGGGTTAATTAAATTAAATTAAATTAAATTAAATTTCTTGGCCAGCTTTGCTTCCTTTTATTAATATTAAAAATTTGATTAAGCATCATTGTGCAAGCAAAGGATTTCATTTTCATAACCAAAAATTTGGTTGCCATCATCATCAGAAAATGATTATATTCAAATCATTAATTTCTAATGAATAATGTTAATAAAACATTTAATCTCACGTAATACAAATGAATCGTTTATTATAAAAAAAATAAATAATAAAAAATATGGGATTTACTGACAAAAATATTTTGTCTCTAGCATTTTTTTCGGGTTTTATGAATATTTGATGTTTGTAATTGATGTTAGTGATGCATTGTGACTAATAAGACTTCTCATGGATAAATTTGATTTTTTAAAAAATAATTAAATAAAAATAACTCGACAACTCAACCCAATCTAACATGAAAACAAAGGGCTGAGTTTGTCTAAAATATTGTTCCAATCCGACTCTACTGTATCTTTAAAAAAATAATATATGTAAGGTATGTAATGTGATGTGCCACATTAGTTGGGAGGAGAACAAATCATCATTTTAAGGGTGTGGAAACCTTCTCTTAGTAGACTCGTTTTAAGGTCTGGAGGGGAATCCCGAAAGAGAAAGTTCAAAGAGGACAATATCTGCCGCTTGCCTGGGCAGTTACCAATTAGTTATGGATGATGACTAATGAAATTTTAGTTATTAATGTGATATGTACTGTAGATAAGCTTTTTGTTTAAATAACAATAAAAGTCGGGTTGAGTTGTGAATTATATTCGAGTTGTTCGGGTTACAAATTCAACTAGCCTGATATTTCAAGTTAACCACTTAAAAGATTTTTTTTCAATCCAACTGCGACATAAGTCGTCAGTAATATTATATATTTAATAATAGCTAATAAGAAGACTCCAAGCAAGGCCAGATGGCATAGGCATATTCGCTTTTCATCTCTCAACGTGTTTATTTATTCCCTTTTAAAAATTAATTGTTAAATTATTGACTTCTTTATATTAAAAAAAAACAAAAATTACTTTTAATTTTCTTAAAAAAAATTGAATTATGAGAACATTCTTCCACGCAATGGTGGAAAAATTATAAATAATTGTGATAAATGTAAAAAGACAAAATACCCCCCGCAAACGGAGCAATAAAAAGTGAAAAAAAAACCGTGCTAGAAAACGTGCACCCTATCGCAACCCGACAAAACACTGGGTCCGAGTTAACAATGTGACTCGGACCGGTTCGACTCAGTGGTTCGGGAGACTCGGTAATTGAGTTACCCACCAATGGAGGTGTTTCCAGAAAGAACACAATGATTGGGCGGCCTATAATTAGTATAACGGCGAATTAATTACGATTTTATAATTTAATTTACTTATAAAAGGAAGAAAATTAAAAACCCCTAAAAATTATATTTGTTTTTTTTTTTTTTTCCCTCGCTCTTTTATCAATTATTATTATTATTATTATTATTATTATTATTATTACCATAATTTGTGTGGATACAGTCTTCGAAGCTGTTTTCTGCCATTTTTCTGCTACAACCTCCTTGCTTCTCTTCTCCATACGAGTACGATCTGAACTGGTTTCATCTCTATTTCTTCAAAAAAGCTGTTCATCTTCGTCCTTCCGTTAGTGGTTTGACTTCTTGGACTTGTTCTGTTGCGTCATTTTTATCCTCTTCAATGTTGTTTTGATTCCATGGCGTCTACTGTTCTTGAGCATTTTCTCTTTCGCCTTCGTCTTCTGAGGGTTGATGTGTGATGAGTGCTTTACTGATTGAAGTTTTTGAGGATTTTCCTGTAGCGAGGGAGGTTTGCTGTTGAAATTGAGTTTTGCGTGGTTGAGAATTTGGTTTTTGGTGGCGAGGTTGGGACTTGAGGTTTGGAGATCGAAAGTATGGGTGCGGAGATTGAAGAACAGAACTGGATTCATGATAAACCCGATCCTAATTCTCTCTGCTTGCAGAAATTCAGGCTCTATGAGACGCGTTCGGTAAATATCTCGTGCTTGAATTATTGAAGACACGCTTTCATGCATCTTTAATCTGATTCCATATAATCTCTGTCGTCATTTCCATACGTTTTTTCAAGTTCTGAATCTATTGTTCATCTTGGTTTTGATTCAGTACGATTTTGTTCTTGATTTGTTGGGTCGACTAGGGTAATTTTCGTTTAATTATTCCCATGGGTATCTCGAAATGGATCTAAGGCCTCCTTGAGCACGATTTGTGTGATTTGGTGTTGGAGGATCCAAGTAGAGGAGGAAATTGACATCTTCAGAAGACGCGCTGTTTCAATTTGAACAATGATTTGCCCATATTTGAACCTGTGTACAACCTACTCAAAGATTTGCTTGTATGGTTTGGTTGTTTTAGAAAAAATTTGAGGTTTTAAACTTATAAGACATTGTTTCTGAAAATGGGATGTTTAGATATATCGTTGCTGGTTTCTTTTGTTTACTCTCCAGTCTCATATTACAAAAATGCATGCCTCCACCATAATCCTTTTTGGGTGTAACAGAACTTTTATATGATTGGAAGAGACAAGAACCGAACGTTCTGGAAAGTGTTGAAGATCAGCAGATTGGAACCTAACGATCTAAACATTCTTGAAGATTCTACCGTATACACGGATAATGAGTGCTTTGACCTGCTGAAACGAATAAACGAAGGAAACAAGTTAACGGGTGGGCTCAAATTTGTGACCACTTGTTATGGAATTGTTGGTATGTTATCGACATGTGTTGTTCATGCACATTTTTCGTTCTTCTTCTTCAGAACTTTATGGTTTCTCCCGTTACAGGTACCATCAAGTTTTTGGGACCGCATTACATGTTATTGATTACAAAGCGAAGAAAGATTGGAACTATCTGCGGCCATGCAATTTATGCAATTACGAAGAGCGAAATGATTCCAATTCCAAATTCTACTGCCCGGTCCAATTTGGATATTTCTAAGGGTGAAAACAGGTCTTTAGTCCAATTTTCATGAAAATGTAATATGTCCTTGGTTCTTAAGGAGACCTAAGGGGTAGCTTTCAGAAATAGTGTCCATATGTATTTCAATTAGATTTTTGTTGTTCTATATTCTTCTGATTACATTTACAATTGAACTTTTGGAATTAATTCTTTTATTTGTCAATTGTTAGGAATAGTTGAGTTCTACACCGTGGAGGTAATATACTTGTAGTCTATTTTGTCTATTCACCCTTCGGTGTAAAGTTACTGATTCAATTTCTTGTACAAATGATTCCATATTTCTCTTTCTTTTCCCCTCTTCTTTCTTTTGGAGCATAAGTGGATCTTTCGTATTATAAGTTAGTAGTATGATTATAGCTCTCTCTATATATCCTTATTTTTAGAAGTTTTATATAAAAGGAAGTACCTTTTATTAATTGCCAGTTACCAGGATGTGATGTTTATATTACTTGTGGAATTAACACAAGGTAGTATGGTTTGATTGGGGAAAGTTACTTTCCTTCTTCTTTGTGGTTTAGCTTTTTAATAATTTCGTCTTTTCCATTTTCTCTTTCATCAAATTTATAATTTATTTTGTTAATTTGATGCTAATATGTTTCTTATTGTCTCCTTCTTATTGATTTAGATACAAGAAGCTCTTACGCACTGTGGATCTTAGGAAAGACTTCTTTTTCAGCTACTCATACAATGTCATGCGTTGCCTCCAAAAGAACATTTGTGATAATAAGACAGGACATTTGCTTTATGATACAACGTTTGTCTGGAACGAGTTCTTAACTCGTGGAATCCGGAACACTCTCAACAATACCATCTGGACTGTTGCCTTAGTGTATGGTTTCTTTAAGCAGGTATGCATTTTTTATTTATGGATATTGCACATTATTGGGTACTTTACATAAGTAAAAGATTTTTGCTTTCTGTAACTTGTAATGGGAAGGGGACTATTGTGTAGCTAGCAGCCGTTACTGTTGCCATAAGGGAATGAAGGGCCTTTGCTTGTTCATATTTTAGTTTTATAATTGTACTCATCTTCTACTCTGACTGCATTTTTTGTGCATTATTCTTGTCATATTCTTTTCCTTTTCTTGGCTCTTTATCAAGACAATATTACATTCTCTATCGAGCTCTTGTGCAGGTTTCATAGCATTTTAATGCAACATCAGATGTGTTTAGACAATGAATACTTTGTGCTTTACTTGTCCAGGTTGATCTTTCTGTGTCTGGCAAAGATTTGAAGTTGACACTCATTGCTAGACGATCACGTCATTATGCTGGTACAAGGTATATATGATTGCATTCGTGCACACGTGCAATAAGATTAAGTTCATGGAATTGTTCATATTTGACTTTTTTTGGTCGTAATCTGACTACAATTCTCGTGTTGTGCACTTCCAACCAAGCAGGATTCATCTTCTATCTTGATCTCTTAGATCCTAGGATTAACCATCTTTCCTCTATATCCAATTGTCTTTTAGGCAATTATTATGGAATTATGTCTGTATGTGCTGCGGATTATACATTTTTTGCAAGCCATATTATATTTTGTTGTTCTGTTATTTGGTGAAGATTTCTAAAAAGAGGCGTTAACGAGAAGGGAAGAGTAGCTAATGATGTTGAGACAGAACAGATTGTTTTCGAAGATGCTTCCGATGGTCGACCGACTCGAATAAGTTCAGTTGTGCAGAATCGAGGATCGATCCCCTTATTTTGGTCCCAAGAAACCTCACGGCTGAATATTAGGCCCGATATCATATGTATGATTGTAACATGTTTATGTTGTTAGTTGTATTCTTTTATTGGTAACTTCTCTAATCCGTCGCTGCAATCTCTATTTCCTTCCAGTGTTAAAGAAGGACCCGAATTACGAAGCCACAAGACTACATTTTGAGAATCTTGTTTTGAGATATGGGAATCCAATAATTATATTGAATTTGATTAAGGTATTTCCTTATCAATAATTTTGTTTCATGTTCGATGCTAAGTTATTGCATTCGCTGTTTATGTTTCCGAGACCTTGTTATTCGATCTTTAGTCTACTTTTTTCTTTCAATAGTTTCACTGCATTCTCTTGACACTATATTTAAAATCATTCGTGAAATAGACGCGCGAGAAGAAGCCACGAGAAGGTATCCTCCGTGCTGAGTTTGCAAATGCTATAAGACATATAAACAAAAGTTTACCTGCAGAGAACCGCCTAAGATTTCTCCATTGGGATTTGAACAAGCATGCGAAAAGGTATTATAGCCATTCTATACTTGGCAGTAACGATATTCTATTGAAACTGATTAATTATGTGTGATTATGATTTTTCTGCGAACTCTCTCTGCAGCAAAGCTTCCAATGTTTTGATGCAGCTTGGTAGGGTTGCTACATATGCATTGAACTTAACTGGCATCTTCTACTGTCAAATAGCATCCAATTCAAGCTCAGAGGAGCTTTTAAGCTGGACCTACTTCAAGTAAGTTTTACACATAGTGGTTTATTAGGTGCATGAAACGCATTTGCTCGTACTTGCCAATTTGGATGTAAGGATGATTACTAGTTTATTAGCCCATTTTGCATAGTATGATTGACCAACATTGCCTATGTTTTGAATGAATCAGGAAAAATCAGGGTACTGATTCTTCCATGGAGAACCTATCCACAGAAGAAGAAAATGAAGAAAACCTAGAAAAAGACGTCAGTAGTAGGGCGTATGGCAATGGTATACTTGAAAATCATCCAGTTGCGATGTTTCAAAACGGTGTCCTAAGGACCAATTGTATAGACTGTTTAGATCGGACAAACGTTGCCCAATATGCCTATGGGCTAGTTGCTTTAGGACGTCAATTACATACGTTAGGGCTTACTGATTCCCCAAAAATGGACCTGGATAATCCTTTGGCGGAGGAGTTGATGCGGGCTTATGAGAACATGGGTGACACCCTTGCATTACAATATGGTGGCTCTGCAGCACATAATAAGGTACCTCTATATGGATCATACAGGCTTCTATAATTTTTTATTAGAATGAAGAATCTTAGTCACGTATCAATTATGTTTCTTTAACAAGTTGTTTAGTTACAGCTATATAGTCATATTTGAGTTGGTCAACTTGAAATCCTGATTTAGATAGGAAAAGGGAAGAGAAAGTTCTATTATACTGGGTAAAAATTGGCTAATACTTACGGTGTTATCGTGTGATTCCCTAATGTATGGATCTTTACGCCCCATTTGTTCGTGGCAGTATTGATAAAAATGTTTAGAAGACCATTCATATTTTTTGGTTGTGAATTCCCTAATAAATAGGCTTTAGCATGTCCTATTCCATTCATGCTTGTGTATGGTCTGCCACTGTGAGTTGGCCGTTATCCATATATTTTTTAATTCACACCCAACAGATATTTTCCGAGAGGAGAGGCCAATGGAAAGCTGCAACACAGTCTCAAGAGTTTTTCAGAACTCTACAACGTTATTGCAACAATGCATACCTAGATGCTGAGAAACAACGGGCCATTAACGTGTAAGTCAGAGATTCATATAGTGTTCGCATGTTTTATAAATTTTGCACCGGGAAGAAATGACGAACCATTTGACATGGTATTTCCTCAGGTTCTTAGGTTACTATCAGCCACAGCTGGGAAAGCCAGCTTTGTGGGAATTAGACTCTGACCAACATTATGATCTAGGCAAGCGCATTACTGATCTTATTGATGAGAATTTCAGGTACATATTTATGCAATATGAATTTAATAGACATTCTGCAGATAGCATATCATGTGTAGCATAAAATGAGAGATGACAAATAAAAGAACGCATTCTATGTTATCTTTGTATAATTGGTTAAAGAATTGAATGGTACTTAGAATTCTTAAATGGGATTTTCACCCTCCTGAAGGACATCTTTTAAAAGATCACTATCAGATGGCAATATACTTGGTCAGAGTGAGTCTGATATGTTGAATACACATGACGGAAGCAGCAGGCCCTCTCCTCATTTGAACGAAGGATGTACTAAAGGCTTCTCAGAGTCTGCACCAGAGGTCTCAACTTGCGAGGATATATCTCTTTGCAGGTCTGTCAACATCACATTTCCTATGGTTTTCCTTCTTACATTGTTGGATTTAATACAATGGTGTGTGATAACAAAAAATGTAATTATCCTTAAAAAAAAATTTGGTCTTTGTCATAGGTATACTCCCTCTGTGTGTACTAGACAACTACAGGAAAACATGCAGGATGATCAAATGCTAGATCATATTTGCCACGATGAGCATGGGGATTCATGCAGCTGCTCTAATTTTCTGGATTTGGACTGGATTTCTTCATCTGGGAATTCTTGTGAAGATGAGTTGTGTGAAAGGTATTTGTATTGTTGTGCATTCCTATAGCTTTTGCTTTCCTCTCAGTTCTCAAAGTCGCTAGGATTCTGACATTTGAAGGCTTGATTTCCAAGAAACAATGAATAATCTGACAGAATTGAATCACCCTTTGATTTCTGCTGGTTTTCATTGCCTTCTGTAGCTTTTGGTTACTTGCGCTTAGTAGGGATCTGTTTACTGATAATTGACGTGGTTGATAGGTCTGTCACCAGTCTTTCATCGGAAAATGTTGCAAGTGAGATGAAGATTGACTTTATCTCGTCTGCAAGTGAGTCTGGATCAAGCTCAAAGGTCAGTAGTTTATTTACTCTCACTTGTTTGGTTCTTGAAAAATCGATTCTATATGCTTTTATCAGAGGATGGAAATCAATTTCATCGAATTCGATACAATTCTTCCCAATCAAAAAACAAGGAAATAAGACAAGATCTCCCGGCAATCCTTCCATCACCACTCTTGGTGTAGAAAATCACGTGTTCATCTCTAATATTTAATCCCTACTTTCTCTATGATCAACATTATCATGACATACTGCAAATCCAAACTAATTAAGCATCTACTAATCAGTTGATTTGTTGTCTTGTTTAGGTAAAAGAACGGTCTGGAACTGACCTTAATCGTGACGATATCGTCACTGAATACTCTGATCATTTTGTCGACTGGGTCAGCCATGGTGGAATGCTCTTCTGGTGAAGCTTACTCGAAGTTACTAATCAACATTGACTTCTTTCATCGGAGAAATTACATCCGAAGGGTGTAGTTTCTGTAGCCAAAAGTGAAACAAAATAACATTATCAGTCAGCTCGGTGAGGCAATAAATGAAGGACGGTAAGATATCTGGGGAGAGAGAGAGAGAGAGAGGCATAGTTTGTATTGTGCAGAAAATTTTGATGTTCAGGTCATCTGTGAGTAGCCAGCAGCCATTAACGGACTGTAGAGAGCTCTGCCAAAGAAAAGCTAGAAGATGAAGAATAGGAGTTTGAAGAGCTAACTTTGTATCTGGAGGAGCCACACACAGAATGAATAACTCACTCCAGGTTCTTGATTCTTATAGTTTTCACATTGTAAATATTTGTAGGCAAATCTATTATTCCATTGGATATCTCCCAAATTAACAATTGCAGATATATAGTGTCTCTTCAATCCCCCTGTTTGTGAAAACAAATATCATCAGATCATGTATAATTCTGTGAAAAAATAAGGCAAATTTTTCATCTTTAGAAGGGTTCTCTGGATTCTTATGTATGCTGCTGCAGGTTCATCACAGCAAATTCTCCTCCTGAAGCCCACCATTAATGGGGCAACAGGATTGCATTAAGACAGAGAAAAACCAGGTTATTTTTGTTCTCTACCAATGCATAATCTTCATATATTTTGATGTGTGTTCAAGATCAACAATTTTAAATAAACGAAATGCATATTTTAAAGTTCAAATGTAATGTAATGAAACAATAATTTTATGTAATCTGTATTAAAAGATCTTTTAAATTCAAATTCTCATATTCTAGTTAAATTAAAAAATCAAAATAGTTTCATATTTATTAAGATTATATTAAATCTAATGTGGAATTAAAAATTAATAAGGTTTTCATTCATATATTTTGATGTAATTATTAATTCTTCTAGGAAAATAAAATATATATTAATTTTGATTTTAATCCTGCTTTAAAAAAATTCTCTGTGAATTACATATGTCGTCTGAACTTATTCATTTAAAACTCTACCTTCGTTAAACCTTCATTTGTTCTTGACGTATTTGTAGAGTAATCTAGTTGTTCTTGATCCGAGATTGAGTCTATCCACATGAGACCTGAATGAAACAAAATTAGTTTTGGCTTGTATTTTGATGCTTAAATTGGGCATTGTGTGTGATTCTTCCTGTATTTATTCGATGAAAGAAATTAAACTGGAGATCGTAAGAACCTTGCCTGATAATAAACTTAGTTTCAGACTTTATGTGCTTTCTTAGACAGAAAAACTGGAGTACGGTAGTGGGATGAAAATCAAAATAATGCCAGAATCAATGATGGATGAGTTTTTATTATAGTCCTGTTCTGATTATCATATAAATAAAATGAGTTTGTCTATCTTCTAAAATTCATTTCTCAAATTGTCTATGATATTGTCCAAACTCATTTTGTTGAACATGTTGGATGATAGAAGTCCCACATCAGCTAATTTAGGGAATGATCATAGATTTATAAGTGAGGAATACTAACTCCATTGGCATGAGATGAGGCCTTTTGGAGAAGCCCAAAGCAAAGCCATGAGAGCTTGTGTTCAAAGTGGACAATATCATACCATTGTGAAGAGTCGTGTTCGTCTAACATGGTATTGGGGAAGCCCAAAGCAAAGCCATAAAGCTTATGCTCAAAGTGGACAATATCATGTCGGGTTCGTTAAATACAAATTACAAAAACTCAAACCAATTATCTTTCTATTGTGATTACCGATTCTATGCGAATCAAAATTATTGTCGCAATCAACTCCAATACTGTTGATGCTAAATCGCAGCAGCTTGCTGCGCCGACCTAATACGACCACGAACACTTGCGAGTTCTTCATATCATGATTGACAAAAGGAATCGTGTGAACAGATAATACATCAAAAAACGATGCGCCAATACAATGAAAAAATGTTGACAATCACATTCGGTTGATACTCTAAAATCCTGTTCATATCAGATCTAGCTATGCATCCAAATTTGACGAACGAAGAAATGCGTAAACAAACAATCAATGATTCCTACACTAAATTCAGCCAAAATCCACAACTAAGCAATAAAGAGAACAGAAAAATCGCCTTGGAATTCCATATTTCCATAGATGTTAATCAATAATCAGATCGCGATGTGGAAATGATCCGAAAATAATAGAACATACAGATGAATCATACCGTCCTTACTGCTGTACTTGATAACATAGCGCTCCGCTCCCTTAGGAAGTCGATGTTCGAGGCGCACGATCGCACTTGTTACAGTGGTGGACTTCACGACGCGCACTTTTCTATTTTAGACCGGTATTTATAGCACCGACTTACACATTTCCGTACTAAAAAAAATGTAAAAATAAGAATCTTAAAGACTGAAGTCCATTCAGTGGGCCGAACTTTAGGCCCAATTTTAGGCTAAACCCCGTCCCTGCGGAGAACTTCACGAGCTCTGTAACAATGGCGGCTTCTAAACCCACTAACAAAGCTTCAATCAACATGGACGACATCGATGCTCTCAAAGCCGATATAGCTTCCTTTGCTTCCTCCCTCAAGATCCCACCAAAGCCCAGAATCCAAAAGCTCTCAATCCGAAAAGCAAGGAACGGCCGAAGCGTAAGCCCCCTGTTCTTGCTCTCGACGATGACAACGATAAGCCTCGAAGTTTTGACAACTTCAAGAACCTGCCGAAGCTTCCTTTAGTGAAAGCCAGTGATTTGGGTGCGTGGTATGTTGATGCTGCGGATCTGGAAGCGAAAGTGATGATAAATTAGAAGAAGATTGAAATGAAGAACGTGGAGGAGTGGAAGAATCTGGTGGAGAAGAATAGGGAGCTTGGTGAAAGATTAATGGCTCAATATGCACAGGATTATGAGATATTAGCATTTTCAGTCATGGTGGGGGATAATCCAGTTGCCAATTTGAGATCACTTGATGCATTGCTAGGTAAATTTTAGGGTAATTTTGTTACTTTTTATGATAAGAATGTTGGTTTTTCCATGTTTTTTCTTCATTGAGCATGCTGTAAGTTACAACTTTTTGCCTTTTTATGGCCTAATATCTTAGTTGTTCTAGTTTCTTTGCATCATGGGCATTCATTTTCATTATAGAGAAGCATTTGAATTGCTTGTTTTTGAAGTTTTATATTTGTAGCTTGTGATATTGACTAATGTTTTATTGTTTAAGCGTCTGTTTGGGTTTTATAGAGAAGCAAATGTAGGCTTGTCTAGAAAAGCCAATGTCAAGAACCCAAAACTATTATCCCTTACAGCCATAGACATTTTAACGGCCCAAGCCCACCGCTAGCATATATTGTCCTTTTTGCGTTTTCCCTTTCGGGCTTCCCCTCAAGCTTTTCAAAATGCACCTGTGAGGGAAAGGTTTACACACTTAAGGGTGTTTTGTTCTCCTCCCCAACCGATGTAGGATCTCACAATCCACCCCCTTCAGGGTTCAGCGTTCTCACTAGTACTCGTTTCTTTCTCCAATCAATGTGGGACCCCTACCAAATCCACCCTCCTTCGGGGCCCAGCGTCCTTACTGGCACACCGCCTCATGTCTACCCCCTTCGGGTAACAGCCTCCTCACCAGCACATCCCCCAGTGTCTGGCTCTGATACCATTTGTAACGGCTCAGGCCCACCGCTAACAGATATTATCCTCTTTGGGCTTCCCCTCAAGGTTTTTTAAACGTGTGTGTTAGGGAAAGGTTTCCACACGCTTATAAAGAGTGTTTTTTCTCCTCCCCAACCGATGTGGGATCTCACAGACATTGTATAAGCAATCTTGGATGGTTAGACTGATAGATGAAGAAGAAGAGTTTTGATTATGTAATCTATTGTTTCACAATGAAGCGGGTTATTTTAGTGAACTCAATGGGGGAGGCTTTGATGGTTCCTTGGACACCATATTTTGTTCTGAAACAGTATTTTTTGGTTCTTAAAGGGATGGTCACATCGAAAGTAGGGAAGCGCCATGCATTGACAGGCTTTGAAGCGTTGATGGAACTGTTTATCTCAAAGTGGCATCTCTAAATTGTGGTATCTGTTGTGCAGTAGAGTAGTGACATTTTAGTTTTCGGGTTAGCTTATCGTAACGTAAACTTAACTCTTACTTCCTCGTTTCAGTTTGTTGCCTGATCGGAAATTGAACAGTTTACTACAACGGCCATTTAATCATCTTCCTGATACAAAAGATGGACACTCGTTCTTGTTTGTTTGTACGAGATCCCACTTCAATATATTTATGAGTGGGATGCCTCGTTCTTGTTTGTTAATACGAGATCCCACGTTGATTGAGGAGGAGAACGAAACACCCTTTATAAGGGTGTGGAAATCTCTCCCTAGCAGACGTGTTTTAAAAACATTGAGAGGAACTCCGAAAGGGAAAGCCCAAAGAGGACAATATATGCTAGTGGTGGGCTTGGGCTATTATAAATGGTATCAAAGCTAGATACCAGGCCATGTGCCTGCGAGGAGGCTAAGCCTCAAAGGGGGTAGACACGAGACAGTGTGTCAGCAAGGTCACTAGGTCTCGAAGGGGGTAGAATGGGAGGTCTCACATCGATTAAAGAAGGGCCAGCGAGGACGCTGAGTCTTGAAGGGGGGTGGATTATGAGACCCCACATTGGTTGGGGAGGAGAACGAAACACCTTTATAAGGGTGTGGAAACCTCTCCCTAACAGATAAGGAGGGTGGATTGTGAGATGGTTGGGGAGGAGAACGAAACACTTTTATTAGGATGTGGAAACTGTTTGGGATTACAAACTGTTTGGGATTACAAACCAAGTATTGCGCTGTATATTTTACTTCCCATACTCTTTGAAATTGTTTATGGAAGACCTCAGCTCAGACCCTTTGCTATAACTTTTTATATAAGATCGTTTGCTATATAATCTTTATTAGATTTTGGAAATTGAAGATTATGAGATGGATTATGAGTCAAGTTCAGATAGTGCTTATTTTCCATTATTTATGGATAATGATCCAATTGTCTCAGAACTTGAGTCATAATCCATCTCATAAAGTATCATCTAAGAATCAAGTTGTTAGTGACCGCTTCTTGCGTGCTCTGTACTCGAAGTTATTACTTCCAGCTGCTATGAACTCTTCAAAGGCAAGCCCAGTTTTCGTTTTAGTTTGGAACTGAAATATTGATCGTTATCACTTATTTTTTTTTGTTCGTTATACAATCTTTTGCTCGTGATGTTTTCGTGTTTGTTTTTTCTTTTGAGCGACTGCACAAACGTTATCTGAATTAGGTAGCTGACTCATATTTTGTTTCTATCAGAACAACCATTTAATTGAACCACATTAGCTGAAGAGGATGTGCCCCCAAAAGATCTTGTGTTCCACAGGTTTTATACCTTTAAAATGAACTCCTCAAAGAAAACGAAGAAGAAAAAGAGGAGGCTGCTGATGATTTGGTCGGTGAGGCTGACGACAACGACGATGCTGCCGAAGATCTGTTCAATATTGACATGGTTGGTGGGGGTGAGACTGAAAATGAAGAACTCGAGATGGTGACTACGACTACGATGACTTGGATCAAGTTGCCAATGAAGACGACAAAGACTTGGTTCATAATATCAGTGATTAGCAGTGACGACGACATAGGACAAAGTGGAAAACAAAAGCATCGTCATTTGCAAGCCTCAAAGATTATGAGCACTTAATGAACAAGAACAATGTTCATAAAAACAAGTCTACTAAAGAGAAGGCGAAGTTGAAGCCAAACTTGAGGACAAGGAAGAGGAGGAGATTGGGTTCGGTTGGTAAACAAAAAAACGACAGAAACGAGCATTTGTTACATTCATTTCGGCTCGAATCAACACAAGAATCAACAACAACACCATGTGGGGGTGTTGGCTTTCAACATCAGGTTCGCTAAACAATTCTCTTTCAAAATTATATTTAATCCACTTTGTCTCAACTTGTGTGCACATCCTAAAGATCATGGTGAAGTTTTTGTTTGTTTCTATCATATTCATGAACCCCATATTACTGATTGATCAATCTACAAGATTCCGAGCTGCAATCTCTGATTATATATGGGTTCAATATCGTTGTTGTTTCGATATGATAATTAGTGCAATGATTGAACCGAAACGATCCAATCTATTGTATTGGGACCGAGCTGTAAAGACGGTTCACCAAACACAGAATAAGGACTAGAAGGCTTTTGTTAGGTAGCTACCAAAAGAAAACAAAGGAAAAGCTTAAAAGGAAAGCGAGGAGTTTACAACATTGTATATTGGATAACAACTTGTCACAGATTACTCTTATAGATCCTTTCAAGTTTTTCTGTTTTTGTTCATTTTTCTGTCTTCTTCATTTGGACCATCCAATGTCTTTTGTATTGGAGTGACAGGCAGCTCTCTATGATTAGCTATGGAGCTGAGAATTCTGAGTTTTTTGTTTGAAATTTACACGGAACTGAAATCTTATCGATCTTATTGTTATGTCAGTGATACAACGTGTAAGTACGTAAGAGAATAGTGTTGGGTTTAGGACCTGTCAAATGTTGAAAGGAATGAGTGCGTATTCGTGTCCCACGCACTAGAAAGCGTTTGAAATTTTTCTGAAAGATAGAACAAAATGATTTGAAATGGAGTAACACAGAAAGACCCATGGGGGAGAAGTGAGATCCCACATCGATTGGAGAAGGGAACGGGTGTCAACGAGGACGCTAGGCCTTGTAAGGGGGTAAACCCACTGAGGAGAAGTGAGATCCCACATTGATTAGAGAAGGGAACAAGTGTCAACGAGGACGCTGGGCCTTGAATGGGGTAGACCCACTGGGGAGAAGTGAAATCCCACATCAATTAGAGAAGGGAACGAGTGGCAGCGAGGATGTTGGGTCCTGTAAGGGGGTGGATTGTGAGATCCCACATTAGTTAAGGGGAATAACAAAGCAATCTTTACAAGAGTGTAGAAAACACGAAAAGACCGACTATGAGTTCCCACATCGATTGGAGAGAAGGATGTGTGTCAGTGAGGACACTAGGTCTCGAAAGCGGTGGATTGTGAGATTCCACGTCGGTTGAAAAGGAGAACGAAGCGTTGTTTATAAAGGTCTTCAAAAGAGAACAATATTTGTTAGTGATGGGTTTGGACTGTTACACTAACACCATTACTTTCTTCTTTCGGTATCGGCCCGACACCAAATGGTTAGAGGAACACAACCTCGAGAAGGTAATAAAAATTGAATTGCATTGAATTTTGATGTGTGGTAGTAAAATTGACCAAGTGGTTGACCGGTAAATGGCAATAATTGGGAGAAAAGATCCCATATTCATTAAAGGTTGAAAGAGACACTAATGTGTTACTGAGACAAGACAAGAAACAGGCTATGGATTTTAAAGATGTTTGGTTGGAAAAATGAAAAGCTGAGGAGGCAACTAACAAAACACAAAAAATAAAATCAAATCAAAAAATAAATATTTTCTTTTTCTTTTTCTTTTTTTGAATCAAAAACGTATTTTTAAAAGCTGGATGGCATTCGCAGATTACCAATTATTTAATTTCTATTTTTCTTTGAATTAAAAAAAAAATTATTTTTTTCTTTTTTGCACGATTCCTTTTTCTGACATTTTGATATGCTTAAATATTTGTTCATATAATATAATAATTCCTTTATGTTTTTAATGCTCTTTCAACGACAACTGTGTCTTCACTGGCATTTTCCCTCTCTTATCCCTTTTTCTTTTCCCCCATTTTTTCTCTCTCTAAATATATATATATATATATATATATATATATATATATATATTTTTTTTTT
>NW_019272029.1:3933723-3935316 GCF_002738345.1 Cucurbita maxima | reverse complement strand
TATCTGTTTTTTTTTTTTTTTTTTTTTTTTTTCAATTTAGTCCTCCTTATCTTCATAACTTTCTCCTAACACCCCTATTTTTGTGAAAATTAAGTGCGATTTAATAATTCGAATTGTTTGAATCATCTGATCATATAAACATTTATAGTTTAAATTGTGAAAAGAAGAATTAAAACAACCCGTATAAGTTACCCTAGAGATTTGTTAACATTAATCGGATCATTGAAATTAAATTAAATTATAATTTATAAATTATAAAGATAAAATAGAACTCACTTAATATCAATAACCAAAGCAATTTGGCAATATAATATATTTAATTTAATTTAATTTTTTGGGACTAAATTAATAAAAATACTATTAAACTTTATAATGGTTTTAAAAATATTAAAAAAAATATCCTTACAGTTAATTTTGGATGAAAATTGTTAATATTTTATTTCAAAAATACCCGTAAACTTTTCCGTGTAACATTACAACATTTGCAAATAATTTATAAGGCGTCGATGTTTCCATTCATATATAAATAAAATAAATTTTTAATTTTTATTAATAAAGATAAAAGAGTGTTTATAATACTTTTAAAATTTTATCGATATTTTTTAAAATATAATCCTGAAATAAATGCATTTTTTTAATTATTTTTAAGTTGAAAGGTATTAATAAAAAAAATTAAATTCAATAGAATTTTACAGAATAATTTAAACTTTTGAAAGTTTAGAAATATTTTTTTAGATAAATTTTTTATTAATTTATTAATAAAGTTGGTGAAAGTGGAAACATTGCACGCGTCGAAACCTGGTACGTATGCGGATGATTATGTCGTAATTCTAATTATATGTAATTAATTAATTAAAATGGAATATTTTTGTAATAAATATTTAAATTAAATTAAAGATAATTTATTTTTCTTTTTTTTTTTTTTAATTTAATATTTTGGCGTTTTATATTTACCAAAAAAATGCGTGGGCCATGCACGTAACTCTTCTTCTCTTCTTCCAATTTTCCAATGTTTTATATAACGAAGCTTCCCCTTCTCTTTCCCTCACCCTCCTCTAACCCTCTCTCTCTACAATTTCCGGCCATGGTCAAAGCTGGAGGAACTCTCACCAAGCTCAAGTCCGCCATTAAACGATGGCCCTCGATCTCCAAGCTCGGTCGGAGCTCTAGCTCGGTGTCGGTTGCTGCCGTGAGTGATGGTGCCAATATCGACGAGAACATCTCTAAGGAGCTTCACACGGTCTACGTCGGTAAGTCTCGACGTCCGTATTTTGTCAGCTTAGATGTCATAGCACACCCTCTATTTCAAGAGTTGGTTGATAAGTCATCGTCCGACAACGATAGTGCAGTGGTTGTCTCTTGTGAAGTGGTCATGTTCGAACATTTGTTGTGGATGTTGGAAAATGCCGCGACCCAATTGGGGTCAACTGAGGAACTCGTCGAGTTCTACACTTGTTGACTCGCTGGCGGTAGCCGCCAATGGACGGCGGCGATAAATTAAGGTGTAAAGATGTTGGTAGCTGAAGTTTGTTGAGAGAAGTTGATCACTGCTGGAATGTGTGTGTGTTTCTTTTTTTTTTTTTTTTTTTTTTT
>NW_019272029.1:3929041-3933698 GCF_002738345.1 Cucurbita maxima | reverse complement strand
TTTTTTTTTTTTTTTTTTTTTTTTTTTTTATGATAATTAATCATGATTAATTAAACAATATAATTAAACATTACTACTTACATCATTTAATCTTAATTCTTGGTTTTTGTTGTCGTGTTTCTATTATTTTATTTATTTAATTTTTTTATTAAAATTAAATAATTAAATGAACTCTATCCAACCAATAGGTGAACTTGGACTTTTGTGAAGAATTTAAAAAAAAAAATACATAAATATCTATTTAAATTATTTCAATAAATTTATCATTAAATTAATCAGTTGATTGACGACTCCGCTTTACATATGAATAATATTAAAACATTTCAATTTTGATTTTGATTTCTAGGGAATAAAATTAAATATAGAAAATCAGTTGGTGACTCGATGACTTGAATAAGGTTGTCGGATGACTTGTTTTTTAAATTATTTTAGAAATTTAAATTATCCATAATACATGTAACATTAATAACTAAATTCCCATCAACCTCAAATATCAAACATTCATAAGTCAACAAAACGTCAAATTTTTTTAATTTTCATAACAATTTTACGAGTAGAGTTATGTTGGGTTGTAAACCCTATTTTCGGGTTAATCGAGTTAGTCAGATTGACCCGATAAACCAAACAGAAAAAAACTAACCCAACCCAACTTTTATAATTTGAGTTGAGTAGTCTAAGTTGTTCAGGTTATCAGGTCATATGAACACTCTTACTTAATGTATGAGTTTGTCTCGTGACAATTTTATAAATTATTTTTTTGAGTAATTTAAAATATGATTTATCTTTTTTAAGGTAATTGTTTTTTTTTTTTTAAATGATGATAAACAAAAGTTAAATTTACATTATTGACTTAAGAGGTCATCATAAATGCATTAATTTCATTTAATTTTTCATATTTCCATTTTATAATGTTGGTCAAAGTTAGAGTTACATTTTTAGTCAACCCTTTGTGCTCTTTTTGTTTTCTTAAGAATAAAAAGTTAATTATGTTATAAATGAATTAAAAGTTTAGGTCAAAGGTAGAAAATTCTTTTTCAGTCACTATCTTCAAAATCCTCCACCAATCAAGTTGGAGATTCTTCTCCAATTAAAATTATTTCAAAGGAGATTAGCTTAAAAATAATGCAAAAATAACTTTACAACGAACTCATTTATATACATAAATTAAATTTTTGTCGTGGTGCGTTACGTCTTGGTACACGAGGATGCTGGCTCTAAGAGAGTGGATTGTGAGATCCCATATTGGTTGGAGAGGGGAACAAAACATTCCTTATAGAGGTGTGGAAACGTCTCCATAGAAGACAAATTTTAAAACCGTGAGGTTGACGATGATACGTTACGAGCCAAATCAAACAATATCTGCTAGCGGTGGGCTTGAAATGTTACAAATGATATTAAAGCCAGACACCATGCGGTGTGCCAGCGAGGATGTTGGTCCCTAAAGGGGTGGATTGTGAGATCCCACATTGATTGGAGGGGGGAACGAAACAATCCTTATAAGGGTGTGGAAATCTCTCCCTAGTAGACGCATTTTAAAATCGTGAGGCTGACGACGATACGTAACGGGACAAAGCAAACAATATCTACTAATGGGCTTGGATTGTTACAAATGACATTAGAACCAGACACTAGGCGGTGTGCCAACAAGAACACTAGGCCCTAAGGGAGTGGATTGTGAGATCCTACATTGGTTGGAGAGGAGAACGAAGACGATACGTAACGAGACAAAGCAAACAATATCTACTAATGGGCTTGGATTGTTACAAATGATATTAGAACCAGACACTAGGCGGTGTGCCAACAAGAACACTAGGCCCTAAGGGAGTGGATTGTGAGATCCTACATTGGTTGGAGAGGAGAACGAAGCATTCCTTATAAGGGTGTTGAAATCTCTCCTTAGTAGACGTGTTTTAAAATCGTGAGGCTGACGACGATACGTAACTGGTCAAAGCGGACAATATCTACCAACAGTGAGCTTGAGCTATTACAAATGACTCAAACATAGTTTTTATGCTTGTTGACTTATGAGTAAAGACAAAACAATTTGAACGAACCTACGTTGGCCTATAAAAATTAAAGCAGGATTATCGAGTGTCGAATCTTAAACATAGAATATTACGTAACTACCCTTTGCTTTTTATATTTATATATAGCTTCCAAAAGTAATAATTTTAGTGGATATGCAAGAGAAAATGAAGACATTATAATGAGTGTTTTTTTTTTTTTAATAATTATTGTTAATTAATTGGAGGAGTCAACATTAATTTTTTTTTTATATATATAAAAAAAAATATATAGAAGGTATGAAAGAAAGCTGTCAAAAGGTGGACAAATTGTTTGGCAGAATTTGAAATTTCCATCCTATTATTAGGAAATAAAAAACGAAAATTAAATTTAAAAAAATGTTGTTAATTTAATTAGAAAAGTAATTAGAGATTAAGATGATATTAGGCATGCATCAAGAATACATACACTTAATTACTTTGTTTTAATTATGTACATTAATTACCTTTTCAACTTTGCTTCTTAATTAAATTATTTAATTAGCAATCATAATCCCATTTGATCTAAAAATTTATCGTAAAATTTTTAATCAAAACGTCTAAATTTCATATAATTATCCCTAAGTACCTGATAACATTGGCTATGATACTATGTTAGACGAACACGACTCTCCATAATGGTATGATATTGTCCACTTTGAGCATAAGCTCTCATGGCTTTGCTTTGAGCTTCTTAAAAGGCTTCATTCCAATGAAGAGTGTATTCTTAGATTATAAACCCATGATCATTCCTTAAATTAACCGATGTGAGACTTTCATCATCCAACAATAGATAGTAACTTTCAATTTCTTTTAATTCTTTTTTCATGATCTCTTTCATTTGAACGTGACATCGATTCATTTATGTACTCTTCTTTTATTCGAGTGTCACGTGTTTAACAACTTTCGATTTAGATCATCTCCGAACTATACCTTACTGCAAGAGGTACCGCTTGAATGAACGCATGGTTCCGCTTGACTTATAGTTGGAAATAATAAATAAAAATTAAGAATTTGTGGTGGGGTAATCGTCTGCGCCGCTGACACATCATACTTTATTTTAAAATTTAAATTTTATTGAATTTAATAATATAAACGGAATTGTGAGAGATCAAATCTGGTCAGTGAACACAGTAATCTAATGTCTGAACCTAAAAATGGCCAATTGGGAATCAGCAGCGGAATGGGCCTTTAAACCGTGTGCTCTAACCACACCCTTTTTGCCCATTGGATTTATTTCTCAATATATTTAATGATATTTTATTTATTTATATATATTTAAATGGTTAACCTAAGCACAGTTCGACTAACGTAATCATATAACTCGAGAACTCAAATAACGAAACTATAATATTAAAAAATAATTTGTTCAAAAGATTTATTTAAACATTTTTAGAGTGCGTAGAAGTGAGATCCCACTTGTAAGAATGTGTAAGCCTCTCTGATACGTAATAAAATTCTTAGGCTGACGATTATACATAATGAGCCAAAGCGGACAATATTTACACTGGTATTACAATTTGAAAATAAAAATAATTAAAAATGTAATATTTTATCCTAGAGGCCATGGGTGGTGTATTGTGGCTAACTTGGATCTCATTAAGGGCCCATACAAAATTAAATTAAAATCGGCCCAACGGTTTTAATGCCCTATATGGCATAGGCCTATAATAAGTTTTTATTTTTTTCTTTTTCAATACAAAATTAAATACCCACTATGAATTTTAATTTTAATTTACGAGAATATTTTTTGAAAAGCTAAACAACTCGGGACCGAGAATTTACATATTTTTAGTCGAGTTAACCCAAACAATTTAAAAATAAGGTTACAATCCAATCCAACTCTACTTACATTAAGATTATTGTAAATGTTTAAAATATAGAATAATCGGACATAACCATTTATTATTTTGTTTTGTGATTTAAATATAGCGGACTGACTAACGAGTAGAGCAGTAAAAACTGAATTACTGCTCGTATTTACTTTCTTTCTATATTTTAATTTAACTCAAAAGTTAAAATCGGTAGAATAAAATAAATATTAAGAAAATAGGAAAAATAAAATTGGAGAAAAATTATGATATAATTTGAGTGTGACAATGACTAGAGAGAATGAAAGCTGTGGAACGGCGCAGGGATAAGATCCAGTAGAATTTTGTTACTAAACATGACAGTTACAAATGGTCAGAAATACCCTCACACACCCAAATTTTTAATATTTTTTATAAATATGTTGTTCGATAATAATATGATATTATCTACTTTGAACATAAATTCTTCAAATTATTAATTTAATAGGGTAAGTGTGTGAATTTTAAAATTTTATTTATAATAATATGTTATATTTTAAAAGAAATTAAAAATTAAAAATTAAATTTTAAAAATACTCATTAACTTTCAAAATAACAATAAAACATTTATGAAAAATTTACTATTTTTAAAAAATTTATAAAGGTAAAATATATTAATGATCTTAAAATTTTATGAATATTTTTAAAATGAGATTTTAATTATTTTATCTCAAACTAAACCTAATTTCTTTTAGAGAAAATATATAATTTAGGGATGTTTCCGGTAAAAAAAAAAAAAAAAAAAAAAAAAAAAAAAAAAAAAAA
>NW_019272029.1:3872245-3928862 GCF_002738345.1 Cucurbita maxima | reverse complement strand
AAAAAAAAAAAAAAAAAAAAAAAAAAAAAAAAAAAAAAAGTAATGGGCACGTGAGTTGGAGGACATTGGAACGTGAATTCACGTGGGCTTACAAAATTAGACCATTAATAAAATGGACCACTTTTGGTTCTCTTCTGACTCTCAACTTCTTCTTTCTTCTTCCTCTACTTTTGGACTCATTTTTTGGGCCTTTCCTTCTCTCAATTAAATTTTAATTTTTAAATTAAATATAAATAAAAACCTGTCCCCTGTTTCTGGAATACTGTTTTACGAACATTGCCAAATATATATATATATATATTATTATTATATTATTATATTATTATTCCACTTCTCCTTTTCAGATATTATTTTTGTCCTGCTCACCGCCACACACTCCATTTCACTTTTTTTTTTTTAATATTAAAAAATTAATATTTTACTTTTATTAAAAATAAAATTTTAAATAAACTACTCGAAGTATTCGAATCAACCCACAAACACACGTAGGTCTAATATTCGTATTAAATTTATAATAATTTAATTATTTAACTTAAAAATTATTGAAGCGCTATAACTAAGAAAATTAAATGTAATTATTATATTTTATTTTAAATGGATAGGTTCCATTTATTTATTTAATTATTTTATTGTATGGTAAAGTGGCAAGTTGATTAACCAAAAGCTAAAATCCGGAGGCAAATTGCAAGTGGGACCCATGAAGCGGCTTCCTTATATTATTATCCATCACATTCACAACGGGGGATTAATGCCTTAAATTAAATAATTAAATAAATAAATAAATAATACGCGACCTTTTCGCAGTAAAAACAGAAGTTTCTGGAGACATTTTTAATTCATAAAAATAAAATATCCAACTCTCAGATTCAATCTCAGCCGCACATCTCCACCTTATCCCCCTCTTCCTCTAAACCCCAATATTTCACACATTCTAATTATTTAATTCCCAAAAAAACATTTTAAATAATAATAAATAAATAAACTATAAAAGGGCCATGGTTCTGGAGAGTTCTTGAGCCTCTAAGCCAATGGCCTTTCATCGCCTTCGATTCTTCTCCTAAGAGCTCCGATTTCGACATGTCGTTCTCCACCATCACCATGAATGATCGTTCCGATTCATCGTTTAGCAGGTTTGGATTTCTGTAAACCGAACCAACCTGAGGTCTGTTTTGAAGGAAGAGAAATGGCTGGTGAGAATCACAAAAACGACGATCTGTATGCCGTTTTGGGGCTGAAGAAGGAATGCACCGAAGCGGAGCTTCGGAATGCGTATAAGAAACTGGCTATGGTAATTAATTAGGCTTCTCAGTTTTTGATCTATCTTTTTTTTTTTTTTTTTTTTTTTTGAGGTTTTTCGTTTGGTTCGGTGTTAGATATGGCATCCGGATCGGTGTTCGGCGTTGAGAGACTCGAAGTTCGTGGAAGAAGCTAAGAAGAAATTCCAAGCGATTCAGCAAGCCTATTCTGGTAATTTCACTAATTTTTCTTTTATTTATTTAATAATAATTGTCGTTTTATTTTTGTTATTACGAGGCATTGATTCTGTACAGTTTTATCGGACGCGAACAAGCGGCTGTTGTACGACGTTGGAGTTTATGACAGTGATGACGATGATAACGTAAGCTCCTCCACAGCTTAACACTACAGTGCTCCTTCGGTTATTCATTTGATTAAGATTAAATTTGGGTTTGGTTCAGGGAAATTGGTGGGGCCATGATCCCTCAATTGTTAAGACTCTGTTTGGTTCACTTTCATTTGCAGGATATAGGTGACTTCTTGACCGAAATGGTTGCCATGATGGACCAAACTAAGCCTAGCGTAAGCCCCTTCCTCTTTTTTTGTAGCAAATTTTGATCATAGCGACGTCAATTTTAAGATTCATTGTAAATGAGATGGAATTCTCGGTTAAAATGATAATCATAAAAGAGTATGATTTCAATAAGGAGATAAAGCTTCTCCTCTCAAACAAAGTACACTATTTGTTTGACACTTAATTATATTAACATGCCTAAGTTAAAGGCATAATTTTAATACTATGTTAGAAATTAGGAACTTTCTCGTAAGAGGGTGAATTTGGTAGAAATTAGAATTATAATGATTTCATTGGGCAAAATTAAAACGACAGGAAAACGGAGAAGAAAGCTTCGAGAAACTGCAGGAACTATTCCAAGAAATGTTCGACGATGATGACGAGGAGGAGGACGGTTTGGGACCGAATTCACCGACAAGATATTTCTCGTCCTCATCGTCCTCGTTGCACTCCGAATGTTCCAGTTCGGGCAACAAGCTAAACTCGTCGGATATGGATATGAACAACGTGAACTCATTCCAAAGCTTCTCCATGGGGGTTAGCAGTACTCTAGATTATAATTGTACTCTTAAAACCTTTCTTAATTTCCTCTAAATTATTAAAATTCAGAGTGGAGGAGGCGGCGGCGGCTGCGGCGGCGGCAACAAGGGCAGGAATTGGCGGAGGAAACGGTAGAAGAAGAAAAAACACGGCAAAGGCAGACGACAAAGAAAGTTGTCGTTTTGAATCAGCGAAGCTGCGCTGATGGTTAAATCTAGTGTCGTTGCCGAAGCCAAAAGGCAACAACATGGGCGGGACAATGATATGACGATGACGTAATCGTCATATTTACTGTTCTGTTTTTTTTTTTAAATATTTATATTTTCATTTTATGTAATTGTAAACTTATATTTAATTTCATTTTAGAACTTTTATTTTTATCTCCAAAAATTTATTAACGTCATAAATCATTAGAATTTCACAAAAACAAAAATATATATATTATTACGTTTCCAAGATGCGCACGTTTATAGGTGGCAGTTTTGTTGTTTTGAGATGTTGTAGGGGTAAAATTGGCATTTCAGGTCTAGAATCACGTGGGTATGGGCCCCACATTATTAAATTTCAAAAGAGAAAAAATGAAAAGCCTCTGCTTGACGATGGATTGGCCAGCCAAAGCTGTGGTGGCCCACATTACTGTTTGTGTTTGAAACATAGTGGGGCCCACCGCTCTCTGCAACTTGCAAACCAACTTAAACAGCATTTATTAAATTTTAAATAGTAAAATTACAATTTTATCCACCACCTTTTAAAATAAAAACTTTTCTAAAAATTAAATTCGAAATAAACTTCCAATTATCTAATAAATATTTCAAACTCGATAATTAGGTTATGGATTATTTATTTATTTATTTTTATAATTTTTTATTATAATTTTATTTATTTATTTATCCATCTGATTTTATTAAAAAAAATTAATAAATAATCCAAACAACTCGAACGAACCAAATCCAACTCAAATAAATAGACTGTGTTGGATGATGAAAGTTCCACATCGGTTAATTTAGGGAATGATCATGAGTTTATAATCTAAGAATACTCTCCATTGGAATGAGGCCTTTTGGGGAAGCCCAAAGCAAAGCCATGAGAGGTTACGCTCAAAGTGGACAATATCTATAAAATGTCTGATCGTATAATGACAAGTTAGGAATTTAAAGGAATAATTAAAAGAACAAATGGGTTATATTTATGAATTTAGGGGTGTTTGAAGAATTGGGATAATGACAAGTTGGGGGACAAACAAGATCCTTTCCAAAAGTGGACAAGTTGAGGAAAGTTCTTAATAATCAAATTGCAACTTGAACAATTTTTTTTTTTTTTTTTTTTTTTTTTTTTTTGTTGTAGGTGGACGTGACGTAGTTTCATTTCATAATAATTCTAAATCTACCCGAACCCAGTTCAAATTACTTGAAATTTTGAGTTAGCTGCGTCGATGACCCAAGTAATACGAAAAGAATTCTCTCAACTCGACTTAAATCTTCAGTTGAATAATTACAATTTAAATAAATTAAATGTCAAATATTTATAAGCAACCGTGTATCCCTAACAAAATGTCAAATATTTAATTCCGTGAAATTGAAAATTTAAGGTTTGATAATATTTTAAACCCTAAGCTCTAAACCCTAACATTAAAACTATGTTCGTGGGCCTCGTTTGGGCCTTTCTTGCAAACTCGAGCCCGTTCAAATGTTCATGGGCCTCATAAACTTTTGGAAGCCCAAATTCTAGTTCACCAAACTCCAAACTTCACCAATATATATATATATACATATATATTATTTTTTAAAATAATTGGCTTATTCTTAGCTATAATTTTAATTTCGTGTTCTTGGCTTTTATTCTCTTGTAGTAAGTGAATTTTATATAATTGTTTGGTTGCGCGTTCTGATTTCTTGTTGCAGAGGAAATCATGACTGCTTTTCTTCACAAACTATGGGACGGGACGCTTGCAGGCCCTATGTCAGACACCGGCTTCGGAATGCTTCGCAAGCATGATTCCTTTTCGGTATCGGAATCGCCTATGGTTAAGATTTCCGGTGACATTCCTGTAACTCGGAGCATCTTCATTCTCAGGAGTAACTCCGATTTCAGGAGCTTCTCGGATGATCGTAATGGAAGGATGATTGATTCTCTCGAGGGAATAATCTCATTTCACTCGTGAGCTTTTCTGTTTTTGAATCATTTGATTGATCGTTTATTTTTTGTATACTTGCAGTTAAATCTATGCGTATTCTGAAATTTTTAAACCTCCTGCTAAGACGACTGTGTTTTCCGGAAAACTGAAGCAATAACGCTACCTGGTGGAATGAAATTTATTCGGACATTTGACCAGTTTGTTGTATGTGTAATTTTGTCTCTTATTTCCTGCAGCGGTGACGCCTGAAATGATCGTCTAAACTGGAACAAGACGGTTAGAAGTAATGAATTAAACATTTAATTTCTTTATTCACTAATCGTCCGTTCACATGCATCATTTATTTATCTTGATCGAAATACGATTTAAAATGATAAGGTTTCAATCGATTGAAAGGAAAAATGCTTGCAAACTGATTTTTAGAAGTAAAGTAATTAGTCTTTAGGAGGCTTATTCATCTTTGAGTTAATGAATTCCTTCCTTCTAGTTTCTGCAAGGAACATGAATAATAAAATCTGTTTCAATCTTAGAAGAAAAGTTCTGTTTCTTTGAGATCCTGTAGATTTCCTCTGTTGATAGAGATATCAAAGTGCATCGAAACTGCTCTATCTTTTGCGAATCATTATGGAGTCTGTAGAAGAGCAACGTTTAGTGTTTCCAGTTTCCATATGTTGCAGGATCTCAATTAGCACAGTCTTATGGCTTCGACCATTGAACGAGAAGCAGGCAAATAACTTATGAATTATGCATAATATTTTATTTCATTCAGATTGCAATTCTTCTCTCTTTGGTCTTCAGGCTTTGAATTAGTTTTGAACCACAAACAACTACTTGAATTAATGATGAACAAAGACATAACAAACTGAAATGCAAAATTATTGGGATTTGAAGGCATAAATGGATGTTTCTGCTTGGTTTAACTTGCAGAGGTTGCCTTGAGTTTCTCGATCAGATCAGCGGTGCCCTCAGCTCCACCTTCTCCGACGGACACTCCAATCTTCTCTTCCATAGCCATCAGGATCTTAACCTGTGAGTGTTCCTTTTATGTTAGTTATGAACTTTATGTCGCAGTTAAAATATCCTAATAATTATATATATATATATATATATACAAATTTAGTCAATATCTTTTTAATTTTATATATAATTGATTTATGATATTTTTTAATTTTGTGTCTAATATCTGTTTAATTATAACTCTAAACTTTATGTCTATTAAACTATAAAAATAAAAAAAAATAAAAAATAAAAAAAGAAATTCTATCTGGTGTTGGTGAGCAGATGGGGAGGGTAAAATTGTAATCAGACAAGACATTAAAAACCGTACCACATAAAAACAGCGATGCAAGGCTTTACCGGCAGCGTCATCACGGTCACTCCGAGTACAAAAACACACCAATCACCTCCCGCCATGTATCTATCCCTCGGTACTTTACCGCCACGTCTCTCCTCCACCCCATTTACTCCCTCACCGACGCCGTCAGTTCCCTCTCCTCTGTTCTTTCCGTCAACCAAATTAAACGCCCCATTTTTTCTTGAAGAATTTATTCCATTTTCTCCGGTCAACCTCAATCCCTATTCCCAAACCCTAACACCCTTTGTTTCTCTCTCCCTCTATCGAATAGGGACCTTCGCATTTCAGATCGCGGCACATTTCCTGCTCATGACGGTACCGGACCGATTCGCATGCGCCGGTGAACTAATATCTTGTTATATCCATCTACTAGTCAGATCGTTGTGCAACATTTTGGGATCGACGATCTTTTGTTCAAGATTGGGCCGGATTCCATGAAGGAAGACGATGAGATTCAGTCCTTTCCGTCGCCAGGGAGTGGATCTCCGGCTTCTCCGATCTCTAACGGCCGGATTACCGTGACGGTTGCGGCGGCGGCGCCTCCTCCTCCGCCATCTGCTCTAAATACGATAACCTTGGCGCTGCCGATTCAGCAGTCTAAGGGCGGCGGAGGCGGAAGAGAGGATTGCTGGAGCGAAGGCGCGACGTCGGTGCTGATTGATGCTTGGGGAGAGAGGTATTTGGAACTGAGTAGAGGGAATTTGAAGCAGAAGCATTGGAAAGAGGTGGCTGACATTGTGAGTAGTAGAGAGGATTATACCAAGATACCGAGGACTGACATTCAGTGCAAGAATCGGATAGATACGGTCAAAAAGAAGTATAAGACTGAGAAGGCTAAGCTTACTGCTGGAGGAGGCCCCAGTAAGTGGCCATTTTATGATAGATTGGATCTATTGATCGGTCCGGCGGCTTCGAAGAATTCTGTTTCTATCGCCGGTGTAAATCCGCCTCTGCAGCCGAACCAGAAAGTTCCTCTAGGAATTCCTGTAGTGAATCGACCGGTGAATCCGTACCAGGCTCAGCAGAACCATAATCATAGTCAACAACAGCAACAGAAGGGGCCAAAAGCTCAGAAGATCCAGTACCACAAGCGGCCTCGTACTACAGATTCCGATTCCTCAGGCTCCGACAGAGAAACATCCCCAACTTCCAGTGATAGTTACCGGCAAAAGAAAGTTCGGAGCAAAAATGTTAGGGTTCAGAAGGAGGTGGTGAATCCGAAACTGGCTCAGGTGGGGAAAACTGAAAAGGGAAAGAACGGATCGAGAGAAAAGGGATGGGTAAATGCAGTGAGTGAATTAACGCAAGCAATTCTGAAATTTGGTGAGGCGTATGAACAAGCAGAGAGTTCGAAGCTGCAGCAAGTGGTAGTAATGGAGAAGCAGAGGATGAAATTTGCCAAGGATCTGGAACTGCAAAGAATGCAATTCTTCATGAAGACGCAGCTGGAAATCTCGCAGCTCAAGCATGGGAGAAGAGTTGTGGCTGCTGGTAATCATCATGGTAGCAGCAGCAACAACAACAACAACAACAACCACAGTAACAGCGATAGCAGCAACTAGATGAGATGCAGAACAAGGTACTATTTTTCTCATCTTTGGAAATTCTAGTTTGTGCCTGTTTATTACACTTAATCTGTTTCCTAATTTATCATTTTCTCTCATAATATAACTCCATCAAGCTGTTCAAAGCCTAGAGATTAGTAGTCACTCTGTTTCCCATTAGAATTCATCATCATCATCTACTCTTAGTTTCCTCATTGATGAAGTAAATCCTATTTGGAATCAGTGACTGTTCCTTCCTTCTGGTCCTCCTCTTTGGGAATTAAATGCCAAATTTTAGGTCGGACCCAGATTCTGAATTTGCAGAGATGCACTCGTCATCAATTGATTCAAACAAAATATAATTAAAGAAAGAAAACAGAAGGGTCCAGGATAAATCATGCCCTGACTTTATATGACAAACGCAGCCCCTCTGATTCTCTCATTAGTTGTGTTTAACCTGAAATTAGTTAATCATTGGATGGGATTTCAAATAAATAAACTATATTATTTATTTGGCATTTGTTTTGTTGAAGAAAAGCATGCAATGATAAGATTGATTGATTGTCTGGTTGTTGAATCTGATCCTATGATCTTTTTTATCAAATATTATATGTATATGAACTTTAGATAGGATCAAAATCCAAATAGGATGGATGTGTGAGAAAGTGCAATTCTTTTCATGTTTTACTGAAGTGACCAAAGTCAATTTTGATTGATCTAATAGTCAATGCTTGTCTATTTTGTATCCTTCCAAAAGAAAGACCAAAGGTCAATCTTGGATGGGTTTTCTTCCTTCCACAGCATTCCAACCGTAGGATTTGTACCCACAGAAAAAAAGTTAGAAACAACTAAGCAAAATTCGTTATTTTTTTAGTACAAAAAAGTGGGGTATGAGTAGTAATGATATCTTTTCGACTAAGTTCGGGTTGGGAGGTGGGAGTGTGCTGTTTGGAACCCGTTCTCAAAACTAGTTATTAAATTTTGTCAATGTTTTATAGATGTGTTTAAAGTTTATAGCTGGGTTAATTTTGGTCTAAATCTTGAGTGTCAAAGATTTTGAATTTGTACAAGAAATAAAATAAAAGAAAGAAATTGAAATATGCTTTTTTTAAAGCAGCATTCTCTCCCTAACATGAGCCGTGCATTATAATGATTGAATGTCTCTTTTTTTTTCCTTTTTTTTTTTAATTAATTAAGGCGGGACTGTGGATTTGAATTAAAGAGACGGAAATTGGTTGGTTCACATTTGAATTTTGCTTAAAACAAAAGTTTTAGTATTTTAAGGCAAATATTCAATATTCAATGTTTATATGATTGTGTTTGAATTTTAGTTTGTTTTTTTATTAATTAACTTTTTTTCCATCAACTTTTATTGTTTGTTATTATTATTATGGTATGAAGCGTAGATTTAGCTTTGAAAAATTGGTGAAATTAAATCTAAACTATAGTTTTAATTTTAGAATTGTTCAATATATATGTATATATATGGTTTCAGGTAAAGGATAAAAATTAAACTATTCTGATTTGTTACAATTATAAACCTAGTTTTATAGCAACCTATAGATATTCTTGTGGGGTCTAAAACGGTCAAGCTAATATAATATTTTAACTAATATTTATTCATTAATGGGAGAGGTCACAAATCAATTGGTAAAAGACAAAATTATGTAAATATATCTATTTATTTATTTAACATGTACTCATTCCATTCTATTGAGGTCGGAAGTTTAAATTATAATGAATACGGGATACTTCTAATTTCATCAACTTTCTCCCATTGTAATTAAGCTCGTAAATATTGTAACGAAGGTTCTCCTTCACCCACGATATATATTATTCGATGTCGTTTTGGTCTTCAAATTGGACGTGGAAATTACGATGGTTCTCCTTCCCCCATCTAGACCGCTAGATCTACCTCAAATTCCTAATCTCAGCTTCCCCATCATTGATTACCAAATGTCGCCTTCACGTGGGTCCCAGTCCAACCAGCTTCCCAATCCAACGGTCCAGATCGCGCCACTCTTGACATGATAACTTTTGATTTTGCAACTTATTCTAGATTTAGTTTAAACTTTATTAAAATAGATTTTATTTGGTTAGTAAATTAATTTCATCAAATGAAAAGAGATTTAAAGAGTTTACCTTATTGCAATTGACATACACTCAATTTTTAATTTCACAAGTTTATTTCTTTTTTCGTAATTATTGTACTAAACGGAAGAAGCTTATTAAAATAGGTTTTATTTTGTTATTAAATTAAAATGGACCACGGGGTGGGGCCCACGTGTTGAAAATGATACGTCATCACACGTATTAGTGCAACGTGACGACGTATGAGTGGTTGAGAGGATGAAATTTCGCGAAGTAAAAAAAGGAGACGGTAGAAAAACAATGCAAAAGCTGACAAAGGAGAAAAGAAAGGAGATGCTCCACACGTGTCTCGGCGTCCCACAAACGTCTTTAACCATAGATAGTATATAAAATATGGTTCGTGAGCAGTTTGTTAGTAGTTCATAGTTTGTTATCAATTTTACCGATCTTAATTAATTCGTTTGATGTCCTATTCTCATTTGGGAGTTCGTTCTTTAGTATGGGCATTTTCCCGCTATACCCTAGATTTACTAATTTTATTTTCTTAGTTCTCGATCCTCTATCTGTTTCTGAGTCCTATGAATATTCTTGAGTTCTCTAGCTCTCCTAGTTAGTCGTTTATGTTGTCCCTCTTATCATCATATCTCTAAGCCCTCGATGCGCGACCTCAGTATCAATTTCATAGAGTTCATGCATGTTAAGACTCAACCAATTCTAAGATGCAACTGCAGCCCCGTGCCCCTCGTGACAGGTTCACCAAAAGAAAGCTAACTAACAAATTTTCTAATATATTAGTATTTAACCATGAATATTACATTTTCGTATAATCAAATTATATTTTGAATATGGAAGAACGTGTTAGAGCGATTTGATTGTGAAAGATATACAAACTAAATCCGTACTTTAACCAAATACACTAATTAGTTTTAAATTTAAATTTTAATTTCGAAGTTAAGTCTATATTGGGTGACCTTAAACAAGTTGAAATCTCCCGTGTTAATATGTAAGAATAAAATAATGGCGATGTCATAGGAGAATATTAGAGTCATCAAGTACCAAATCCAGATTCTAAATATTCAGATGAATGAATGTTAGAATTAAGGTGAAAAAGTGAAGTTATAAAATTTAATATTTTTTTAATGTCATATATATTTATATGTTGTCGTGAATTTATTAAATATAAATGTATTTAAAATTTTATGGATTAATGAGAAAATTAAGTCAAGGGAGTGTATAAATTATGAAAATGAGGGCTTCAATTATTTAAAATTCAATTAGCTGTGACAACCACAAACTTAGAAAAATAAAACATAAAATAATGTCTTTCATTATTTATTTCCATCTTATAATTATTGTTTTTATTTTAGATTTTAAACTCAATTTGTAATTTTTTGATTGGTTGAAAATTATATAGCCAAAAATAATAAAAGTTTTTAAAAAGGTTTATTATTATTTTATTTTAATTAGAGTAGAATTTTAAAACATTAAAAATTAAAATGAAATGATTATAAATAGTTTTATAAATTTATTTTGGACAATTAAACTTTTTGGAACAATTATTTTTTAAAATCTATAAAATGGTGTCACAATATTCAAAATTAACAATATTTTTTATTTTCTACCCCTAATTTTGAATTAAAATAATAAAGAGTAAGGTTAAAACGGTAATTTGGTCAAAATAATGAAAATTGAATGCCTCTTTAGTCTTTTCTAACGAGTGGCACCTAACGGATGAAGTAAAGGACAGGACAAAATCAGTCTTTTATGGAGGGCTAATATTGTACATTCACTTTGATATCTCAACAATATTATATAATTTAATATTTCCCCTCATTGAATATTTGTAAGTATTTATGAGCTTCAAATTTAAATTGAAATCTTATTTTTATTTTAGTCCTATCTCTAAATATTATATTTTTGTGATGTTCTACCTTCCCCTAGTAGATGCGTTTTAAAATCTTGAGGGGAAGCCCAAATAGAAAAAATATTTACTAGCGGTGGGTTTGAATTGTTACAAATGATATAAGAGGACAATATTTGTTAGTGAGGAGGTTGTTCCTTGAAGGAGGTAGACACGAGGCGGTGTGTCAGTAAGGACGCTGGAACCCAAAGGGGGGTGGATTTGGCGGGAGTCCCACATCAATCGGAGAAAGGAACGAGTGCTAGCGAGGACGCTGGGTCCTGAAGGGAGATGGATTGTGATGGAGGAGAACAAAACACTGTTTATGAAAATCTTTCCCTAGTATACACGTTTTAAAGCCTTGAGGAGAAACTTTGGGTCGTTACAATTTTAATTTTAAAATACAAACTAAAATATTTTAATTATTAGAATATGGATGAGAATAATTATTACAATTTTTGTAAAATTTACATTCTATTTCAATATCACAATTTTAAATGAAAAAGAGAAATTATATCGTATTTAAAAACACTTATTTAATAAATTATTTCAATAAAATACGACTCAATATTTTTAATTTATATTTATATTTATATTTATTATTATTTTTTTTTTGCAAAAATAGAATTTGTCTAAAATTGGAGTACAACAAAAGCATCTATTCATTGTCTTTTATCCAAAAATAAATAAATAAATAAATAAATAAATAAATAAATAAATAAAACCATTAAATATCTAGAAGGATAAGAGAGAATATGTTTTAATTAATGAGATAATATTTTTTTCTCTTAAAATGAATAAATGAACAAAAATTGGTGATGAGTATAAATATTAATGAAAAAAGACAAAATAAATATTAAGAAAATTAAAGAGAGAGAGAGAGAGTAAATAGGAAATAAATAAATAAAAATTGGCCATCATTATTTTTTTAATTTAATTTTTTTTTGGAAAGATTAATTATCCTTCACGTTTGAATATTTATTTATTTTTAAATAAAGTGGCGATGTTTTAAAATTTAAAATTTAGCCATCAATATTTAAAAATTATTTTTGTTAGTGGATGTTAAATGGCTAATATAATAGGACTATGACATCATACCATACCTATTGAATATAATAAATAATAAGAATTAAACGAATTAAAATCCCAATTATTTTTAATACTAACCAAATATTTTACTTATCATTAACCACATAAACAGTATTATTAAAACCTAAAGTTTAATTATTAAAATGATAAAGATCTATTTTATAATTATTAAAATGTTTAATTATGAAAAAAATATTCTTCAAATATATTCACATTATTCAAAATTACAAGAATACCCATGGTTTTTTTTAAGAGCTAATTTTGAAATTTTATGTTCAATAAAAAGATAATAATAGTACGATCTCGAGGAAGGAGTATTTTTATTTTTATTTTTTATAATTTTTGTTAAAAAAAGGAAATAATATTTAAGATAAAAAAATTACATTAATGAAGGAGGATAGAATGGTAATTTGGGAGGTGAGGGAAATAGTATAATTAAAATTATTAAAATGATAAAGATCTATTTTATAATTATTAAAATGTTTAATTATGAAAAAAATATCTTGAAATATATTTACATTATTCAAAATTACAAGAATACCCATGGTTTTTTTTTAAGAGCTAATTTTGAAAATTTTATGTTAAATAAAAAAATAATAATAGTACGACCTCGAAAAAGGAGTATTTTTATTTTTATTTTTATAATTTTTGTTTAAAATAAAGAAAATAATATTTAAGATAAAAAAAATTAGGAGGATAGAATGGTAATTTGGGAGGTGAGGGGGGCAGTGAGGAGGAGTCAGCCCGTTTCTGTAAATAAAGTTCCGGAAATGAGTTTTAAAGTTTTTTTGATTTCGAAATTGCAAACAAAAAGCATTGGGCGAAGCACAGTCCTCTCTCCAGTTCACATCTCTGCCTCTCTCTCTCTCTCTCTACTGTATCTCTTGTAGAGAGAGAATTATGAGAGAGAACGACATACATTCTTTCACAGCGACGAGTAAAGCAGAAATCATCTTCTCATTGTGTTAGGGTTTTCTTGCAACCTAAATATAATTCTCCAAATTTGTTGTTTAGAAGTTTTTTTCTCACAGGATACCGTAGTCCCCAGAGAAAAGCAAAGGATATGGAGAAATACCAGCTAGTTGAATGCTGCTAATCTTCTCTGCTTTGGCTTGAATCGGAGGATCCGATTGCGTTAGCTGAGATCTTGGATGCGGACTTCACGGGTATGCTTCTGAAATAGACGATCGGTTGTGCATTTTGGCTTCCGCTATTTGTTTTTATTTTTTGTTTCGGTATGTAGACGAGCTTCTTTCGCTTTTGTGCATTTGGTTTTTTTATTTTTTTGGCTGCTTTTGTGCAATATCCAGATTGTTTGTTATCTGTGGATATATTTTTTTTTTGGGGCGGGTGGGTATGGCATTTGAATTTGCGTTTGTGGGATTGAATTCCATACGAGTCTGCTTCGGTTTGGCCATCTGATTTTATTTTTAATTGTTGAATCAGATCTAAGCGTATATAACTTCATTTTATGAAGCTTGGGTTTCTATTTTTGGGGGGCGGGTGAATTTATTAACATTGGGTTTTCTAAAGGGCTTTGGGAGTGAGATCTGGGATGTATGTTGGGTGGCCATTTAGGAGCGAAGTTTGATGTTTTTTTGTGCTGGGCTTCTTCTATGAAATGAAATTTTCTTGGATAATCTTACTTTTATGAAATGTCTGGATTTTATTGTCTTCTATTACCATATCACTGTTGCAACCTCTTCTACAATCTGAATTGTGTTTTTGTAAATTTTCATTGAAGCTTAATATTGCTGGAATGAAAAATTCATTATGTAAATGCTCTTTAAAGGGGTTTTTCGTTCGTTCCCAATCTGCATTATAGCAGCGGTGCTTCTTGCTATATTTCTTCAAAGTTCTACGGTCGTACCAAGCATTATCAGGAGCTAGAGTACTTTTATTCCACGAAGAAAGGCTGGTTGGATGAAGTGCTTTGGGAAAAGATAAATACTTGAAGTTCTGTGAAGTGAAAAGGAAATGAAACCGGAGACGCCTCTGGATTTTGCTGTATTTCAACTGTCACCTAGGCGTTCACGGTGCGGATAGCACACCTTGGCTGTTTAGATTTTGTACTGTAATCTTTTATTTACTAATTTTACTTGTTCTATCCCCCTTTGGACAGTTGCGAACTATTTGTTTCTAGCCATGGCAACACAGAGAAACTAGCATCGGGTTCAGTGAAGCCGTTTGTAACTCAATTAAAGGCTGCAGAAGAGCAGTTTGCTCATGCAGTCCAGACAATTAAGCTTGAAGTTGAGAGGGGTGGAGATGGTTGGTTCACGAAAGGAACCCTTGAAAGGTTAAAGTGTTTCCTACTTGGTTTTGACGATTCAATTTTTTTGATGGCAACTGGCCAGGCTCTCTTGGGTTTTCTTGTTGATGTGCTTGGTTTATTTCCAGGTTTGTGCGTTTTGTTAGCACGCCTGAGATATTGGAGTTGGTCAATACATTTGATGTGGAGATGTCTCAATTGGAATCTGCTAGAAGAATATATTCTCAAGTAAGCACTGCAAATAGTTAGTACCATTTAAGAGGAGCACAGTTATTTGTCTTGTTTTGCTGAATATATATATATATATTTTTGTATTAGGGGGAAGGTGATCGGCATTCTGGCACATCGGGTATGTTTAATTTCCTTCTATTTGCCTAGAATTTATTTTTTAACCTTACTAACATTTTTGTTTATCTGCAAAACTCATAATGCATTTGGATGTTCTAAAGTTCATTACTTCGATAGTTCTTGGAAACTTCTGAAGTTCATTTTGATGTGTCATTTAGAGATTTTATGTTAAAATTCATAGCCGACCGCTAAAACATGTAAGCAGCAATGTATTTGGTCAGGAAATTTGTGCATGGGTGAAAGAGAGATAATCAGATTTCCATGCCACTGATTGTGGAAAACTCCTTTATTGTCATCTCATTGCTCAGCTACCATTTATTCTTGAACGAGGGCAATAGGTTTATTAGAGAAATATTTCAATAATTGTTTGTGAATTGCTTTATATAAAAACAGTTATTAGTACCTCTACATTTTTTGAAGATTAAATTAATATTCTATTAACGATATATACTTATTATTATTACTTTTGTTTTTGATAATTTAACCTAGGTGGGGATGGAACAGGTACAGGCTCAACAGATGAAACCAAGTAATCCCTTCTCTTTTCCTATTAATGTTTTTCATGTATTTGTCAAGTTAATTGTGAAAGCTGTTATTAGTGTCAGTAGAGATATGCTTGAAGTCGAAAATTTCTCGTCTTTCTCAAGATACGTTTTGTAGTATGCTTGAGTTTTATGCCGAACTTTCAAATGAGGGTGAGATCTATGTGGTTTCACTAAAGAAATCGTCAGTATGTTTTGTTTGGGATGTCAGAAACATAGTATTTAATGATGTTGTGGTTCGTAGGTTGGTAGATATTGCAGGTTTTGGATAGGTAAAATATGACAGAATGGCTGTAATAATTTGATATTAAAGTTGGGATGGCCAATATATCAATCAGGTTTACGTTATGAAATTTTTTTTATTGTTATTTACAGCGCATTAATTATAACTGGACTGATAGTTCAAGTTTTCTGAATTGTATTGTGTGTGGGTAGGTGTCTCATTTTAATAATTTGTCAAAATTTTCAGGAAGGAGCTTTTGAAAGCTATCGATGTACGCCTTGTTGCAGTTAAGCAGGATTTGGTCACAGCTTCTGCTCGTGCATTAGCTGCCGGTTTTAATCCCAGTACAGTGTCTGGCCTTCAACTATTCGCCGATCAGTTTGGTGCCCGTCGCCTCACGTAAGTACTCTACAAAAGTCTTATATTTGACTTATGTGTGTTAATAGCTACTAATAACCTCATATCTATATCTTGATCTTTCTGCCCGTGGTGATTATTGTACATGGATGTCATAGAGTTGAACTTGAACTGCATATTTGGCAGAAATCTAGGTTTGTGTTTCAACTGCTGAGGAGGGTATGGAAAGGATTTTCTTTTCCATGTCTGAGTGTCAAGCAGGGGGATTGACCTTCTCACCATATATCTTAGCAAGAGACTGGTTTCCTTGCTATTTCATGAATTTGTGTTTTACATTGGTTTCTGTCTAGAATTTGGTGATAAGAAGTTGGTCAACATATTATAGTGAGTGAGAGACTGCAATTCTATTTTCATTTCCGGAATTTGTGTTGTACTTGGTTTCTTATTTTAGTTTTGTGAAAACCCTGAGAGACAAGAAGGGATAGTGACAAAAAGTCCTTGCAGAAACGCAAAGAGAGCCATTGAAGTGTTGGGCACCTTAAACTATCCCACTCAATTTCGTGAAAATTTCTCCTAGTTTTCTCAAGATATAGACTCTGAAGAGAAACAAAAAAGTTTACTTGCAACACTTCCCTCTTCCTTGAACTAGGGGGCGCAAGAGAATCTCTATGACCATAACCAGTTGACTTTTTTTAGGAACAGGAACTCACAACCTGCCAAAAGATTGAAAATTAATGTACCATAGATTTTCTGTCGTCTATCTCCAAAGAATACGATTTAAATCCTCTGGTATTTGTTTGAAATGGACACACCAACCAGCAGCATAGCACTATCACCAAAGAGGACCGTTGAATTCAACATTGTTAGTCTTTTTCCAAGAGAAAAATTGACATTCTAGATGTTGATCATGTAGACATTGGGAGGGGGGGCGGTGAGGGAGAGTTAATAGCAACCTGTATAATGGCTGGAAGAGAAGTCAAATCATTAACCCCTCGCTGTTGGATCACTCCTAATGGACAAAACTACGAGTAGATTTGATTTAGGAGTGGCTAGATAGACATATATTGGTTAATAGCAACCTGTATAGTGGCTAGATAGACATATATTGCAAAGACTAGAACGAAAGGCATTGTTGATCATATGGCCGTCCTCCCAGAATTGAATATAAATCTCATCCTCGATAGCATGGTTAACAGAATTGAAGAATGCGGCATGGCCATGAGTCGCTTTGCAGAGTCCAGCGAAACTGTACGAAAGGCCATCATTAACATCTACTACAGTAGCTCAACCATTAGTGGCTGAACACTATATCTGCTTGCAATCTTATGCTACAAAACGTAAAGTTCTACCGGAAACCACCACAACCACTTTGCTTAAGGGTTCTTCATTTTACAAAGTTGAATTCCCAATCTCCAAACATCCGTATCCCCCACCAAAGATAACGCAAGTCACTAACCTCCCCCACCTCCTCTTTGCATAAAAATTTCCTCATCACTATCTCCAACTTGGTAGGATTAGAGCCTGGGATTTTAAAAGTTGATGGGAAGTATGGAGGAGCCCCACTTCAAATTTAGAATTGAGATCATCTATGGTCCAACTAATTTAGTCCACTTCAAAACCGAGGTACAAAATGGATCCGGAACAACTCAAATTATAGTCCAACTAGTTTCTTGCACAAAGAAAAAAGAAATGAAAGTGTCGTACATCAAAAGGTGGGTCATCTTAACCATACGCCTCCCAATACGGTTGGCATGATAAATGGGATAGATTTAACTTATTGCTCAGGGTCATTAAGGCGATACCGTGCTGGTCTAGCATTACTCACATTGCATGTCCAGGCGAGCACTGTCGCCATGGTGCTTGCCTTTGTCGCCATTGTTGTTGTGCCTCTCGCTGCTGTGGAAGATGAGTGAGTCTAGTGGCTGATGGAGGAAGGCAACATTTGGCATTTTCATCCAATTTTTTCCCTTCCCTTCTTCTTTGAGAACGTTGTTCGAAATGGGGCAAGAAGAAATTTATTTAAAGCAAAGAAAGAAGCAGCCTTTGCTTTCGTTCTCTGTCGTAGAAAGCAAAATTATTCTCCCACCATTGAACAAACTGAGACAACCGACTACCATGGCCTCAATCCTCGAAGTTCGCGTACTCTATTCAGATGTCTGTAATGACTAGAATTCAGATTTTTATTTTCTCTTGATTGGGAAAACATAGATAAAGCAACAGAGAGAAACCGAGTAAAAGTGACGAAGATGGAAGTAACATTACTAGTTGCAGGAGGTATATTAGTGAACATTTATTGGGTCACTTCCAAATTACATTGCATGACGTGCGTTCTCCACTTTTGACCTCGGCTTTGCTCTGATAATGCTTCCTGTAATTTAACGTAGCGTTTCAATTTTTCGCAGCGAAGCGTGCTCTAGTTTCATTTCTGTTTGCCGGAGGAGACCGGAACTTATTAACACGTGGGCTCCAGGTGTCGATGACCGAGCCATCAGATCTTCATGTGGGTCAGACATGTCAATCGATGACATCAGTGAAGATCCTGTTGGAACTCATATCAAGGCGCAAAACCAAACACAGAGTAAGCACGATCCACAATTTGGTACAACTTCACAAACTGAAGAACAATATTCCCAACTGGACGAATCAAGATCCACCACGTGTCAACCGGCCAAATCCTCTGCCACCTTCTCGAGCCGACGCAACGTAAACTTGAAAGACGACACGAAGGTGGAGACGGGCACCGAAAACTTGGAGAAAGAGAAGAAGGAAGAGGAGACTCCGACGGAATCGTCATCAACTCCTGTGGGTCGGCCTGCCAGGCGTCTCAGCGTCCAAGATCGTATTAACCTTTTTGAGAACAAACAGAAGGAAAATACCAGTGGCAGTGGAGGAGGCAAACCCGTTTCTGGAAAACCTCCGGAATTAAGAAGGCTCTCTTCAGACGTTTCATCAGCGCCATCGGTGGTGGAGAAGGCGGTTTTGAGGAGATGGAGTGGTGTGAGTGATATGAGTATTGATTTCAGTAATGAAAAGAAGGACGTGGAGAGTCCATTATGTACACCTTCCTCATCTTCAATTTCTGATACCAAGTCTAATATATTTTCTGGTGCAACCGAAATTCAAAGTGAGAAAAGCTTTCCCGATTTGGAGAGTAAGACTAAGCTTGAAAAAAGGGTCAATCTTGTTAGAGTTGGTGATAAGGAGGCCAACCAACAAGCAGAGGAACAAAATCCAGTTGATGGTTATACAGGTAAAGAGGCTGGGGTGTCAAAGGTACCAGTCGATTGGAAGGACCAATCAGCTTCTCAGGCCCAAGTCAGGTCATTCTCTGGTGGAGCAGACCCAGTTGGATTGAATGATCGAGGGGTTTCTCAAGTAGGTGCTAAGAATTTATCGAGCAGTGATGACAAAAGTACGGCCTTTAAAGGTGTATCAGGCTCTGAGACAAAGGGAAAAAGCTCTGCAGATCGAGCAGAAATCGATGGAGCCAAGAATCAAGTTTCGTCCCAGGTTGATGCTTTTGCTAAGACGGCAGGGGATACTGATGGTAGGTTAGGTAATAAGATGGATGATTCTGGACCAAGAGACTTTTCAGCACATCCGTTACGTCCTATGGGTCACCGGAGTCGTTCTCGTTCTTTTTCTAACCAATTTGAATACGGTGGAATAAAACTGGAATCCTCATCAACTCAGTCCATCGAAGTTGATGGCGGCCAATTACCTCAGCAACGGAGATCTTTTAAAGCCGAACCTGAGGCAGTGGCTGGCAAGAACCCCGCATCATCATGTACGCATAATCTTAAAGTAGAAGATTTTGGAGCTCAGAAAATGAAATTGCAGAAACCTGATTCGGCTGGCCGTAAACAAGTGGAGAAGTCACAAGTTGGCAGAGAAGAAAGCAGTTATCCTCATGAGAGAAGTAAAATGGATATGATTGGGAAAAGTGTTCCAGATGGCCAAGAAAGCACTCCTACAACCTCAAGCATACCAGGAGAGCGAGTTCCAAGAGTGAGGCAGACTAAGGGAAATCAGGAGCTCAATGATGAACTAAAAATGAAGGCAAATGAACTTGAAAAGCTTTTTGCAGAGCACAAGCTCCGTGTTCCAGGGGAGCACTCCAGCTCTGCGAGGCGAAACAATACTGCCGACGTGCAGCTAGAACATGCAATTGGTTCGCAGCATAGAACATCTTCAGCTTTAGACACTTCTCCTGCTCAAGTGGTGGAAAGATCTGCGGTAATAGAATCAACGGGGAGTTCAAATAAAATGGAAAATATTTATACAACGCCAGCAAAGTTGGTAAATAACTATGACTTCAGTGATGATTCTAGAGGAAAATTTTATAACAAGTATATGCAGAAAAGAGATGCTAAGCTGAGAGAAGAATGGAGTTCCAAAAGAGCAGAGAAGGAAGCCAAGATGAAGGCCATGCAAGACAGCCTTGAGAAAAGTAAAGCTGAGATGAAAGCAAAATTTTCTGGTTCTGTCGACCGACAAGATTCCGTAGCTAGTGCTCGGAGACGTACAGATAAACTGAGATCATTCAACTCTCGCTCTCAAACAAGAGACCAGGTATCATTTCTATTTTATTTTTATTTGGGAATTTAATGATGCTGAAGTCCTGGGTTCTCTCTTTTGCACTCATTTTATTTCTTGTTTCTAATCTTGCGTATTTTTCATTTTCATGCGTAATGATGTTAAATATTTCTGCATAACAGCCACTGATCAATTCAACTCAAAGTGAGGATGATGGGGACTTTCCTGAGGCTTTGGAGCAGAAATTTAATGGGAATGATAGATTGCATAGTGATTCATATGTATCGGATAGTGCTTCCAGAAGCAACCATAACAAGAAGGCTTCCACAGGTAGAAATTTATCATCTACCCCGCGTTCCACTGGGGTTTCAGCTCCATACTTGTCTCTTGCCAAGGTTTCCCACTCCAGTTCTGGAAAGCGAAGAGGACAAACAGAAAATCTTCTTGCACAGTCGGTTCCTAATTTCTCTGAACTGAGGAAAGAAAATACAAAACCTTCTGGTGGTGGCAAATCATCAGCACGCCCTCTGACGAGAAACTATTCTCGCGGTAAAACTAGCAATGAAGAGCCAGTCATTAAGGAGGAGAAGCCTCGTCGTGCACAGTCTTCAAGAAAGAACTCTGCTAGTGCTATTGACTTCAAGGATATATCACCTTTGATCATTGATAATGCTGTTTTAGCACCATTGATATTGGATGAAGAGCAGAACGATGAGAGTATTTATGATAAGCATTTGAAGGGCATAGAATCAAAGACTTTTCTGAGGAAGGGCAATGGCATAGGCCCTGGTGCTGGAACAAGTATAGCAAAGTTGAAAGCTTCTATGGAATCCGAAACTTCTAAAGATGATGAGGAATTTGATGAAGTTGCATTTGAGGGTTCAGAAATTATGCCCAAACGAGAAGAGGAAGAGGAGGAAGAGCATGAGAAAATAGAAATTGAATTTGCTCATATGGATAATGGAAAACTAAGATTAATCCAGGAATCGGGCAGATCAAGTAATTCTGGGTCTGAAATCGAGAATTCTATGAGATCTCACTCTCATTCTCAGGTGGATCATTCTACAAATTCTGAGCTCCCCTCCACATTGCCTTCGTTTCATAAAGCACCTCAGGATTCGCCTGGTGAGAGCCCTCGGTCATGGAACGCACGCATGAATCATCCATTCTCCTACCCACATGAGGCCTCTGATATTGATGCATATATGGACTCACCCATTGGGAGTCCTGCATCATGGAATTCACATAATATAACACAAGCAGAAACTGATGTGGCTAGAATGAGAAAGAAATGGGGAAGTGCCCAGAAGCCTTCTCTTATTGCTACCTCATCCAGTCAGTCACGCAAGGATGTGGCCACAGGGTTTAAAAGGTTGTTAAAGTTTGGAAGGAAAAGTCGCGGGACGGAAAGTATGGTTGACTGGATCTCTGCTACAACATCTGAGGGAGATGATGATACAGAAGATGGGCGAGATCCTGCTAGTAGGTCATCGGAAGACTTAAGGAAGTCACGAATGGGATTCTCAGAGGGTCATGATGATGGCTTTAATGAAAGCGAGTTGTACTGTGAACAGGGTAACCTATGTTTTTCTTTTTTCAATCAAACTCCTATGAATTGACCTCCTTTTTAGCTAGGGTTGATGACAATTAGGAGTCACTTATTAATCTTTGTTTTGCTCCCCACAGTTCAAGAATTACGAAGTTCGATTCCTGCACCTCCAGCTGACTTCAAGCTAAGGGAAGATCACTTGTCAGGAAGCTCCTTGAAAGGTGAGTGCTCGTTGGTGTTATGTGCTTTGCTAATGACCTAAACGTAGTCTATACTTTCTTGCTCAAATATTACATTGGCTTTGGAAATATAGCGAAGTTCAAGAGGACTTTTTGCTAGTCTCAAACTTTCAGCCAAAGGGGCAACTTGGAAATGACTTTTGTACTTATTCCTCGATCTTCACATCTTTTTCCTTTTGTTTATGAGCTTATATATATATATATATATATATATATTGATATCTTCCTTAAACAATGAAGAAAAAGATAGTTTGGAGATGAACTGCATTTCTAATGTTGGAAAATATCTTACAGCTCCACGATCGTTCTTCTCTCTCTCAACCTTTCGCAGCAAGGGAACTGATTCAACGTCCAGGTAATAGAAACGACAGATTTCCATTTGAGATCACTGTCATGTTATCCTTGAGTAGAGTATAACAGTTTACTACTGTGTAAGATACAAGTTCTTGAAGATAATAGCAAAACAGACTCGAGGTCTGCAATTCGATCATGTACATGTTAATTCGATTCACAGAACCGACCGCCTACATCATTAGGTAGTTAAGTTACACCTGTTAGTTGTCTTGAATTAATCAAGTATACTATATTGAACGATGAGTTAACTGTTGGCAGAATGTCATTGTGATTTTGGTAGGCTAGGAGCATTTTTTTTTCCCTTTGGCTCTGCTCTTCATTTGCTCTGACAGTTTAGTTTTGTGTGCTGTATATCTGAAGGAGCCCGTGTCAAGAACAGAATTGTTGAGCGTGATATAATTATGCATAATAAAAGCTTTTTGCACCACTACTCTGTCATTTTCCGTCATTGTTCATTAAGGTATCATTTCTTTTTCTGTAACTTCATCCAAGTTTATGTGGCTCTGGGAAATTTGAGTTCATGGTTTGGTAATTCTTTGTTTTTATGCCCTTTTAAGTGGCCATTGTCAGTGTAATTAGACTTGAGATTTGCATACTGTTTTCTTACTTTGTTGCTTCTGATTGTTCCCATACATGGGCGGTGGGCGGCTGACCCAAGCCCACCCCGCTAGCGGATATTGTATCTTTGGGCTTTCCCTTTTGAGCTTCCCTTCAAGATTTTTAAAACGCGTCCGCTAGGGAGTCGAATTTTTCCTCATTCTTATAAGGAAGGTTTCGTTCTCCTTCCCAACTGATTTGGAATCTCATAGAACCTCTCTTTTTTAAGTACAAGTCGAATTTTAGGATTTGAACTCTCTTTTTTAAGTATAAATAAGACAATAAGTTTCGAACAACCGATCTCAAGGGAGTACTTGCTGATGATGTTTAAGCTATGCTCATTTTTTACAGACGAGATTGAGCAGATTTTCAGGTTGAGGTCCTATGATACTATGTAGCTCTAGCTGCCCAAGTTTTTCATATTATTTTCTATGTATTTTATATTTGATGATAGTTTTTTTTCAAGAATCTAGCGTCGTTTATAGTGGGCTTGGGCGTGTTCAAGCAATCTTTCATTGAGGAATTAGAATATTTTAGCCTATTTACTTTTAAGAAGTTATATGCATGTTTAAGTGTTATACCAAATGGTTCTTAATCTTGTAAGTAAATTTTGTTATTCTTTTAAATATTTTTGTTTTCTAATGTGTCAAAATGTTTAAATTAGGTAGTTTTATTAAAATTTGGTAACAAAAAGTTAGTATAAAAGTTAATCGTTAATATCCAGTTAAGATTCTTGGATATGTTGGGTTATTCGACACGACTCAAAATTTTTGAATTGGTTGGGTTGGTGATCAAGACAATCTGAATAGAGTTCATGACAATACTTGTTACATGTTGGGTTGGTGACCAAGACAACCTGAATAGAGTTTATGACAATACACGTTAGATTAATAACTAAAATCTCATAAAACTCCAATATCAAAATTCAAGTCACAACATGTACATTGGTTACAATCGTTAAACAGTCTTTATTTTCATAACAATCTTAGAATTAGGATAGAGTTGATCCATTTTGTCATTTATATGAATAATTTATTCTAATTAGTAAGAGCTCAACGGGACTTACCCCTCTTTTATCCAATTATTACATAGATAAACCTAATCCAGAAAATGAACCATAAAAGAAAATACTAACTACCTTACCGTACCTACTATCCAAAGAGGAATCCTTCCAATAGTCTTGGCCATTTGTCCCACGTCCCTCCCCATTTCAAGTGGTCGTGGAGTGGGATAATAAATATGAATACCAATTACAGTACCTATTATTCAAAGAGATTATCCAAAGAGGAATCCTTTCAATAGTATCGGTCATTTGTCCCATTTCCCTCCCCATTTTATCAAGTGGTCGAGGAGTGGGATATTAAATCTAAGTTGGTGAGGTTGACTTGACAAAAAAAATGTCACAACCCTAAACGAACATTTTATTCCCTCACAACCAACCTAATAAAAAAAGGTTAAGAGACACTAACCCGGGTTAAAATTAACCCAATCAAAAAAAGAAAAAATCAAACCCAATAATAATTATAATAATAAAAAAAAAAAAACAGAAAAGTTATCAATCATTGTGTTGACCATCAAAATGAAGTAACCAACTCCTTCTTTTAATTTTGAATATTCGGGCGCTTCCCGATCTCACAAATGGATTCCCAACTCCACAAGAAACCAACCAAAACCACAGTCCCTTCGCATATTTGAATATCACAAACAATTTGAGCAGCCATTTGGCCTGTTTACAAGCTCAAGAACATGGCAAGACGACCAAGCCCACTCCCCATTCTCAATCGTCCCGCCGGCACCTTCCTCTGTATATGCATCCACAGCTTCCATGGATACCTCACTTCCAACAGATTCGCCAATCTTCCATGTAAAATCCTCACCCCCAATTTTTCAATCCAACCTCTCCTTTCCTGTTTTGTTCTTCTCGAATTACAGTTAGTTTTGTTCTTCGTTTCTTCGTATTGGGATACGGACTCCCCGCAGTTTCGCTGGAATTTGTTTTTTCCCTTTTGTAATCCCATCCATTTGCGAGCTCTAAACCTTCATTTACGGCCATGTCCGCCATTCCCGGCTACCGGCTCCACTATCCGACGCCGGCGAGTTCGACCGACGTCTCTATCTCTTTTTCCCAATTAGATTCCTCCATTATTACGCGAACATCCACTCCAGAAAGACGGTCTCTAAACCTTCATCCAGCCACTCCCTTCGCCACAGACGATGATAAATCATGGCAAGGGGAGCTCTATTGGCAGTTCGAGCCAACTGGATGGCGAGATTCTCGTAATTTCGGCATAGCCCTAGGTCCCTGGGCTGCCTCTATTGCCCCATCTTCATTTTCAACTGCCCACGCTTTACGCCGAACCGCCAATGATTACTATCTTTCTCCATCTCGCCGGGTTCGCCGGAATGTTCCGAGCCCGTACGGCTATATTCCAGCTGGCAGAGTGGAACTACAGAGCTTTGTGGGTGGAGAAACAGAGAACTCATTGTTCATCGGAAAAAGCTACATTCCTAGTGAAACTAGCAAAATCGGCCCCTATTCCTGCCTGAAAAATGGAAGTAAAGGGCTTTTGGCGGATAAAGATGAGCTTAGCAAGAATTACCGTGCTATTTCTGAACATTCTTTTAACTTCGAACATAGTAGGATGTATTCATCGTATACTGATGATAGTGTTTCGGATGCCAGTGATGAAGAAGATGAAGTGGAGCCTGCGAAGGCAGTTGGGCTTTTTAGCTTGTTTAAGTATTCAACGAAGTGGGATTTTCTTCTTATAATATTGGGCTGTTTAGGAGCTCTCATCAATGGCGGATCTCTTCCTTGGTATTCTTATCTTTTTGGGAATTTTGTCAACCAGCTTGCTATAGAATCTTCTGAAGCTGACAAGACCCAGATGATGAGAGATGTGGCAAGGGTATGAACCGCATAATTTACTCTTACTTAGGCTTTGCTTTCGACTTCTCCCCCGCCCAGGCCTATGGAGCCCCGTACAATCTCGTCTCCTTCCTTAGAGTCTTCGAACAAAGTACACCCTTTGTTCAACACTTAGGGAACCCTCGTACAACTTTCCCTTAATCGAAGCTCGACTCCTTTTTTGGAGCCATCGAACAAAGTACACCCTTTGTTTGACACTCAAGGATTCTATTCACATGGCTAAGTTAAGGACATGACTCTGATACCATGTTAAGAATTACGGATTTTCACAATGGTATGATATTGTGCACTTTGAGCATAAGCTCTCATGGTCTCGTACCAATGGAGATGTATTCCTTACTTATAAACTCTTGATCATTCCCTAAATTAGTTAAGGTGGACTCTCTCCCAACAATCCTCAAAAAAAAATTTTAAGTACTTTTCTAGTGTGTTTGTCTAAATATTGTAGAAATTTTATCCTTCCAGAAGTTACCTTAAACTTGAATACCTTTTCTTTTTCTACAACTTATGCTTAAATTTGCAGATATGCCTGTTCATGACTGGATTAGCAGCAACTGTGGTGGTTGGAGCATACATGGGTAAGTGGGAGAGACCTGTAAAATAGCATTCCATTAACTTTCCTGCAAACATAGGACTTGAAGCTGTAATTTTGACAGAGATAACCTGTTGGAGATTGGTGGGGGATCGTTCGGCTCAGCGTATTAGAATGATGTATCTACGAGCCGTTCTACGACAGGATATCAGCTTTTTCGACACAAAAATTACCACGGGTGATATTATGCATGGAATTTCCAGTGATGTGGCTCAAATCCAAGAAGTGATGGGGGAGAAGGTAATGCACTGATGATGTTTTTGACAACCTTAATACATTGTTTCCAAGTCATTTATTTAACGTCGTGTCGTTCTGCGTTTGCAGATGGCTCACTTCATTCACCACATATTCACCTTCATATGTGGGTATGTAGTGGGTTTTCTAAGGTCATGGAAAGTTTCTTTGGTTGTCTTCTCAGTGACTCCTCTGATGATGTTCTGTGGCATAGCTTATAAAGCCATTTATGTTGGCCTAGCTTCAAAAGAAGAGGTACTTTGATATAATCTTCAGAACCATATCTCACATCGATTAGAGAGGGAAGCAAAACATTACTTATAAGAGTGTGGAAAACTTTTCCTAATAGACGCGTTTTAAAAACCTTGAGGGGAAACCCGAAAGGGAAATCCCAAAAAGGCTGCTAGCGATGGGCTTAGGAGGTTACAAATGATTGTGAGATCCTACATCGGTTGGAGAGGAAAATGAAACATTTCTTATAAGAGTGTGGAAAACTTTCCCTAGTAGACACGTTTTGAAAACCTTGAGGGGAAGCCCGAAGGGGAAAACCCAAAGAGGACAATATCTGCTAGCAGTGGGATTGGGCTGTTACAAATGGTATTAGAGCCAAGCACCGAGTGGTGTGCTAGCGAGGATGCTGGGCCTCCAAGGGGGGTGGATTGTGAGATCCCAAATCGGTTGGAGAGGGAAACAAAGCATTCCTTATAAGAATATGGAAAACTTTTCCTAGTAGACGCGTTTTTAAAATCTTGTGGGAAAGTGGAAAGAGGACCGGTGGTGGGCTTGGTTGTTGCACATCCTTCTATATGTTGCGTTTTTTCAAGCCTTTTCCCATGTTTCCTTTGAAGGCTTCTTACAGGAAAGCTGGGGGAGTGGCAGAGCAAGCCATCAGTTCAATCCGAACTGTGTTTTCGTTCGTTGCAGAAGATAACCTTGGTGCAAAATATGCTGAGCTCTTGGAAAACTCTGTGCCATTTGGGAGGAGGATTGGATTCTCGAAAGGCGTAGGCATGGGAGTTATTTATCTGGTGACTTACTCAACCTGGGCTTTGGCTTTCTGGTATGGAGCTATCTTGGTTGCCCAGAAAGAGTTCACTGGTGGCGACGCAATCGCTTGTTTCTTTGGTGTCAACGTCGGAGGAAGGTAAAGCAGCTTGAGTCAGCCATGACTTAGGCTTACTACATAATTTCTGCTTAAGCTCATTGGAATGGAAATGATACATAGGGATTTCCTTATCCAAATGAACATGATCTCATAATTGACACAGGGGATTGGCTCTGTCTCTGTCATATTTTGCTCAGTTTGCACAAGGAACAGTAGCAGCAGGAAGAATTTTCACAATCATAGACAGAGTTCCAGAGATAGATTCCTACAGCCCAATGGGAAGAACCCTCCAAAACGTTCGTGGAAGAATAGAGTTCAAAGGCGTCAGTTTCACATACCCATCTCGTCCAGATACTATGATTCTCAAGTCACTCAATCTGGTGTTTCCAGCTTCAAAGACACTCGCTCTTGTTGGCGCCAGTGGCGGCGGTAAATCCACCATTTTTGCTCTGATTGAGAGGTTCTACGACCCCATTGAAGGTATGTACAAATCAAATCAAGCTTTTATCTGACATCTGTCTGTGAGCTGAGTTGAAGTGTAGTTTATAATGGTCCGACCTTGCCTTGGTTTCTGCATCTCATCAATCGAATTTACCTTCAGACAGTAAGCTAGGGAGCCATAGGATTAATGGCACCCGTAGCGTAATGGCTAACTACCTCATTTGCAGGGACAATCAGTCTGGATGGGCGTGATATAAGGACACTGCAAATCAAGTGGTTGAGAGATCAGATTGGGATGGTGGGTCAAGAACCAGTCCTTTTTGCCACAAGTATTATTGAGAACGTTATGATGGGAAAAGAGAATGCGACTGAAAAAGAGGCCATTGCTGCCTGTATTGCTGCAAATGCTGACAACTTCATCTCTTGCCTCCCACAAGGCTATAACACCCAGGTCCATTTACTAAGACCCCATTTGATCACATTTTTTAAAGAAACATTTAGATTTTCATCAACTTTTAAGAACTTTTTTTGGTTTTTTAGAAGATTGATAGAAAGTTTATGAAAAAATAAAGAACTTATAGGTTGGTTTGGCTTTAGTTTGTTTCTGAACATGGGCGTCTGTGCAGGTTGGAGATAGAGGAGCTCTGCTCTCGGGCGGTCAAAAACAACGAATAGCTTTGGCACGAGCCATGATCAAAGACCCCAAAATTCTTCTCTTAGATGAACCAACAAGTGCATTGGACTCAGAATCCGAGTCTACAGTTCAAAAGGCTATCCATCAGCTTTCTTTAGGCCGAACAACAATTGTTATCGCTCACAGGCTTGCAACTGTGAGAAACTCCCATGCCATTGCTGTCATTGAACATGGCTCCGTTGTCGAAATTGGAACTCATCGTCAGCTGATGGAGCGAGAAGGCGCCTATTATAACCTCGCCAAACTCGCATCTGAAGCAGTTAGAGAAACTTCTCCCAAACAAAATGATATTCAGAAATTCACTGATCTTTCATTCAATGATATCTCGAAGTCGGAGTACGTAGTTGAGTTTCCAAAGTCGAAGTACTTCAAATCTACGCTTGAGGATAAGCAAGAGGAGAAGAAAGAAGGGAAACGAAGAAACGTTCGGATTGCAGAAATCTTGAAACTACAAAAGCCAGAGATTCCCATCCTGATATTGGGATTTCTCATGGGATTGAGTGCTGGTGCAATTTTGTCGATTTTTCCTTTCGTTCTTGGTGAAGCCCTTCAACTTTATTTTGATAGTGAAACTTCTAGGATGAAATCCAAAGTTGGGCATTTGTGTATAGTGCTGGTTGGGCTTGGGATTGGGTGCATTGTGTTCATGACAGGGCAGCAAGGCTTCTGTGGTTGGGCTGGAACTAAGCTCACAGTGAGAGTAAGAGATCTTTTGTTCAGATCAATACTGAAACAAGAGCCTGGTTGGTTTGATTTCCCTGAGAATTCCACTGGAATTCTCATATCTAGGCTATCAATCGACTGCATCAATTTTCGCTCGTTTCTTGGTGATCGAATCTCGGTCTTGTTGATGGGGTTGAGTGCAGCTGCAGTTGGCCTTGGTCTCTCATTTTGGCTTGAATGGAGACTAACCATGTTGGCTGCTGCTCTAACTCCTTTCACTCTTGGTGCTAGTTACATAAGTTTGATTATAAATATCGGACCAAAACTTGATGAAAAAGCTTATGCCGAAGCTAGCAATATTGCTTCAGGTGCAGTGTCAAACATACGGACAGTGACAACGTTTTCTGTGCAAGAGCAGCTGGTTAAAGCCTTTAATCGATCATTATCCGAGCCGAAGAAGAAATCGGTTAAAACGTCGCAGATTTTAGGTTTAACATTTGGCTTCTCCCAAGGTGCCATGTATGGAGCTTATACTCTTACTCTCTGGTTTGCTGCACACCTTGTTCAACAAGGAAAAACAAGTTTTGGTGATGTGTATAAGATTTTCCTCATTCTTGTTTTGAGCTCCTTTTCTGTTGGACAACTTGCTGGTTTAGCTCCGGATACTTCTATGGCAGAAACTGCGATTCCCGCAGTGTTGGATGTCATCGATCGGAGGCCATTGATAGGCGTCGATAAAGGAAAATGTACGAAGAACGAACGGAAAAGTTTTGGTGTTGAATTCAAAATGGTGACATTTGCATACCCATCTAGGGCAGAGATGATTGTGCTGAAGGACTTCTGCTTAAAGGTTAAGGAATGCAGCACAGTGGCTTTGGTTGGTGAGAGTGGCTCGGGAAAATCGACGGTAATATGGCTGACTCAACGATTTTATGACCCGAACCGTGGGAAGGTGCTGATGGGAGGCGTAGATTTGAGGGAGATGAATGTGAAATGGTTGAGGAGGCAAACAGCATTGGTTGGTCAAGAGCCTGCACTGTTTGCTGGAAGCTTAAGAGACAACATTGCATTTGCAAACCCAAAGGCCTCATGGACTGAGATAGAAGAGGCTGCTAGAGATGCTTACATTCACAAGTTCATCAGTGGCCTCCCTCAAGGATATGACACACAGGTAACTTCGTAGAACAATCTATAAATTTGATATCCCACGTTGGTTGGGGAGGAGAACGAAATACCCTTTATAAGGGTGTAGAAACCTTTTCATAGTAGATGTGTTTTAAAGCTTTGAGGGGAAGCCCGAAAGGGAAAACCCAAAGAGGACAATATCTGTTAGCGGTGAGCTTGGGCCGTTACAAATGGTATCAGAGCCAGACACTAGATTACGTGCTAGTGAGGAGGCTCTTCCCCGAAGAGGGGTAGACACGAGGCGGTGTGCTAGTAAGAACGCTGGGCCCCGAAGGGGGGTGGATTGTAATATCCTACATTGGTTGGGGAGGAGAACGAAACACCCTTTATAAGAGTGTGGAAACCTTTCCATAGCAGACGCGTTTTAAAGCCTGGAGGAAAAAGCCCAAAGAAGACAATATTTGCTAGCAGTGGGCTTGGGTCGTTACAATAAATTACTGGATTTGTCCAATGACCTGTTTGTCGATTTCTATGATCCGATCCTAGGTTGGTGAAAGCGGGGTTCAGCTCTCGGGTGGCCAGAAGCAAAGGATAGCAATAGCAAGGGCGATTTTGAAGAAATCAAGCGTGTTGTTACTAGACGAAGCAAGTAGTGCTTTGGACTTGGAATCTGCACAACATGTCCAAGCTGCACTTAGGAAGGTGTCAAAGGAAGCTACTACGATCATAGTCGCCCATCGACTTTCGAGTATCCGTAATGCTGATACGATTGCAGTTATTAGAAATGGCTCAGTCGTCGAGCATGGCAGCCATGACACCTTAATTTCCAAAGCTCATCTCGGTGGTGTGTATGCAAACATGGTTCGTGCTGAATCTGAAGCCACTGCATTTTCTTAAGCTTAATTGCTCGGCTTTGTACTTAATATGGTTGATAAATATACAAGGATTGTGTATTGTTAGACAAGGAGAAAAGAACGAAATTTGTGATGCCTTCAAAATCGTCCTTGCTATTGCTAAATCAACAAGTTACGAAGGGGACAAAGTAGAGTAGAGTTGAATTGTAACCCTATTTTGGAGTTAGTTGGGTTCGGTTGACCTAACTAAGTTTAGGGCATGACTCTTCACAATGATATAATAGTCTACTTTGAGTATAAGCTCTCGTGACTTTGGTTTGGGCTTCCTCAAAAACATAGTTTTGCTTTGGGCTTTCCAAAAGGTCTCATGCTAATGGAGGGAGTATTTATGGATTATAAATCCATGATTATTCTCTAAATTAGCTGATGTGGTACTTTCATCCAACAAGACTTAGTCGGATCTTGTCATATGAACACTCCTAATAAATGCATAAATTTCATATTTGATATTAATAAATTGTATACGGGACCAAATTAAGCAATTATTTTAGCATTACATAAAAATGTGAGGGTGAAAATTAAAATCAATAAAAAAAACAAATTATAAATTTAGTATCTAAATTTATAAATTATTTTAAAAATATATTTGATTTTTTAATTTTGATTTTGTATCTAAGATCTTTCATCCAAATTTTGTTCCATAAATCTGTGATATATTCTAATTTTTTTTTTAAAAAAAAATTTAACTGATCGGTTAAATTTTATGTTCAGTGTTTATACATATTTAAAAAATAAATTTACAATATAAATTAAAATTTGAAGCACATTTTGCATATTTGACTTGTGGCTAGAGCAATGGCTCCATTTTAGGAGACTCGATCGGACCCTGAGCTTTACACACCGCGCGGACGGTAATCCAATTCCCATCCAATTCCTGTTCTTTTACGAACCCTACCTTCTCCTCCATCGTCATCACGGTTCCTCGGATCTTTGGAAGGGGAACCCCCCAATGTTATAGCCTGGTACTATCTCTAAAATTTTTGTTCTCTCTCTGATTATTTTATCTTTTTTGGTTGTTTTCTCGAGGGAATTGGACGTTGATGGGTTTTCAGTTTTCCGGCGATCTATGGGAGATTGATTGATCAGTTTATCGGTCAGATAGAATTCCTATTGTATTCCGTAGGAAATGTTTAACTCCTTTATTTTGGACTACGTTTTTGAATGATTGTTGGGATTTGGTTTCTTTTCGAATTCTACTAAGAAAAGAGTGGATCAATTCTTTGGGATCGGGTTTGCTTGATGTGAAACGTCTATTTCTAACCAACTTGGAGCGATAACGACGAGATCCACATCGATGTTCTCTTGCTTTGGTTTATTGTTATCTCTGTACGTTAATGGAGTCGCATTGTGGATTCGAAGAGTTACAGTACCGGTATAGAAATGGAATGTTTGAATTATAATAGAGAAAATGGGCAATGGTTGGAAATTGGAATAACTTCTTTTTCGAATATTCTAACAGTGGTACTTTATAAAGTTTTTAAGGAGTTGTATTTAACTTGTGGCCACTGTGGGTGCGACTAATTTTTAGAACATGGATAATACGATAATTAAGAAGATGAATTTGTAAATAAAGACCTTTTCGATCTTGAATATGAACTCATTTTGGAACAAATAATGTCTCAAGAAAACTACCTTATTGATAATTCTTTTTGCTAGTTACTAATTCTACAATGATTTTGAACCTTATCATTATTATATGCTTGATCCTTAGCTGAGTTATCTACATGGAAACACTCCGATCAGACTCGGCTTGTTTGTCATCTTCTGTAAGTTATCGTAGCTGACATAGTACAATGATTTTATCCTTAGTTGGGGGACGGATCGAACTGAAGATGGTGAAGCTTACAATGATTGCTCGTGTTACTGATGGTCTTCCTCTAGCAGAGGGACTGGATGATGGCCGTGACATGCAAGATGCAGAATTCTACAAGCAGCAAGCGAAGGCTCTGTTTAAGAACTTATCAAGAGGTCAAAATGAGGCTTCAAGAATGTCTGTTGAGACAGGCCCATATGTTTTTCAGTATCCTTACGTGATTGGCCTTTGGCATTTAACTTATCGTATTCATTGGCGGTCTGGTTTGCTGTGTTTTGAATTTTTGTATCTGCATGTCCTTAATGTCATAGGGTATATTTTACTAAATAAATTAGGTAAGAGCTTTGCTGTTTACTCAGTGTTTACACCCCATTCTGATTTGTTGTGGCATGTGAGAGGCTAAAATGGAAATAAGGTTATCCCTATTTCTGTTTGAACCTTGTTGTGGAAAAGAAACACGAATGATAGTTAAACTGACTCTGGGGCCTGGACAAACTAAATTTATCCTGTCATTTTGACGGTAGCTTGCTGAAAAAGTTTTGGGTTTTACAGACGAATGAGTTTGATATTGAATATGAAAACTTATTTGACTTTACCACTTGAGTTCAATGTGTAGAGCAATCAACATATGCATGTCTTTTGTCAAGGCTTTGGAAATTATGGTTTATCACATTAAACTGTTTTGAAGATTGTTAGTTCAGAATTATGTTCTTGACAGACGGTATTTTACCTTGACGAGTTTTTAGCTATATAATTGAAGGAAGGGTCTGTTATTTGACTATGTGCGATCGCGCTTATCCAAAGAAACTTGCCTTTCAATACCTTGAAGACCTGAAGAATGAATTTGAACGTGTTAATGGGGCTCAAATCGAAACCGCTGCTAGGCCTTATGCGTTCATTAAATTTGGTATGCCTTGGATTTATATAAATAATTCATATGCAATTTAAACCTTTAAGCTTATTTACTTTCCTTTTGCCCTTGATTCCCACCTCCACCCCCTTTATGTTGAACAGATACTTACATACAGAAGACCAAGAAACTGTACCAGGATACACGGACTCAACGTAATATTGCAAAGTTGAATGATGAACTTTACGAAGTCCACCAAATAATGACTCGCAATGTTCAGGAAGTTCTTGGCGTTGGTGAAAAGTTAGACCGTAAGATTTTCCTTTTCCTTTTATTTTCTAATTTTATTAAAGTGTGGTCATGTATTATCCTATAGTAAAATGTAAGTGCATTATGGTTCCTTTGTTTTCTGACAATGTGAGTTGTTCAACTACTATTACAAACTAAATCACATTGTTCCCGGTTTCTAGGTGTGTGAGGATCTTTGCTATTTGAAATGGTTAGCAGGATTACATTAATTTATGTTGGGAGAGATAAATTTCCCTACGGCCTTCTTGAAGGGTTTTGCAGAATCATGATTCAGCAGTGTCAAAGATGATAACTTTCTAATTTTATACTATTTTAATTTTGCAGAGGTCAGTCAAATGTCAAGTAGGTTGACATCTGAATCCCGCATATATGCTGACAAGGCCCGAGATTTAAACCGACAGGTTAGTCATATTATTTGATTTGCTTTAAATTCTGTCGAAGTTGAATGATTGCCTTCAGAATGTGAACTTTTGCATGATTTTGATGTAAAATAATCATTCGACAAGGGTTAAATGTATCATCATCAAGTAAAACTTTTGCATGATTTTGATGTTGCTCGTGAAGCTATTTTCTGATAACATGGATTCTTTGTGTATGGTATCTCCCTTTTCTATCTAAAACCTGAATCATTGAAAGGTTGTACTGGTATAGTTGTTTAGAAAATAAGAAACAGAGAATACCATTGAACCAAAAAGCGTATACTGCTTAAAAGCCAGAGGGAACAGGAATCCTTTGCCTACAAGGCTAGAAAGACTCCCCTCCAACCTACACTAACCAAAAAGCTGCAGTTATGAAAATCCTTACGTTTGGCACTCCAAGTGGAAGCTTTCTGCTGTCAATTTAGCCAAAAACCATCAAGACTTCAACAAACATTATTAAAAATCCCATTGTCTCTCTAACCAAATGGACCAGGAACTGGGTATACTTTCTGCAATCTTCTAGCATTGCCTTTAAGCCACCCTCTCGAATGCATCTCTGTGAGCTAGTCTACAACACCATCTTGGTTCTTGAAAACAGAGCCTAAAAATGTTACAGAGGAAGAGGTTTCATATTTGAATTCTATTTTGAGTGTTAGCACCTTAGATCAAATTTGAAGCTCAACTTGTTTAGTGAACTTACCCTCCTAATTGAGCTTTGATAATGGGATATTCAGGCTGGTGGCCTTGGAGTTGAACTCGAAATTACCTGCTTCACTAGAAAAGAGACCAATTCTTCAAGATTTTAAACCTCTCACTTCCAACGCCTAACCTTATAGGACGAAGCTTGATGGATGGTATATTATGGAGTTTATTCCATTGCACATATGCATAAGAAATAAGGAACTTTTATTCTATTTCACTTGGTGCCTTATAATCTGACCCGTGGTGGTTGAAGGTAGTATAGATACTCTGAATAAATAAATAAATATCAATGATTTATCCTGTTGTGAGGTCTCGTATACAGACCGACATCTTCAACAGAAATTTATTGCAAAATTTTCCAGTTTCACGAGCATTTGGACTGTAATCCAAAATTGTGCATGATTTGTTGTTAACTGACCTCATAAACATTGTCAGTATATCTCTTAGGATGCTTTCTACATGGAAAGTTCGTTGAAGACCTCATTTTAATTGACAGTTCTAATGCTTAATTTTTCATTTCTTAAAAATTTCGAACCCAGGCTTTAATTCGGAAGTGGGCTCCCGTTGCTATCGTGTTCGGAGTCGTATTCCTCCTATTCTGGTTCAAATCAAAGCTCTGGTGATTTGGTTGCCGTTCCACATAAATCTTTGACTCATTTTGAGGCTTCTCTTGCTTTTTACCTTTGGCTTAATCGGCTCAGACATCAGAGACGTGAAACTGGGCTCAGGTGACTTCTAGATTTACTTAATGGCTAAGATGGTAACTGAAAAATAGTGTTTTTGGTTATATAGCTCCAAGTGGGGGCGGTGCTGCCTGTACAACTGTAAGAGCGATGTTAAACCTAGTAATCCAGATTGAGTAGAGAAAAACATGTTTATTCACATTTTAGTTACCTCCTCCCAATATACTACATTTTTTGTTCTTTATACATTAAAAAAAATACCGTTATATTTATTATATTAGTCTTTCTTTGGCATAATTCAGGTTGAGAACTTAAAAGATTTATGTCTTTCAGATTTTCACGCCTTTACTCGTACTTGTATATGATGCCGTACGGTTTGAAAAGTATGTCTGAACCGAGTCCCTCTCTCCCGTAGGCTACTTGAAAAAGAAAATTTTTGTGAAATTTGGCTGTTCAGAATGAGAAGGAACAAGTGTAAGATGATGAACTCTAAAAATGTTCATTTTTTTTCTTCTATCCCTCGACACAATTTTTTTTTTTTCATTTTTAAGTTTGAACTCTTGATTGAGGGCGAATGCTTTTTGTTCAAGTTGGCTCATGTTTGTTCGAGCTTTTTGTTCAAGTAGGCTCATGTTTGTTCGAGCTAGGGATTCAAATAAGAATATTGTCAAACTTGTAAGTTATCGATGTAATTTAGGGTTAGCAAACTTGGTTAAGGTTCTAATTTTTTGGTCGAAAGCCTCATATAAAAGGACTAGGTAAAAGTAAATGACCTATCTTGTAAGCTAGTAGTAGGACAATTGAGATAATGCGAATGAGTGTAAGCCTCATAGCTCGGAAACACTCCGTGTTGGCCATAGGGTTAACAAACCTGGTTAAGGTTCTAAGCTTTTGGCCAAAAGCCTCCTATAAAAGGACTAGGTAAAAGTAGATGGCCTATCTTTTAAAAGCTAGTAGTAGGATAATCGAGATAATGTGAATGGGTGTAAGCTTCATAGCTCGGAAACACTCAGAGTTTGTCACACTAAGAGAGATGAAAGCACAGGCCAGTTGGTAAATTGGCTTTAAGCATCCCTAGCGGTATGAAAAGAGAGATTATGATGATATCATCGACGTTTGTACCACTCCTTGAGAGAATTTTCACGACCACTAGTAGACTAGCCAGACTGTGAGCATGGTGGAAATGAGCTTCCCAAAAATCTAGCTTGGGGACGGAGTCAGCATAGAATTAAGGGGACACACTAATGTTGTGTTGGCAAAGCCAACTTCTTGGATTGTGGGCGGAGAAGAGCGGACATGAGGGCTCGGGTTAGGGCGCTAACTAAGAGAGCAATTTCATAAATTGTATTGTTCAAGTTTCTTATTCTAAGTAGTTTGGGCAAAAAATTGGATAAAGCAATCAATCATCTTCAAATTAATTTCAGTATTTTCCAAAATCATTTACAATAATATACAAATACATAAATATAAAAAAAATATATAAAACTTAATAAGTAGGTCATTTATTAATATTTCTGAAATGGGCTGATGTGCTACCAAGCCCATGATTCCGGTCCGGTCTTTGTTGTAAAGCCCAAAACCGGATCAGGCCCAATTTTCATTTGCCTTCGTCCTAGGCTACTAGCCGTTGCAATTTGAAATTTTTCCTTAATGTTCTTTTTTATTAATTCATTTCCCCGTTATATAGCGCCGCTTGAGGGCGGAGCAAAACGATGCCCATCCGAAACCGTATCGAACGGAGAAGTAATATATTTTGATGGCGTTCTCTGGGAATTTTGTTACTGATCCGCGTCGCTTCGAACTAGAAGAACTTATCGATGAGCATGGAGAATCGGACGACCAGTGTAATTCTGATGATTCGGAATGTGATCCGAGTTACGGCTTTGAGGAAGATAATACCAATTCCAAGGTTTCGATCAGGAAGAAATCAAAGCCGTCGTAAGTATTTGAATCTTTTAACTGATTTCGAATCTTTTTCGCTGCGGTCAACTATTATATTTGATTAATCGATGTAGAGCTCGAGTTCATTAAGTTGTTTGCATTCTGCAGTGAAGTTGAAGATAGGGAACTGATCGCGCAAGCATACTTAGATGATGTAGCGCCAGAGGTTTTGAATCTAAATGAAAATGATGAAAAAGATATTAGTGAAGTGCTATCGATCATCAAAGGTCAGTCAAAGATTTTGAATGGTTACCTAATTTTTCTTATTTGGTTCATTTACGAACAGAGAAAGCCATTAGAAATCGGAACTCTATAAGCTTCTTTCCTTTCCGCCTTTTGCGTTTCTTTTAAATAATCGATGTACTCTATTCGTTAGGTATTGTTGAAGTTTTATGAATTTGTGTCCAGTTTAGAGTTAAGTTTTCTTTCACCTACGTATTGCCGTTCCTCCTTGGATGTATCCATTAGTTGAGAGGAGTAAAAACACTAGAAAATGCTTCTTCCGTTCTTTCTACCAAATGGACTCTGAAAACGGAAGTTGACATTGTTCTTTAGCCTCTCCTTGTTCCTCACTTAACACATTTCTCTATCATCCTTTGAGCCCAGCTGGTAAGCTAGAGAAACTCAAGGTAGAGCAATGCAAGGCTTATCTAAGAAAGAATGGATTGAGACTAACAGGAACCAAAGATGTACTCATTCAGCGTATCAACGAGCATTTGGAGTAAGTTTGTATTGTATGTATGGTAGGATAAAAATGGTTTTAAAAGGAGTCAGTCTATGGCTAACGGCAAATTTCTTTTCATTTTCCTTTTCAATTATATTCAGGATTTTAAATGGTGGAGGGGAGAAGAAATATCCAGAGTATAGCTTTACAGTAAATTGTAAAGGTATGATCTCAGTTACATAGTGCGGATTCTATGGCTGTTTGAACATCTAGAACAATTGTTATTCTCATTTTAATACGTTGCTTTTTTTTTTTTTATCGACGAGAGGTGCTTTGATGATTGATCATTAACTTTACTTTTAGTTTGTTTGATTTGTCTGCCGGACCAAGCATTCTTAAGAAATTCTTCTAGCTCGTCTTTTTGTGTCCAATATACTTGAATTGATAATAAATATCTCTGTTCTGTCGTTTCTGATATTCGTTTGATACAGGTGATGCTTGCATGGGTGATGTTGTTATGTTTGAACAAAAAGTATACGAGATGTAAGCATTTAAATTTAATGTATCTAAATTACGTAGCCATTAATCTCCTTGATTTCTATAACGAGCCGAGGACCAATAATTCAACAACTAATTTTATCCGTGAGAATGATAAGAGGTTTTAATCTTACTTGGAGCAATTGATTTAATGGATGGTTTCTTTATTGGGATATTCATCATTCAGGTACAATATAGCATCTAGGAGCTCCATAGGTCCTTCGTGTGGAACAAGAATTGTTGCAGGTCGCATTGTGAAAGAAAGCTATGGTGCTTCTAAACAACAACATACATTTACGGTGAGCAGAGTGCATAACTTAGTAAATTTTTCACAAACAGTGGAAAAAAAGTCGTAACCATGCGAAGAATATAGTACTTGAACTGTCAGATGATCTAGATTGCAAATAATATTGCTGGAACCACTGCTCAATAGCAAGATTATTTGACTTTCATCGACTGTCTACATCCAATTTAGTCATTGGAAGTCGGCAAAATATGTTATTTAATTATTTAATCAGATATATCTAATACTCTACTTTCTGCTATCACCAAGGTGACTTTTAAAAGTCAAGTATGTTAATTGTCGACTAATGATGAACCATAGCTATTTCTTAGTAGTTGTCTTCTTGAGTTCTGTTACCTTTCAACAGTATTTATTATACAAACCTTTCCCTTTTCATTTTCTGAGCCAGATTGAAGTATTGTGGAGTAAGGGTGAGAAACCACTTCCTCCACTTCATCCCCTTTTAATCAAGGGTCGAAATCTTTATCGGATGAAGACTTTGAGACAGGTTACAGTTGTTACATATTTTCTTCCTTTGGGGCCTTTCTCTTATAGTTTCAACTGTTCTTTAACATAACCCATGTTGTCAAACTGTAGACTTGGGAAGATGAAGGAGAAAGGCAAAAAGTTTTAATGGAAAAACATGCTAGGGGATCACTTGCAAGATCAACTAGGGAAGCACGTGTAGTAGAGAAAGAAAAAAGAAAAACGCACAATGAAAACAGGTATTATCATTTTGTATCAAACAAACAAACAAACAACCAACCTGTACTCCTATTTTGGTTAAGACAATAGTTTGATGAACTGTTCGGGTTTCTCTTTGCTTCAGGAAATCAAGGAGAGAAGGATTTAATGAGAATCCCTCCAAGTCAAATCTATCTTCAGCAGGAACGATGTTAGCTGAAACCATGGTGAAGTTATCCGTTGATGCGAGAAAGGCAGTTCATCCGCATCAGGAAAAACCTTTGTTCGGTCATTCAGGAGAACCTCGTCAACATAACCCAACAAAGCAAACAAAATCAGATGTGTTCATTGATCATAGTAGACGGCCATATCAACTTCAGCCCATGGTGAATCCAGTGCAAAACAATTACTTTAGCCAACCCCAAATGAAAGCCGATCCTCCTCCAGTAAGCTACAATATACATCCCAGCATTTACAGTGCTGATCATCCTGCTTCTAGACTGGCAATGGGCCAAATGAATCTTTATCCTAAAGTGAACCAACATGCGCAAGAAAGCTACAAGCAACAACGATGCCGTTATTATGCCGTAGGGAGGTGTCACTATGGGGAGAATTGTAAATTCTCGCATGAAATGGCACAAGATTTTGCCGGAAGGGAGAAAGAAAGATTGGGCCGCCATCATCATCATCATCATCAGATGCATCAAAATGCTCGGCTTTGTCGGTAAGTATGTGTATATGCTCTGATAGAATTTGGGTTCTATTGAATTTTGTTTTGGCATTAAAAGGTAAGCGCATTGGTGGTTACTTTGATCACTTTTATGAAGGGAAGTTAGAGTGGAAATATGGAATACACCATCCTAGGAAGATTACTAATCCAACTAGGCATGAAAGCAATGGTAACGCATGCTTCCTCTTCTTTGTTTGTATCTCTTATATTAGAAGGAAAAGTTGGAGGCATATGTTGTATACATCCAATTTGAGAGACATAACATAGCTTTATGTGCTTTTAACATAAACACTTCTTGGTTATATTGTCCCCTAATTTAACATAGCTTTAACGTTCGTATACCTATCACAGTCATATCTTTACATAAATGTACCTTAGTCATATCATTACAGGGATGTTATCTTAACGCTATCGTTCTATCAATCTATCATAATCCTATCACTGTCTATCCATAACTTAATTGTATTCTTTTATCAATTGAGCATGACTCTATCGTTTTTATTAATATCTCATATCCATAGCACTTCAATATGAATCATAACCTTAACGTTCCATGAACCTATCTTACTCCTGTCGTTATATTACGTTTAGTGCATCATTCTCGTATCTTATCTCGTATCGTATCTCAAACATATCATTGAACATATCGTACTGTAAGTATTATCTTGCAATTCACATATTATAACATATACATAACATATCATAAGCATATCGATCCACAAACAATTCAACATATTAATATATATGACACGTGCACAACCATGTGGCACATGTCAACATCAAATATAACCACGTTGATAATAAGTCCACTTACCTGATTAAATTAGATTAGTGTTACCAATTTATCCTTAAGAAAGTTAGTGTTAAGAATTTATGAATAGAGTCTTGATATATATATATATATATATATATATATATCTTATTTTCTATTCTTCCGTTACCCGACAAAATTTAATACCACATAGTTTCAATCCCTTCTTAAGCTCCTAACAAATCTACAAATATTTTTCGTCCGTTAAACTGTACATATCTTGATAAGAAGTTCTCAAGGATCTACTTCTATTGTTAATAGCCTCAAACAATTCTACTTCATGGATTATTTACAGAGTTACTCTTGTTGACACCTTGCATGTCCATGGGAGAATTTGCAATACTACTGACTGAACCAAGGGTTTGTGAACTCAACTGCGGGCTAGCGGGGCAAACCTCCTGATTGCCAGCGCCAAGGGCATGGACTGCACCCGAGCTCATTTGCTGCGGGCTCATCGGAGTTTTCTGAATAGTTTGTTGTGGGCTAGCTGATTGCTGCTGTTGCTGCTGCTGTTGTTGGACCACCACGGTTGAAGGTGAACCTACCTGCTGTGGCGAAACGACAGCCTGAAGTGGTGGTGTTGTTTCAGGCTGCTGTTGTAGCTGCTGCTGCTGAGGTTGTTGCAGCAGCTGCTGCTGAGGTTGTTGTTGCTGTTGCTGCGGTTGTTGTTGCTGTTGCTGCGGTTGCATTTGCTGCTGTTGCTGATTCACGTACGGGTTTATTCCCGGCGTCAACTTTGGAGGACCCATAGGTACTACTGTTCGTTGCATTGGGGTCAGGCTAGCACGGTTCAGAGCTTGTCCAAGCATTGAAAGTCCAGCTGAGCTTGGATGTATCTGTCTTGCTCCTGGGATTCCAGTTATTGTCGATTGAGAGGCAGCACCGAGCATGCCTCGGTTCTGCGCCATCCTGAATTTATAAGCAGCTTGTTGTACCTGCGCTGCTGTTAACGTTCCCGCTCGAAATTGCTGACTGAGAGTGTTGTTAAAATTAGATGCCTGGGTTAAGTTCATTGGATTTTGACCTGCATTGCCCATGGCTGGAATAGAACCCATGGGGGGTGCTTGTAGTCCAGTTCCTCCTATTCCTCTGGTGGCTCCTACACCCATTGAACTGCCAAGGCTTCCAAGTCCCACCATGTTGTTGTTCATACCGCCCATACCCACAGCTCCCATAATCATTTTCCTCTGCATCTGTGATTGTTGCTGCTGCTGCTGTAATAGATGAAGCGGAATGGATGACTTGTTCGCCATGTTAGTACCCAATTGAACATTCGAATTCGCACCAATGGCATTCAAATGTGAAAGCTGGCTTGTTCCAAGCATCATCGATCTCTGGAACTGTTGATGCTGCTGTGTTTGAATCAGGTTTTGCTGATTCTGCTGCTGCGATGCCTGTGGCGATTGCTGCAGCTGCTGTTGCATCGAAGATTGGGCTGCTTCCATCTGTTGCGGCCTTGCGGGTAATGAAACCCCGGCCAAAATTCCTTGAGACATCTGCATCGCATGGGCGTTTCCAGGAGGCAACATCCTTGTGTTTCCTAGAAGACTATGGGAGGCGTTGAGCAGAGACGCATTACTGTTAATGCTCGGCTTCGGAACTTCATTCGACCCTTGACCCGGAAAAGCTTCTCCATAACTCTGCATTTCCGCTGCTGGATTAATATGAGGAAGACCAGCAGCATTTGAATGACTGCTGTGGGACGGGTTCATCCGGGTTGGCCTAACTTGAATATTATCTTCAATAAGATCATACCCTTCATGAACCATCTGCAAAATTACACAAATCTTATACCTTGGGCATCATCCAAAAATTTAAAGGCATGTTTGATAACTACTTAAAATTTTAGATTCATACCAAGGAAGATAATTGCTCCGCAAGTAAATCTGCCGAAAGCTGTATCGTACAACATATGCATACTCGTGTCAGAACAGATAGATGGGATAGCCATATAGACACCAGATTCACAACATTTATAGCTTATAATGAAAGCATGTATTCATAGAAATCCAAAAGAAACATTTTAGCAAGCAGTGCTCAAGTATCTTCGTAACTTCGAGGTAGCTTGTGAGCCCCTCAACCATTCTCATAGAACGACCATCTAACCCTACTACATTTGGTGTTAAAAAAACTCATACGATATGATATTAAATCCTTTGTAGTTAGCTACCTGACTAGAATTCATGGCGCATATGAACCACTAAGCTAACCTACAGTGGTTGAAACCGAGAAATATTAGCAAGGTTGAGCCCAAATCCGGGTTTTTAAAATGTGTCTGCTAGGGAGAGGTTTCTACACCCTTATAAAGAATGTTTCGTTTCCATCTCAAACCAATGTGAGATCTCACAATCCACCCCCTTCGGGGCCAAGTGTCAACAAGCGTCCTCGTTGGTACATCGCCTGATGTCTGACTTTGATACCATTTGTAATAGCCCAAGCCCATCGCTAGCATATATTGTCCTCTTTTGACTTTCCCTTCCGGGCAAAGCAAACTTTAACAAGAGCCAAATCCTCCCAAGACTTAGAATCAATGGTAAGTGCAGATCATGTTTACCTTAGTTGCCTACTTAAACGAAAAATGGAAAAAAAAAACGATCCATTTACTTCGGTAGGGTCAAATTCAAAGAGGTATAAGCCGAAGTTTCTAGGAGACGGGTTGTTTTCGTGGCCTCCTCTTGAAGCACATAATCCAATTACTTTGTCAATTATTCCTTATGATCTATTATAGTCCATAGGAGAAGGATATTACTTAAAATGTGGTACCATAACAGAACACAAATTTGTTGACTGCAAAACATGATAGCTTACAGTATTTGGCAATGTCGGAAGAAGATCTTCAACATAAAAAAAAATGCTATCATCTATATCTTCGTAGGTAATTGCTACCGTTCCATCGTTAGGCTTTTCCGACAGGATTACCCGACATCGTAACCTAGTAGCATATGGAACCATTCCTACAGCAGAAGAATGTGAAGAAGAGCTTCAAATGAAATGCAGAGTTAAACATAAGACTAACTATCTGAAAACTTACAAAGTTACAGACCTTGAGGTATACGGTCTTGCAGCATAAAAGTTAACACCCTTCTTTTGCAGGCATTTAAGCTGCCGCCAGTTCGGGACTTTGACATCTTCCTCGCACAAACGTCATCTTTTAAGTCGTCGTTAATCGATGAGTTTGCCAGATGGGTCGCAAGATTGTGAGCTGGAAACGTGCTTGTTTTTTGGATAGGATAGTTGTTGACCTTACTCTTTTTAAGGTTGAGCTGATGCCTGAAGTCAGTTTCGATTAAACAACAAAACAAATGTGTTAACGTCCTGTACAGCATATGATAAGCCAAAACCTTGTAAAGGTGGATAGCCGAACTTTACCTTGCAGTCACCATTTCAATCTTTGAGAATCTTTCAATCATGGTTAGACCAGCAAAAGGTGGGGTTCCAACTGAAGGACTATTTGCATTCAGGGGAACACTGATATTACCAACACTAGCAGGAGATCCAACTCCGCTCATTACTGGCGTTTTCGGGAGGGATTTTGATCGTTGCTTCGCAGCCAATTGGGCTTGATGTTGCCTTTGCATCGAATCATTAGCACTCGAAGTCAAGGATGGAGTTCCTCCAATATGAGCTATAATGCCAGGCTTATCCTTTTGTGCTGAAATATTTGCAGGCACTCCATACTGTGGTCCACATGAACCGCTAGAGATTTCCCCCGATTTCGACATCGATGGTTGAGCCATAGCTCCTGCTGACACACGAGGACTTTGAACTGATTTTCTTTTCGATACTTGGTCCTCCTTTCTTGCTACCTTCCCCACATGCTGACCAAAATTATTCCAAGGAGGCTGAGAGAGATTAGATCTCACAAATGCTTGCTGTGGAGGTCGTTGCTGAACCTGTGGATGCTGAGGATCTAGGTGGTTTTCGGTTTCCGTCATTTGCATATCGGTTTTGCTTCGACCGAGGTCAGGTCCATCCATCTTTTCTGACTCAAACTGCTCTTCCTTGGCTACATATCGTATAGCCGATTGTCCAGTAGCAAACGGTATTTGCACGAAGTCCTGATTCAGGACTCCTTCAAGCATCTGCTGAGAAAAATTTTGAACTCCTGGGTTTGAGTACTGAATACCTCTTGCTATTTCTTGCTGTTGCAACATATTCTTCCAATTCATGTCAGTTCCATGGGGGCCGTCCATCGAAGAAAATTGGTGCGATTGAATTCCATCGACGCCCATAAGAGATGGCCTTGGTCTCTTATTAAAACGGGACAAGGGTGACGTTTGCCCATCTTGAGTTTCCCTCTTTCCATGAAGAGAGACATCAGCGTTCAAATTATCTGCATACGAGATCATTTCTTGCCCCGTAGGGGAAACACCAGACGGATTAAGAACTGACCCGGCTACTTGATCGAGCATACCTCTTGGAGTTCCACTGCCCACGGAATACCTAGATTGAGATGTCGATACCGCCGGTTGTGCTGGAAGAGAAGCATCCAAAGTAGTAAAGTTCTTTGGTCTTGACGATAACATCTCATTTAAACTCAAATTTCCAGAAACAGCTCCTGAATCTCCCAACCTGGTATTAAAACTTTCAGACACTCTGTCTATGCAAATCTTCTTCTCAAACCTACTATTAGATGAGACCGATACTTCCGAAAGCTGTCTCAATCGCTTCCTCCGCTCAGCGTAATGAGAAACGTTGAGCTGCAGACAGCAACAATAAATGTTGAACACATAAAAAAGTGGAAATATGATCTTCATAAAACATCAGAAATTTGCATCACCTTCATAGGAACTGGGATGCTGCAGAGCCTATCGAACTTAGGAGCAGGGTTAAGATTAAGTTTCGGTTGCAACGCCTTAAGAATCCGGGACTCCACTTCCTTGAGTATTAAAAACAAATTAAAAGATGTATCACGTCCTCGAAATGTTATTAAAATTATTCGTTATAGATTATGAAGTCGTTCGTACATACCATCAGATCGCCATAAGTCCATGAATTATCTGAAATTAATGGAATATCTTTTACCACATTTTCCAAGGACATCCTAAGATGTATCTTATTGACATTAGCAGTCGATCGAGCACCAGGCCCCTGTTCGGGTGGACATCCACGAAAATCTCGCACCTACAAGAACATAATTACAGTCAATTCTAAAATTATGAACTGGAAAGTTGCAATGAAACCATAGATAAATAGAATCGGGATAAATTTATGTTTTTTTTATATAATAGACAATTTTATTGATGTTTGAAATTTTCGAAAGGGATGCGTTTATCCATTATGCTAACAAAAGACCTTCTCAATTTACGAGGGAGCTACAACTACAGAAAGAAAAAACATTAGACGATTTACACCAAGAAATAGCGTGGTAAACAACATTTTCAAAGAACTTTAGGCTTTGTCTTCTCCGTGAATACTCTTTGGTTTCTTTCTTTCCATAGATTCCAAAAGAGAGTCATAATGAGGTTTGTCCATAGCAAAGGTTTTGCGTTCTTGAAGGAGTGGTACGTTAAGACCATGTCCAATAACTTCTTTACATTCCTAGGAAAAATGAGATACCATCTGAAAAGATAGAAAATCTTTTACTAGAAATCGTAAGTATATATGCACTATATAAACAGATGGTTTTGGGATTAGTTGTCTTTCGAAAATAGAGTCGAGTCGTGTAGGGTATACCTTTCTGTAGGTTTTCGCTCGTGTTAATAGCTTTATGCATCATTTCTCATAAGAAAAACTTTACCCTTTTAGGATGATTTCCTTTCCGTATTGTATATTGTTTTTGTTAGTGTGGGGTTTGTTACTTCTAACTTTTCCTTTATACCGATCATCAAAGATTTCCTAGAGTCGACCCCATCAAGACGGTGAAACATTTGTCAAAAGAAAAAACCAAGATGGTTAACCCTTTATAGACACGTAAGTACGAAGGGCTCGATCAACCAAAAATATACATAACATATGAACATACACATAGTTTAAACCATCCTAACCATATTTTAGGCTTCCTAAAAGTAAATTCAGAATTCAAATAAACTCACCTCACAAACAATTGTGCCATCAACGTATTTGCAAGGTATATCATCAAGAATATCTCCAGGCAATCGGCCACATTCAATAGCCTTTAAGCACATATAATAAAGAACAAAAGAAAATGCCTGTTAGACACATTAAGGGACGTGACTAATGAAGATGAAACAACTTCGAAAACTGATGAAATAGAAGCGTCTCTTGAAAATTCCATGCTCGTGGCCTCGCTAAAAGCACGATTTCACCACAAAATACCCTGAGGAAGTTAGATTCACCCTTTGGACTTCTTAGGGAGAAAAAAACGTAACAACCCAAGCCCACCGCTAATAGATATTGTCCTCTTTGGGCTTTTCCTTTCGGGTTTCCTTCAAGGTTTTTAAAACGCGTCTGCTAGGGAGAGGTTTCCACACTCTTCCCCAACCGATGTGGGATCTCACAAAAAATGCTTATTCAAGATTTTAAAAAGCGCTAAACTAAAGACAAGAAATCTGTTCAATACCAATTGTTTCGAAGTCTTCCGACCCTGGAAAAGATAAGTTTTCTTTTAATAAGAACGCCTCTACCGAACTTTGAAAACCTTAAGATCCCAAAAGAAAGAGAATGATGCAAACGATATCAAGAGATGATCCATTTTATATTATAAAACGTAAACATAAAATTCGTATTAACAATAAAAAAAGGATAACTAGAAAGAAGAAACAAAGGCTCCTCAACATAGAACCTACTAATTACGTAGCAGCAAGTAATCGATTTTAAATAAGAACATGAACTACAGTCTCGTAAACTAGTCGATATCTACAATGCCATAAACGAAGCAATATGAAGGAAAGCCGATGACACTTACAGAAAACAAGTTTTCGGATTTCCTGTCATAAGGAAGTAACAACTTTGAATTGTCTTGTAGAGTATTTGGGTGCGTAGGCACAATCTGAAGAACATGATTACAATTCTAAGCATTAGTTTTTTGATGTATTTTCCTTCCTAGTTGCCATTCAAATGAAGTAATGCTATTTTCAACCGACCTCTGATGGCTTTCCGATAGAATATCCATCTCGAAACAGGTTTAATGTGAAGGAAACTCCATTTTCTGAAAGAACAATACTCATTTGTTCATAAAGAATCCATATCTAATAAGATAACGCCTAAAGTCGATAGAAATTACCTGGAATTAGATGATTTAAAGACGCAGTCACCCCATTTACATCCCCACTTCTTTCAGTTTCTTCACTCTGTTATATCAAGAACAAGTGTATTATGACACCAAGTAAACAGAATTAATATCATACTGACTTGCTTTAGGCTATACAAACTCATTAGAAGTTTTGGTATAATTTTCATTCTTGAAATAACAACAACAAGCAATCCACTATATCATCACCATCATGGTTGTTAGGTTTTAAATTTCAGTATGGTATTTGAACTGTGAAAACATTTTCATTTAGAACTATGAATTTCGAAAGATCTATATTGATCCTTAAACTCTACATAAATGTAACAGCTCAAGCCTAGCGCTAGCAAATATTGTCCTCTTTGAGTTTTCCCTTTCGAGCTTCCCTTCAAGGTTTTTAAAACGCGTATATTAGGGAGAGGTTTCCACAACCTTATAAGAAATGTTTTGTTCTCCTCTCCAACCGATGTGGGATCTCACAATCCACTCCCCTTGAAGCCAGAGTCACACCGCGATTGTGACACCCAGAGTCCTCGTTGGCACAACGCTCGTTGTCTGGTTCTAATACCATTTGTAATAGTCCAAAACCACCACTAGTAGATATTGTCCTCTTTGGGTTTTTCCTCACGGTTTTTATAACGTGTCTACTAGGGAGAAGTCTAGCCCTACTCCAACCAATGTCACGCACCGTCCGTTGACTAGCTCTGAAACCATTATAACAACCAAAGCACTCCGCTAGCAGGTATTGTCCTCTTTGGGCATTCCCTTTCGAGTTTCTCCTCAAAGTTTTTGAAACGTGTCTACTAGGTTGAGGTTTTCACACCCTTATAAAAAATGTTTTGTTCTCCTCGCAACGTCCTCTCTAGTACACCACCCTGTGTCTGGCTCTAGCAGATATTATCCTCTTTGGGCTTTCCCTTTCAAGCTTCCCTCAAGGTTTCTAAAACCCGTCTACTAGGGAAAGGTTCCGTTCCCCTCTCCAACCGATATGGGATCTCACAATAAATGTCTACTAAATCTACTTGATTCCCATCACATGAACTTGTGTTTAACACTACAAATTGTTGGACGCCAACACAAAACATCATTTGAAAATACGAACACTGAAACGATGTAAGTACGAAAGTTTAGGGATTAAAATAAGGAGGATCATTGAATTCATCAACAAAGGAACAAAATCAAAATACCTCTAAACAACAACCAAATGCACTGAAATCAGATTTCCACATCAAGAACAAGGAAAAGCAAAATCGGAAGCACTTACGTCAAGTTTTGGAGCAGGAGAAGATTCGTTCTTCGATAAAACCCTCGACCCATCCTTAAATTCGTCATAATCAACGGCAGTGCTCCTGGATCGAGTAATACACGGCTTTGAACGAAACCTTTTACCCTTTACCGAGATTTTGAAGGAGACGCCCATTTGTATTTTCCAAAATGGGGTTTAATTAATCTTGTAATAATTTATGATGTTCTAACGCTAACGGGGCGGGATCGATGAAAAAGGAAATTGTGGGGAAAGGGGAAGAGAGAGATTGGAATGGATTTGGCGGCGCGATTTCGGTTCAGTCCGATTACATGGGGAAAGTTCTGCAGTGCAATGGGTATTTTGCTGCCACTCTCTCCCTCTACTTGTCAATTACGGTGGCCTTTTGGTCGGAAGCTTTATTGGAAAACACAAGACCGAAATAAAAGAACTTACAACCTTAAAACCAGACATGTGTATAATTTGGTTGCTCTTAAAACTTTTTGGTTCCTTGTGATCAATGTTTGATTATAGATATTATACCTAGATTACCTAAGGTTACTAATTATGGTTATGCAATCTGGTAACCAAAGGTGGTATGAAAGGTTACAAATATGCTTGAAACTCTTGAAATGTCTCATTGAAGTTAAGAGTTTCATTTTGAGGCAATATTCGGTCTGAGTGTACATTAAGCCATGAATATTATCTTTGTAAATATAGACTTAAAAACTAAGTTTCTTTGCAATTCTATATAATTTAGATGACACATTTGACATTATCAATTTTACTTATCTTGCTTATGGAGTAATTCGAATCTTACCTCTTATAGTAATTAGAACTTTTCCCCGAGTTAATTTCTCATCATTTGATATCAAAACCTTTTCTTAGGTCGATTGAATTTATGAATTGCTTTCAATCTTATATTTCATTGATGATGATAACAAATAATCCAAGTCAATACAAAGCATCCTATCTAACAGATATTTCCATACATTAGAAATCAAAGAACTATCATGTGTTCAAATTGCTGGTCGGAGATTTGAATATCGGATCCATATAGCAAAGTCAGGAAGAAGGCTCTCCAAGCTCCATTCTGCGTATTGTGTACTCTCTCTCAAGTATCAAAAATTCCTGCAAGTGACAATGTGATGTCAAAGCCTCATAACATTAGGTACCAGATTTCTTATATTCTGACAAAGTTAACTGAGAGATACCTCGAATTGTTGCTGGCTGAACAAGTCAGAAAACCCAGATTCAGAGCTCGCCACGAGTTCGATCAACTGATCATGGCATTTCGGTTCCAAACCCAACTCCATCAGAGCCACAGAAACCTGAGCATATGATGACATAAATGAATAGAAAGAGAGTCCAGATTATGTCTTGTTGAATATTTCATCCTCTAATGATCGAAAATCGTGTACGCAAAAGTATCTATGTACATATGCCAGAATTCTCCATTTTACTGCTGATCCAAGGAAACAAACCACATTGGAAATATTTGCAGTTTGCACTATATGTAAAACTCGTTGAAACTCATCCAAAGATGTTCAGGCCAACTTTTGCATATCTTGACAAATCTCACGAGATGCCTCGCTACCCATACCACACTATTTTACCAGCCCAAATGACAACCATGCTAACCCAAAATGGTTTTTACTATACCGTAGAGAGTGTAACTCAGATTATTCATGGAAAGTAGATGCTAGGTTGAATAATTAATGAGAAGTAAAAAGCAGCTCTAATATAAAGTCCACTAGCCTCAAAGAAGTATTACCTGCATGCATCGAAGAATAACTTCTGGAAGGCAGCACCTACGACATAAGCCTTGCACGATGTATGCTGCCGGGCATTCTAGTGAGCCATCTTCGTTTGAACACCATGCATCTAGACGCAAAACCTCCAAAGTGACTCCAGCTTGAAAACCGCGAAGCTCACCTACAACATGTAAAAGTCATACTTGTTCAATGCACGTTCTTTTTCTGTTAAGAAGTGGGGTGAAGAACTAAGAGATATCCACATCTCATATTTCATCATTTCAAAGGCCACAAGAACAAAACCCATATTTACACTAGACCTCCAATTAGTAACTGAAAAGTAGGATACTGTACTCAAAGTTGCATAGTACTTCTTACCCTTGAATCCAGCTGCCATGATGCCACTAACAATGCCACCACCATTGCCTTCACAGTGCCCAAGCCCATCACCTGGTGTTGCTAAACAGCGAAGCACAATCTTAATGCAGAAACCTTCCCCAGATGCAATGGAGACATTCACCTGCAAATTCGAAGAACATGTAAAAAAAAAATTGAATAGTCTGGTTTTTTTAGCCCTACTAAGAAATAAGGTGAAATTTGTAATAAAAGAAAAGATAATAAATAATCATAGAACTATTTGACCCAAAAAAAAATGGTAACAAGTAATCAACAGAGGATAATAGGGCATCTCACTCTCCTTTTATCAGCCAGGCCAAAACTGGTTTCATTACATAATTTTAAATTTGAAAGGGCAAGGACCCTACTTCATCTCGAGAACAAAGTATAATAGGCTAGTGAAAGAAAATCTGGGGTTTAGAGTCTATCTTTAGAAATGAAACAAAGAATAGAAGAATACACCAACGAACAAATACTTAATAATAATAATAATAATAATAATAATAATAATAATAATAAATTATCTCTGATTCTTCGCCACAAAAAGTAATTAAAAAAACTATACGCGATCATGTTTAAGAAACATACCACTAGTTTCCGATTTAATATGATCTCTTCAGTTACAGAGGAGTAAAGGGCACTTGTTAAGGTTGTGCATGTGGCGGCTTCAGGACATAAACATTCTCCTGAAGGTAAACAGAGCATGACAACGGCATGCAATTCAATATAAAGAGGTTCCATTGACTCATAGACGTAATCTTCTGTGAAATCCAACCACGGACTTTCTTTCCCTACAGAAAGGAAAATTATTTGCAGAAAGATCGTGAGCAATGAAGAGTAGTATGCCTGGGGTTCCTAATTATGAATGGGGAAAAGAATAGATAAAGCATACTAAGTAACAATGAAAACGACGAATCGAGTGTCTCATTAGCAGCTACAATGGATCTTTGTTTTTCTTCCAATGAGAGATCGAGGGAAGGCGCTTCATTATTCTCCAACTCAATTTTGAGCCAGTTGCGATATGTTGCATCACAGGCAAAATATTCACTCTAATGAAGATATAAATTCTATTAGATGAAAGTACACAGTAATCAAAACAGGTAGTACAGCCACAATGACCAACATGTAATTACAAGAATTGGAAGCATACCCAATCCTCGAACTCTTTTAAGTTCTCCAGAACACCATTATCCTCCAACGCACTAAATGTTTCTGAATTCTGCCTCAAAGGCTCAGCAAGAAGACTAAGTAACTTGTGTGCACCATTAGGAATTGATGGGATTCTCCACATGGATATCAGAGCAAACTCTCTGAACAGGATATTGCTATAAAACAGCAAACGATTGAAATTCAAAAGCTGTAGAAAGAAGCAGTATAGGAAAAAGAAAATATGCATTAACAATAGACCAAATCCAACATCCATATATTACCATTACAATGTAGGCATACAAATAATAAAATAGCCACTCAACCTACACTTGAACTAGTTTACAGAAAAGTGCAAGAGATCAGCGTTGCTTCGTTGCTCCATACTAAAAGGACTTGCACTATCAATTAACTTCAAAGTCAAATGTAACTCCAATAAAGTATCAAAAGCATCACCCCAGATTTGCAAGAATCAATCAACATTCATAATTTATCATGATATAGTCAGTCTTCCAGAAAGTGTGCCTAGGAGCCATGCCCTCCCAAGACACCTCGCTTCAAAATGCCTCAAGTTTTCAAACAATTTCCTAACCCGGTTGCCAAAAAAAAAACACTTAGGATATGAAATCCTAGTTATGTGGCCACCATAGTTTGAACCAATTTCCTCTAAGCCCTTTTTTTTAGAGTGTGGTTTATACTCTAGTGTGCCTTGCACTAAAATGAAACATTGGAGGTTCTACAGCAACAGCGAACTACAATTATTACCTATGTGCCAATGCTCGGAGAAGAAGTTTAGTACTAACATCTTTGACATTAGCAATTGTGGAAGGAGGGGTAAAGCAAAGCCACTGGACAACCATAGCTTTCTGAAGACTCTGCAGGCGGTGTTGTTCTACAGCATCTGATAACTTGTCAGAACTACCAATTTTTGTCTCCCGTGATCTTGATAGTACACTGGTCACGTATATCATATAAACACGTAATAACCATAAACAAAACTAGATCATGTGAATTTCAGGCTTGAGTGTTGAAGAATTAAATCAAGTAAATGCAAAAGTACCTCTCAATAATCTCTTCAAAACTGCCCCTTGAATCACCGTCGGGAGAAAATGGTAAATATTCTATAGCAGAGAGAAAGATTTTATACTTGACTTGCACGCTGTGAAAAAGCAAAAAGGTATTAAAAATTTTCCCCTGAAGTAAATTTCCCTTATTCAAGAGAAACTGGGCATTGCAAGAAGCAAAACTAATCAGAAAACTTGGATTGCAAGAACAAATGCCCGAAAATGCAGCAAGACCAGCTAGTAAATACAGAGTATTAGTTGAAAGGTAATCTACGCACATTTCACGGACCTTTGATAAAGAAGAAATTACTGTATTTTCAAAAAAAAAAGTATCAAGTACAAATGGGTTTCACTTTTGTACAATTTTATTAACATTATTAGTCTTTCCATGATTCATATGTAATATTCTTTTCATGATGATACATAAATAATAATACACGCAATGACGATGCCCTCAATGCAGTTTTTGTTTCCATTGTCATTCTCATTTTCATCTTTGTCATTGTCATACTCATCATCATAATTATGCTATTATTATTGAGAATGATAATAATATCATTTATCAACCCTAGAAGCCATCTCTCTCTGCACATACATCAGTATTGCTTTTTCAGAATTGTGCCGAATATTTGAGAACCTACTATGTACGGATTATATAACTTCTAACATCCACCAAAAAGATTATTCATATGATGGTGTCATCTCTTCACAGTTGATGTCAAATCAGGAAACTGGAAACGTGGTTAAATGAGATGGCAAAACATTTTGAAATTCAATATGAATTATATAACTTCTAACATCCACCAAAAAGAAATCCTCATGTTGAGAACATTTGTCTCATCAGCCAAATTTGATTAGTCAAAGGATCACCATTAACCTTCTTCGATGTAGATATAAAATCACATAAAGAACCTCAAATCCATACGCCTTATCTTGTAGCATGCAGATTCAAAAACCAAAACTATTTCGACTGTAAGGATTTCAGTCACCTGCTGTGGAGCCGAAGTTCCATCATGTGCACAAAGAGGTTGATGCATCGATGGCTTGCTAGCTGAGAAGCATATACACCAACCAGCTCCTCATGTTGCACCGAGAAGAGAAACATGGCATACCTGAAATCCACAGTAAATTATCTATATGGCAAAGATTATAGCCTTGTCACATATTCTATCAATCTAAGTCAAGATCAGGAACCTATCTAGAGGGGGGGGGGGGGGAAA
>NW_019272029.1:3852653-3872095 GCF_002738345.1 Cucurbita maxima | reverse complement strand
GGGGGGGGGGGGGGGGGGGAAAGACATTTTCTATTGTTTCACGAGAATGATGAGATAATTAGATAGCTTTAGAATTAATCTAGAATCAAAGCATATGGATGATTACAAAATATTTAGGACCAGCAGAAATTACAAGAATATTCATTTATTTTTCTCAATGAAATAGCTGCTTCTTACCAAAATAAACAAATCATAAAAATATTTAAGAGCAGCACACCAAAAGCAAACATGGAAACAAATTTCATCCCACATCTATAATCCCTCTAGTCTTCTTTTACCTAAATATTCTATGTTGTCCTCATCTAAAAAAAGAACAAGCCTTTTACCTACATGTGTAAAATAAGATCGCCAATATTCATGATCTTCTCTCTGAAGATATCCTTCATTTCTTCAGCAAGTAAATATCGAAGCACGAGCACTAAATGAGCACCAAACCGAATCATTTGAGGATCTCCATGAGGCCTAACAAAATCCAAACGCAAGCATTTTTGAAATGGCAGTATAAGCAAATAGAACCATATCTGTCTCAAACATAGACATTTATCTGTAATAACAAAGACATTACATGACCTGAAAGCATCTTGATCATCTTCTGAAGGTGCTATCCATGACCAGATTAGGTCCAAGAGACGAGGAATGTCTCCAAGCATCAAGATCATCTGGAAAAAATATCATACAATGTAAGATGGAAGTTTTTTCCTTCTATTTCAACAGTAACCAACAGAAGACTAATAAAAAATTATGAACTTTGTTTCCAGTGAAAATCATCATGGGATGACTGATGAGAGAGCTATGAGAAAAAGGACAACAAACCCATTCCCTATCATGTAAAATTGTAAATAAAATACAGAAATTAAGTTTATTTGCACAATCCTAAGACTTGTGGTTTAAAAGTATTGATTAGGTAAATGGATAAATAACGATTTTATAGGAGTAGTAGGCCCCCTTCGCTCATGCACGTTGGATAGTCCATGACTCCGGTACAAAGGTGAGAAGTGAGTAAAATGTGAATGGGGGAAGCTAAAGAAGGATGTAGACTTCTTTTGATATATGCAAATTCTGTTAATAACAGAATGCTTGTACTAGTGCATGTGTAGGGAAAGTTTCCTATGATGTAAATCATGACGGGATGGCAGCTATAAGAAAAAGGACAACAAATTCATTTCCTACCATGTAAAATTATAAATAAAAGACAGAAATAAGGTTTATTTGCAATATCCTAAAACATATGGAAGAGGAGCTGTGATGGAAGAGGTTAAAAAGATACTGGCATCGGAGAGGATGTTTGTGTTGGTAGAGGGCATTGCAGCTGAACCAATTTTACAGAATGGAAACCAAGGAAGACACTAAAGAATCTAGTAGCCAGGTAGGGAGAACTGACTGATGCAACAGTAACTTAACCAACTGGTGAGCTTCTATCAGACCCAAGCTCCAACTAAGGAGGATGATACCACATGGGTTCAAGCACAGTTAAATAGCGAGAGTGACACCTTATTTAGGAAGGTGCGAACAGATGCTGAGCTAGTGTCAGACAAATATAAGGTTTGTGTTTCCATTGAGTGTAGAAATTTTCAGCAGGACACCAGTTAAATACAAGGAGCTGAGAATGCATTTAGTTCAAGAGGATTTCAAAACAAAAAAAGAACGGGAGTCAAATAAAAGTAATAAATTGTGCAATTTTGTAATGATCTCCTCACTTTTCAATACAATCACCGAAACTCTCTTCCTAACTTTATCACTCTACCATCATCAAATAAAAGCAATCAATCTTAGTGTTTTTCAATTTAGAAGACGGCACACAACTAGGCCCAATTCAAGCCCAGGCCACAACAAAAAGTCTTTTGACACCATCAAAATAGAATCTATAAAATTAACCGGCCATCACAATAGAAGAATTAATCATTTGAACAAGTTTGCTCTGCCACACATGTTTCCTCTTTGGTTTAGTTGCACCATTTAATAAGTAAAACCTCGGATAAAATTACCCTGGCCATTCAAATTAAATCTAAAATACCTGAATTTGCCGCTGCTGCTCTTTGCATCCACGATTTACATTTTCATGCACCATGTCGCTGAATCAGGAAAATGAATAGACCTTACATTGTTAACATCACATTACTCATCCTCATGAGTAGTAACATCATATTGTATTCGTACCCTGAATGGAGTTTTTGAAGGAGGGCAGAAATTTGGCGTGGTTGTTGGCTCAGGACTGGAAGTGGCCAACTTTCTGGTCCATCAGAAGCCTGAAAGTTTCTACCACTTTGTCCTGGACTTTCATCTACAGTGTCCATAATGCTTTTGAAAAGATCCATCTTCCCTTGTGAACGAGTGAGTTCAAGATCTACTTGAACATCTAGCCACGACTTTGCCATTGCCCAGCATGCTGACTGCATGCAAATGGATAGTCTCAGAGCATTTGACAGTGTTAAAACAAATTGATATTATCAAAGGTCATCGGAAAAAAAATCTTAGGATAACTCTTTTCCATTATATTAGGTTTCTTGCATATAAGAATATAATTAGATAATTTATGCTTAATTGTGAGATCACCCAAACACCGACAGAAGACAATTAGTCAACACAAAACATTAGCCAATAGTATTGGCAAACAAATATCCACACTAAGAAACTCATCGACCTCCCAGTTCACACCAACTAAATTAGCAGGTCTGTTCATATGCATCCCTAATAGTGAAATGGACAGATCACAGAAGTTTCAGTTAAACATTCTAAAATTTGCAGGGATTACTGCCACAAGTATACCTCCCAATCTGTGCATATAGGAAGTACACGCTTCAAGTTTCCACATTGAGCAGCATATACAGCAGCCTCATACTTCCCACCATCTACTTCAGCAATTTTCTTCAACAATTGCACAGAGTACAAGTAGAAGCAAAAATAAAATAAATGTTAAGAAAAATAATTAAAAAAAAAACATAGAAAACATCTTCTATTCATTGTCCGCCCCAAAACATGTAATAGCATAATTGTTATTGAGCTCACCAGAAGTATACCAGAAGTATACAATTATGATCATACATGTTTACCATCAACCATCAGATAGAGATTGCACATGAAACATTGCTTAAAGAGTTATACAACCAACTTCGAAACAGAAAATAAAACCTATCTACTGCCCTTTGAAATAACAATGACTACCTCAGATGCACAATAAGAAGCCCATTTCCAAAGACGCCATTGGTGGCCAATGCCACTTTCAAGCTCAATGGCTTGTAGAATTCTGTTCTTTCCATTCCTTACCAAGGCATCAATGGAAGGAAAGTGTTCAAATCCACCAAAAGGACACAAAGTTGCAGCTCTCCACGGCTGCCAACATGTTATTAAATGTATCACAGGATGTAAGATGATAAACTGGAGCATTGGAAGGGAAGAAGCCATAGCTCTCAGAGATTTGTTTACCTGTCCTGCTGACCGGCAAAGATCACATGCTTCTTTCATTCTCCCAGCCTTTAGAAGAGTCCAGACATCTTCTAAAAGAGATTCATCTTGTTTCTGTTGAGAACATTGTCAATTACTATACTGCCTTCTAAACTAAAGCGACTCATATGTAGTTATTTTCCAGTCTAAGTTTGTCAATCTTTCTTATATCAATTTTTGTAAAAGAAAAACAGGTCAAATCACACACAAACATCCCAAACTACATGTCCAAAGTATGCAAGGATGATAAACAGAACATGAGATGTGGTGGTAAAAAGGACAATAAAACATCACAAGGCACCAAAGGCTATATATATATATATATATATATATATATATATATATTATTCATTCAAGGCCCAATTTAGCATAAATAAAACCGTACTTTGTCATCTGGCAGCTGATGAGCATGCTCACGTGTTGGAGCGTCAAAATCCAAGTGATGAATAACATTTGTATTAGAAGTCCCTTTCTTGAGAGAACGCTGAGTATTATGCCAAACTCCAGAAGATGGAAGATAGGTACCAACATGAGATCCACGAATCTGTAAAAACATATACAAAGCGTCAAAGAAAACTGGCTAACCCTAGTATAAGTTTTTAAAAGTCACAAAGATATCACTTTCCAAGAGTTATCTCAGGGACTCGATAACCTGAATCTATAAAGTTTCAAGAGCTAAGGGTTTTAACTTACAGTAAGTCTGTTTAGCAATGTCGACCATTATTAAACATATCATGTCAGTGACAGCTATAACTAACAATCTGTGACTTGAGAGCTAGAATAAAACACAGTAGCGGTAGCAAGCAGGACACACAATTAAATACAACATTAATTTTGAAATATATCACAACCATAGTATAAGATATGATTTCTGGTAGTAAATTATCAAGTAAAGTTCTCAGAATAACTCATCACCTTAGTTTCCAAATCAAGTGCTTTAGAGGCTAAACCTTCCAGCCACTCAACAATTCGAAGACATAATTGAGCTGTATGGTCTTCTATGACAAACTGGCAGGCCTCCAAGTGCGATGTTGGGGGAAACTGCCACAAAATGAAAGCTTCATTTAGGTTTTTCACACTTGAGTAATGTTTAAAATGTAATACAAATTCTTATTTTTATTTGGAAGAAAAGAACAAAAAAATACATAACCACAATTAGATCTTTAGGTGTCTCTCTCGTTGCTGCAAGAACAAGATACCAGTATTAATCCCAAGGTCAAATAGTAAAATATTTTCAGTAACAAGCAACAGCATGTATTTTATATATGCGTGAGTGGGTTAGGTGGGTGGGTGAGTTAATCTCCTTCAACAATAGCAGAAAAGACACCGTCCATGCTAGCCAAAATGCTAACAGAAAATAATATTAATTGCCAATAGGCAGCAGTTAGAGAGTGGGAGAAAGAACAGGAAAAATAATTCAAGGAACACCAGAACGACTTTATTATCTTTTTTTTTATAGAAGAGACATTAAAGGCTATGAATTTATCATATAAAGGACCTAGAGGCTGGGGTAGCCTTCCCAAAGAAACTAAAGAAAAACCTTCCAATCAAGCAAGATCAAAAGAAGGCTATAATTACAAAATAATTCTTTTGTGGTTTGAACTCCACCATGTTGAAGTTGTGTATTGTACATTGTTCTAAAAATTGATGCCATCTACACATTGTTATTATCAAGAAGCGGCAAAAAACAATAAAACTCGGTCCACAGCTGTGCTAACGCTCATCATTGTCTAAACAAGCAAGCTTCACATTGAAAAAGAATGTTGTTGCAGGGAAAATTTTAATATACCAAAATTTCAATTACATGCAGCAAGGTTTAAAGTTACACATTTGTTGCCATTTAAACGGAGAATTGAATCAGGATCCAAAATAACATACATGAAACAGAAAACAGAAATTTGTATACAAATACAAAATACAATTTTTAAAAAGTTGAAGAAAGAGATATTTCCTTTCCCATAAAGGTACCACAAGAGGGACCAAGAGGCAGCTTCATCTACAAGAAATTGGGCCTTCTGCCTCACCAATTTGTCTTCAGAAAAGCGGTGCTGAATGTCAGAACCATACCTAGTGGAAAAAAACAAGAAGTTCAGAAACAAAAAGGGATATGGCGCTTAAAGAATTAGTAACAATCAACAGTTCAGTCAAGTTTTCAGCGCACACAATTTTCTTTGCAGAATCAACTTCCTCTTATGCTCATACTGTTATACAGTTGGTTGCTTGTTCTCCCAAGTTCATTGATTGGCTATGGTCTATCAGTAGTAACCACGTCGTTTTACAAAGAGACTTCTTTTTAGATGACTATCACTAGGATGTTGCCTATATATAAAAATGATGCAGAACCTGAGGTAATTTCCTCAATGCTTGCTCTTTGCTTGAAATTTAAGGATTTTCTTACAACATAAAATCAAGTGGAAGATTGCTCTCCCGGTCAATATCTTTTTTTATAAGAAACAATTTCTTTGACGTATGAAAGTTACAAAATGGATCAAAGATCCATGAAGATTACAAAGGTTTTTCCAATTGGCTAAAATGGAAGCATGAGTAAAAAGTAAAGTGACTAGATAATTTAGACCAAGAGGTAGCATAATAAATAACTAGATAATTTACAACAAGATATAGCATAAGGCTCTCCCTCTTCATATCAACAGCCTTTCCTCATTTCTTGCCGGTCGTCCTTTTAAAGGGCTAGGAAAATCTTATGACTTCAATTTGTGCAAGTGTCCCTTCAGTTGATGTGGCCCAATAGAAACAATAGTATTCAACAACAAAGAAAATTCTTCGGGGCTTCTTAAACAATGGAATTTCTCTAACTCTTAGCTTCAATTCTTTTTGTATTATCTGGAAGCGTTTTTTTTTTTTTTTTTTTTTTTCCTTTTTTCTAACTATGTCACCTTGGGTTTTGACTATCCTTCCCCTTCATTTTTATTTCATACCATCAACAAAAAAAATTCTTATCACCCAAAAAAATCTAAATAGATGATAAGATTTCAGAGAAACTATATAAAGACAAGCATAATGTAATCCATCCAACTTATTCGGAAAACCAACAACAAGATGTCTGTAAAATAAATGAAATGAGAACAGCATAGAGGGAAACGTACCTTATCGACTCTGAAACATTGCGACAAGAACTTTCAAATCTTAATATCAAGTCTGGGATAGACATCAATCCTGACAAAATATCTCGAGAGAATAAGACATGAAGTGTACACTTCTTCAAACAAACAGCCCATGCCCAAAGGGAGGACAAACATAAAGAGTAAGAAATGAAATATGTTCGACATAATTAGAACCTTGGATTGAAGAGTCCATCAGAGATGCAAAAAAGGGATAAGTTGTATCTCCACTATTAGATAATGGGTCATTCTCATGCTTGCAAGCCTTCAGTGAGTAGCGAACTGAATCGGGACCTAGAGACGCTACTGAAACTGCCTGGCTATCGCCATCAAGACTTTCAGCATCTTCTTTAAAAGTTTCAAGAGGTGCGGCATTTGTTGGACTATAGAAACTCTGTCCGTCGTACAAAATCCTAGACTCACTGACTGTTGAAAATGAAACTTCCTTGTGAGGAGATATGCTTGAAGGCCTTTTCCTGCATAAGTTTCATGCTAAGTGTGGTATTGCATCAAAAAAAAAAAAAATTGATAAATTCAACAAATATGGGTAATAAAGCTACGTAACAATTTTTTTTTAAAGTGAAAACCCCACTCCAATCAAGAAAAGCTGCAAGGACGGGGCAAGAACAGAGCAACAGAATGCATAGGCAAACAGCATAGCTCAACCCAAACAAATGACAGCCATCTAGACAGAGAAAGTAAAAAAGCAATGCACCCGGCTTGATCTTAACGCAATGAGTTGAAATTGAGCATTAGAAAACATTCGAATCAAACAAATACCAAATAGCGAACTAAGACCACATAGGTTGCTCTTACAAACCCAATAAATAAATTAGTTAATTGAAACCTCTGCTCAAGAAATTAACTTTAAACTGAGTAGATGACGCATTTTCTCGGCAGCATTCATATTTTACCCTGCCGAACGAATAAAGAGAAAGCAAACCGGAGAACGCACCTGTACCGACGAAATCGCTCTCGAATCGTGAGGTCTTCAGGGTCAAAGTAGGTGGGAGAGACGTCCATTTCTTCGTCCATGCTGGAATATGAATTCGGCTTTCCTCACGAAGCACAGAGGATTTTGCTGATTCGAGGGAGAGAGCGGAGAGCAAGCAAGCGCGGGAGTGTGCGGAAAAACCCCTAGGTTCAGTCACCAAAACCCTCGGGGCAGGGGCCTCGCCAATAAAGGCACGCCCAACCCAATTAAACCGCTAATAAACCGGGCCAATTTCAAAGATTTATGGAGATATTTATAAAATTATTTTCTCTTTTACTTCAAATGATTAATTCATTTCTTTTTTCTTTTTGCATTTTTGTAAACCAAAAAATAAAATAGTAAGTTTGTTATAATGAGTAAGTACAAATTCATTCCAGCTATTTTGACCCATCAAATTTATTTTAATAGCATATTTAAACGAGTAACTGAAAGATTTACAGTCATATGCTCTACAATAACTCGAAGATTTACAATCATATACTCTACAATTAGACTTATTTTAATAACTGAGTTGTACCGACCATTTCGACACAGAAGATTTGAACTGATAACACAAGATTAATATTTTAGTCCTCTGATCTGCTCCACAAACTAATTTGTACCCGCCATTTCCGACACAACCGCAAGTACTTAGCATAAAAAAAATTAAAAAAACAAGAAATTGCAGCATTTAGAGAACAAAATTAACACAACAAACTTTGTCCAAATATATTGAAAATTTCAGAACTTCGAGTATAGTGTCCATTACACATTATTAACTTAGGTCGTTTTAAATGTTGTTATAATATATGATGATTATTATCATTATTATAATTATCTCGATATATGAGGGAATATCATAGTCTAAAATTAATTAAATCATTCTTAGTTACTCCTGGCATTAATAATGGCACAAAACAAGCAGTGATAAGAATATTGTGCTCCTCAATCATTCATCATAAAAGGAACAGAAAATGGAAGGAAAACTAAGAACACCCAGCTAGTCCTCATATCCTTTTTCTAAATTCAGATATACTCGGGTACACAATAATGACATTCCATTAACACAGCTCCCAGCCTATTTTTAAAACTTTTTAACAATAAAAGCATCATATACTAAGCCTCAGAAGCTCTCCAAATGAGGAAAACAATAAAAACATCCACCACATCTCTCAACAGAACTAACCACACTCCATCATTTTGTATACATCTCTCTCTCTCTCTCTCTCTCTCTCTCTCTCTCTCTCGTTATGCGCCTTACTGATAATACATGAGCTGCTGAGCTGCCGCAACGTTCTGGAAGCCACCATCATAGATGGCCTGACTTGAGCCAGCGGCACCCATCCCCCCCATGGCTGCCTGCTTTAAAGGATGTGGTATCTGAGGCTGCATAAGTGCATGGACGCTACCCATCTTGCTCATAGCCAGTTGCCGCTCATACGCTAAAATATCAGTTGCCAACAGTCCTGGGATTGAACCTGCTGCCGGGGGAGGAAGCGGGTTCGAGATGGTTCCAGGTGGAGTTGGCTTGCTTCCCCAAGAGCACTGCAAACACAAACGGTACACAACCCCGCCAGTTAGAACTGACTTAAGAAAGCTACTCCACAAACACCTTCTAAAATTATATATACACAAGAAGGAAACGAAACCTTGATCTGTTTGCCACAAAGATACGACTGAGTATTCCCCATCTGAATAGCCAAAGAAGCCTCAGCATGAGTGCTATATCTAACAAAACCAAAGCCCTTATCACGCTGGATGCGAACCTCCTCAATCACACCAGCCCCAAGAGCATGAAAATGGCGATGAAGATCAACCTGCGTGGCCTGTATAAATGAAGAAAAATTATTCAAAAAAATCCAAAATGCCAGTAATCAAAAACACCCAGATATCACTGATATCAGACAACTAGGTAAACGCTACAAGATTATTCTTCGAGAAATTATTCTTTTCCTGCCAATTCCTGGAATAAAATTATAAATTAAACCAGAGCGCCCTTCTAGAGACGGGTAGAATTAAAAGAAACCTCATTTTATACAGCAACCTCAACCAAGTGTTACACTAGCAAAAACTTGGCAAGTTGAGTACCAAAAAAAGTTCATTCTGTTATCTTATCATTGGCAGCTTGGAGCCAGATAAATCATTAAAAAATTTTAAAATAAAAATAACAAAGATAGGAATGAGGTATCTTACCTCTGGAGCAAGATTGCCAACATAAACAGTAGTGTACTGAGGGTTGTTCTCTGGAGCATCACTATTGACCGTCTCTTTACCATCTTCTGCAGAAATGTCAAAATTCATGCAAGTATTGTCAAAAGCTCATTAAACATGGAGTATGAATGATTCTCAAGGTAAACAAAACGACAAAACTGGAACATTCTAAACTTAATAGTTTCTAATGAAAGAAATGAAAACCTCATTAAACATGGGGTATGAACACTCACCAGATGATCCATTTGTAAGTTCTGCAATGCTTTTCACATCTGAGCTCTGCTTGTCTTCATTGGATCCAGCACCTTTTGTAGCCCAGTTGCAACGAATCTGTCTACTCCCAAGCCACTTACCTGAAGGAGACCGTGCATGGTCAGCAATAGGGCAATATAGCAAAAGACTTTCAATAACAAAAGTTAAAGACAATATGCTACTCAATTTCAATGTTGTTATAGATATTTGATAACAATATACCACAATTAAAAGAAATCACAAATGAAGAGATCATCAATCTTTTCTTTTTTCAGCCAATGATTTGATTGTTCAACCAAATGAAAATCTAGTACAAGAAATTAAAACTATCAGAAGCAATTAAGTCCTTACCAGTCAGGTCATTTATTGCACTTTGAGCATCCTGGAAAGGGAGCAAAATTTAGTAGAGAGAGAAATAATGGCAAAAAAATATATTTCAATTAGATGTAGTTTGAACCTGTTGGTTGCGAAAAGAAACAAAACCAAATCCCCTGGAACGCCCAGTCTTCTGATCCCACATAACTCTGGCATCGCTGAAACCAATAGAACACAATATCAGATGTTGTACGATAAAAAAGACAAACTACTAACATATCCATTCCAACCCCAATAGCTTTTTGAGCTGTGGAGTACTGCAAACTTATATCTTGCATAACTAGAAATTACATGCAAAATTCAAAGGACAACAAACAAATTAAAAAATAGTTTCCAGGGGCTGAAGCTTACGAACAGCTTGGGAAAACAGAAAAGCATGCAAACAAAGTAGAATCAGTAACTTCAGGGCTAAGATCACCCACAAAGATGTTGAAATGACCTGTACACAAAAGAAGCAGGTGAATATAGAAGAAATTATTTAAACAGTTGCAACTCACAGCTACTGATTCAGAACAGATCCCACACCTGATGTATCCTCTCTCTGACCACTAGCATAAGCCCAATTTACTTTGATAGGCTGCCCAAACCTGCAAAGCACAATATTGAGACAGGAAACAGAAGTACAAACATGGAAAATGAAAAAAAAATACAGTTCTATACTTACAAATGCCTCCCATTAAGTGACAAAATAGCCATAGCAGCTGATCTGCGATCAAAATAGTGAATAAATCCATAGGATGACTGCATAAAGCAGTGGCAACAAGGATGTTAATAGACAGGAAGGAAACAGAAGACCTTGAAATTATCAGTACTATAAACAATTAGATCTATTCCATTGTATGGGGAAATAAATAGAGTTAGAACAAAGGTTTCGTATCATAGGCTCCTGTGGACCAACCTTCTCCTTTCTAACAAGCTTGCAGCTTTCAACAACGCCTGTACTCCCAAAAACCTCTTGAAGAAGTGGTTCAGTTACCTGTGTATGTACATTTCCTACGTACCTGCATTTCCTCAAAATTAAAGAAACTAAAAGTTTTAAAAAAGGAAAAGGAAAAAAAAAAAATACAAACAAAATATAAGTAATCGACAAAAGTCATATAGTATACATAAAAAATAAAACTCAACAAAAAAAATCTAGCTACTTGGTTGAGATTTGAGAAGGCGTCATTTTAAAGCATAAGCTCAAATTAAATGATTAGAGATCCAGTCTCTTAGGAACTATAGAAACAAAAAGTATGACAACTTGATAGTCGATGACAAATCTGTGACAGAGAGACATGACGACTGCAAGAAAACACAAGTTAGCATAATGCAGAAAAAAGAGGTGAAGCGTCTAAAAAATCACTCACACACTGCGGCAGGTACTTGGATCAAAACCTGGTGGTAAATTTCCACTTGGAATTGGTTCGAGCTGCATAATGGAAACAAAAAAATAAATAAAAAGGAAAATAATGGAATAGTATATGATAGAGAAGATGCATCTTTATGAAATGAGTGAAAAACAAAAAATATATATATAATGGATGCAATCATGCAGATTAAACGAAATCTTGCAACCAAATGAAAAGCTAAACTCGATGGTATTTCAACCAGTACATTGGAGAGACAGAGATCACACAAGTAAAAAGGAAAGCAGTGAAAATAACAGGAAAGACACGGACCAGCTACAGTAACTCAAGATTTCACGTCATAAGGAAATTCCAGTTCTATGATAATGTAAGCTGGTAAAACCTAACTGGGTTGGTGGAAGTCAACTGTCCTCAACCAGGATGATAAATTATGTATAAAATGGTATAATCTGCCTGAACCCCAGAGCGGATTACATTATAAAAAAAAATAAAAAATGATTCACAAACATTATGCATCGACAGCATACACGCCGAATGGAAAATTTTAGCCCCAGAAGTGAGCCACTGCATGCACGTCATACCATCATTGATGGCCCTAGAGCATCTAAAGGGATCCTGTTTCATGTTTTGTTAAGATAAAAGACTTCAAGAAACCAAAAATTAATCCAAACGGGCTCAACATTACCCAGCAGATACCCACAACTAATCAGAACTATAAAAAAAATACGAATACCCATCACAAACATTCAATCTCTCAACACGGGGGAAATCATTTGTTTACAAAAATTCAGAACTCGAAACCGTACAAAGCTATAAAAAAAACACCGCTACGACAGACAGCACCGAATCGGTCATAACTTCACAAGTACTACTCATAGATCGACAGCCAAACCCCACAACAAAAATACAGCAATGGCGAAAGAAATACGTGTAGATCATACGAATGTGAGCCGAAATTAAAACAAAGAAGAACTCGAACCTGAGGGTGAGCTAAGAGACCAGGATGGTAAAGAGACTGTTGCTGAAGCAAAGCTTGCTGCATCAAAGCTTGTTGCTGTTGTTGCTTCAATCTCTGATGTTGCATTCTTATTCCCTCGATCAATTTTCCGCCAAAAAGAACGAAAAATTTTACCGGGAAGATGAGGGTTTTAGGGTTAAGAGTCGAACAAAGGCCAGAAAAAATTGGAGACGGAAAAGCTCCTCCGGGTTGGGGGAAAATCAATTAATGGTTGCAACTTAGAAGACTTATAAAATGCCGTTTAGGGCCCGGGCGAAGATATCATTACGTATTGGTTACACACGAATATATGACTGCCAATCTTATATTGACACGTGTACATCTTCGTCAAATTCCTGACGATCGTTTTTAAAATTGTATCAAATAATACAAATATATCTTATATTTAACTCTTTAAATATTTATTTGAATAAATCTTCGGACACATTTTAATTCTTAAAATTCGTAGATAATTTATTCCAACCAATTGTTTATTAGGTTAAATGAAATTACCTCACCAAAGCAAAATTTTAAAAATCCATTCATTCCATCAACGTCATGATTTTAAAATGTGTACAATAGGGAGAGGTTCATTCCCTCTCCAACCAACAATGACCCGTGTAGCTCTAATACCATTTGTAACAATCTGAGCCCACCGCCAACAAATATTGTCCGTTTTTTGCCCATTACGTATCGTCGTCCGTCTCACAATTTTTAAAATACGTCTAGGAGAGGTTTTTACGCTCTTATAAGGAATGTTTCGTTCCTCCCTTCAACCAAGGTGGGATCTCACAAATTATAGTTTTTTTTATTATAAATAAAAGATAACCTCACCGACCAAACTTTTTAGCTTTAAAGGGATAACATCACAAACTATATAATAGAGTCCTTGACCATAAATTCGATGCTATATGTTTATGTCTATTTACTTGACCATCAATATCTCGAATATTCATTCGAGAATATCATAAAAATAAGCACTAAGGTCAACAAAAAAAACTACTCTTTCATATTGCATCGAAAATTTAGTTAGAAAAAAAATTCAAAACATGATTGGGATAACATTTGTATTAGTAGGAAGGCATAGTTGTTGGAAGGGGGAATTAATTATATGTAATATATAACACAAAACAGCAAATAAATTTGGAGATAGAAACAATTGACCTATGTAATGCAAAACCAAGTTATAAGTTGAGATCGAGATGCTTAGGGAAGCCTTCTTCAGCTTCGACTTCCGGCTCACGAACAGGTTCAGGTTCAGGCTCGTTGGTTGAGCTACTTCCACTTCCTTTAAGAATACCCTCGAGTTGTTGGTTCATTTGGAACGGCTCTCTCGATACAGTCCTAATGATATAAACAATATTGTTCAATCAAACGAACAAAAATAAAACAAAATCCGTCCTAATGAGTATGACAATTATTACAATTACACCCTCGAACTTTAGTTTTTACAGCTAAACTCTCGACCTTTTAATGGTTGTTAATCACAAGGCCAGCAAGCCTAACTATCTATGTCCATGTCCTGATAATGAGAGGTTCAAAGAGGGAGACAATTGCAAAAGTTGAAAGTGCAAGGGTTGCGATGATAAAATCCCTATAGTTCAGGGGTTTCTTTTGCAAATTTCTGGAAAGAAAGAAGAAAAAAAAACAAGGATAAAGAAGAAAGTTTGGGGATTCCTGCCTACAAATGGAATAATCTTTGTGATAAATTGTCAGCACCACAGTTTCAAATGTGTTCATCAATACTTTTTGAAGACCTTAAAAAGTAGTAGTTCCCCAAGTTTTACAGTGCTCAGCTTTGGGTTACAAATTGTTACTGGGTTTATACAAACAGTGATTCATCTTTCTGTGTAACAAGACAAACATCTACAAATTCACCCTTCAGTAACTTTTCTCCATATCTTTTAACCACACCAGGTTTATATGGCATATGAACTGAATTTTTCATTGGATTGTTCTCTTCTATGATATCTGTATTGGGTAAGATTTTCCTTTCCAGCCAACTTACTTAAGTTTTGTTTTAGTTCTAAAACTAACAAGAGAGAAGGAAAAGAAACATATTTAGAAAGCTTTAATCTTCAAGTAAAAACTAAATTATGAGAAGTACCCATCCAAATCCGTTACACGGATGAACGAAATTTAAAACTTGAAATGATATGATAATGGTATGAAATGAAAACTAGAGTACGAACAACGTCGCACCGGTCGAAACTAATATTGTAATATGTTCTTCAATAAACCAGGTTTACAAAACACTATTTCCGAGTAAATCTTATTTAAACTAGACTATAGGAATAAATTTTGACATGTTTTCTGAAACCAATCAACATTCTTTTTGCTAAAAAAAGGAAGAAAAACCCAAAACAGGATCTAAATAACAGTTTTGGAGAAGCAAATAGAGAAAATCTTAACCAGAGAGCTCTGTTCAACTTCAAAAATCAAAGAGGAAGAACAAAAACAATATGAAAATCAGTACCTGTCTTTTCTCTTCTCAAGAAATCGGTGAAGGGAAGCCCTCCTAGCAATAGGCAAATCTGCCCAATAACAAAAAGGGGGTCAGAAAATCAAATTAAGAACACCAAATCAAGATAATCAACCAGAATCCATCATTGAATTTTCCATGGCGATTGTTACCAGAAGATTTTTTTGTCTCCGTTTGCGGTTTCAGTTGCTGCTCCGGTGCCGGCTTCACCGGAGCTTGAGTTTTGGACACCACATTTGGCTCACCGGCGGGAGCCTTACTGTAGGGTTTTTCCAAAGCAGGACCGAATATGTTGGGGGAGGCGGCTGTGGGGGGAACGGCGGCGGTGGAGGAGATGCGTCTTCCCTTATCAGCCAAGGCCATGATCTCCTTGGCCCTTTCGTTTGGAAAATCATCGTACACCAGAACTTTCCCGGCGTAGAAAATGGTCATTTGAGCGGTTGCAGGTTCCGGTGTGGCCGGTCTCCTAAAACAATCGCCGTGAAGATAATCAGAAATTAGAACTCCATTTCATAGGGATATAATTTAACCTAATAATTATCTTCTTCGCTTTGGCACTTTTCTCTTGGGCAACAGCAGTGAGCAAGTAATTAAAAAATTGTACTCAATTGAAAAGGAAATTAGCCTAAAAGTTGAGGGGAATCTCTGAGCACCTGAACTCGCCCTTATTGATGGCGTTATTGGAGAATCCCGACGAAGGAAATCCGACGAACTTCGGCAGATTATCCTTTTGCTGCCGTGTAGCGTCGGAAGAAATGGCCGTATTCACCATCGGCGGCGGCTTGGCCTTTTCGAGTTCATCTAGATCGTATCCCAAAAAAGGGAGGGGAAAATCTCGAGTAAGTTCAAGGAGATTGGAATCCGATTATCTCGGCGAAGATCTAAAAATTCTGAGGGTTTCAAAATTCGTACAAAGAACAAAAAAAAAAAAAAAAACAGAACCAATTTATCCCTCCCAACCAAATAATAACCAAATCAATACCTCTCGGCTTCTTCCTCAGAGCCATATCGGAGCTCAAATCGGCAAGACTCCGTTTCTCCTTTAAGAGTTGGCTCAGCAGATTACAGGCCTGTGAAAAGTTCGATTTCTCCAGCCGCTTCGCCAGCTGCTTCCGTTCGGAAAATCTCACGCCTCCGCCGGCATCCGATGGATTCGACATGACAAACAACAACAGCAGCAACAGCAAGAAATCAAAATCCCCAAAATCTACCCAGTGGTTGCTGAATCTACGTAGTGAAAAATGGAGTGACGATGGTTTCGCCGGCTCCGGTGGACATAGACGGCGGAGATGAAGAAGACAGGAAGTATAACAGGTCAAATTTCTTCACAGTTCCAATGAGGAAACGAATTGGTCTCTATCTGCCTGCGGCTTTGAAAAATTGTATTACTTAGCAATAAAAAAAGTGAGGAGTTGAAGCACGTTTTTTTGGAGCGTTGAATAGAAAAAAACAAAATTCGTTTATTATTTTTATTATTATTATTATTATTATTATTATTGCCAGAATAAAAGTAGAACAAAAAATATCTGTAACCAAGACCTTTCTTTTTTTATCATTATTATTACCACAACAGGTTTTAAATAGTTTTCAAAAAATCAATTAAACCTTTGATAAAAATAATATTTACATTTTGATAAGAAGAAATAGAATTAATATTATTTTATCTGTATATTTTTTCAAAAATTATAAATTTAATCTCAACTATTAATTTATTATTATTATTTTCAAAAAGTTTTATTCCATTTGAAGTATTTTATTATGTAAGGATTATTATTATTATTATTTAATCAATAAAAACTGAATTTTAAACTAAAATTATATTTTTAATCTTTTTATTAAATACCAACAAAATATTATTTGACGCGTATAAGAATTTATACAAATTTATCTATTTTTTAAAAAGTAAAAATTGACAATTTTTAAAAATTTAAAAATTTGGAGAGGGAATTGAGACTTAAATAAAATAATATAATTTGATATATATATATATATATATTTATTTATTTATTTAATTACAAGTGATTATATTTATCTCTCCCGAGCGTGTGAAAATAACAAGCATGTGGGCAAAATATTAATTTTTAAAAAGTCCACCCCCACTTTTACTTTTATTTTATCTTCATCCCTAAATTTTCATAAAATTCTATTTAGTCCTTTAACTACGACATGTTTTTTATTATAATGGTTGGATGATGAAAGTCTCACATCGACTAATTTAGAGAATGATCATGGGTTTATAAATGAGGAATACTAACTTCATTGGTATGAGATCTTTTTGGGAAGCCAAAGCAAAGCCATGAGAGCTTATGCTCAAAGTGGACAATATCATACTATTGTGGAGAGTTGTGTTCATCTAACATGGTATCAGAGCAATCAAGCCGTACGAAGGGGCAGTCAAAAAACTCTAAACGAGTCAGTCCCACATTGGTTAATTTAGGGAATGGGTTTATAAGTGAGGAATACTAACTTCATTGGTATATTGGTATGAGGCTTTTTGGAAGCCCAAAACAAAACCATGAGATTGGGCTGAGTTAGAGACATTTTTAGACTCATCCCAATTATTCAAATTGTAAATTTTTCCAACTAAAAAATGTGAGATCTCACATTGATTCAAGAGGATAATGAAACAATCCTTATAAATATGTGGAAACTTCTCCCTAACATACGTGTAATGTAGAAACTCACAAGGGAAAATGCAAAAATCTTGACGGAAATCCGGTAAGGAAACGGCCAAGAGGACAATGTCTAGATGAATACCGATTTCGTTATATAACTCTGAAAGACACGCTTTAAAACTGTGAATCTAACAATGATACATAACAGGTTAAAAACGAACAATATCTGTTAGCGGTGAATTTGGATTGTTACCAATGATATTAGAGATAGGTTTCGTACTGTGTGAGACACTAATCAAAGTAAAGCTAGAACCTCTCTGTAGCAAAAACGCTTTAAAATTGTGAGGCGACAACAACTGCTATTAAATAACTAACTCAACACTAAAATTGTGGTTCAAGGAAGCGACCTGAAGTGATCTAATAATTAATAAAATAGATGGTAGACTAATTATCAAATCTTCCTACTTTATTCGTATTTTATTTACTAATCTTCTTAATAGATGGTTATATTTTTTTACCTGAACAACGTGTATACAAAAATATAAATAAAGTTGGGTGTATTTTTCCATATATATAATATATATTGGTGTATTTTTCAAATAACCTTGTGAACTTAGTTTTCAACACAAAAATATTCGTTATTCACAACATAAAATTAAAAAAAAGGTGGAATAAAATGTTTGAATCTAGGGTCAAAAAGGGAATAGAATAAAAATATGTGACTACTTCAGCAATATTCGATTTTATTCCCTTTATTTTTCTTCTTATTATTTTTTAAAATATTATCGAAACAGGTAAAGTTGACAAATAATTTTTTAAATAAAGAATAATTGTTACATAAATTTTAAAATATGCTTTTATAAGACCATTTATACACTCAACCTTTTAAATTAATTCACCGTCCTCTTCTATCTCGTCCTATTTTAATTACCATCCATTTTAAAAATATTTATTTTGGTTCAGACTGATCGAGGTGAAATTTTCTATTTTAGGTCCATATCATTGCATCATATTTTATCAACATTTCCTCTTAAATTATTTTTTATAGAGATCGAAGTAGAGATTCTTCGTAAGGAATTTATAGGGGTCGAGTTCTCCGTGTGAAAATTTTCTCCTTAAGGAATTTGTAGGGACCATATTCTTTATATACCCTAAAAAATTCTTTATTTGTTTTTTTTAGAAGTCGAGGCCGAGATTCTACCAAAGGAATTTGTAGGGATCATCTTTATATGGAGTTTTTCTCGAAATATATATATATATATATATATATATATATTTTTTTTTTAATTAATTATTTATTTTTTATGAGATGAGACAAAATTTTCATACGAAATTTATAGAGATAACTTATATATATCAAGATAAATATAATAAATTTTCATTATAATAGGATCTAAAAAATTAAATTTTCACTAGCCTTCCAACTGAACCTATTACTAATCCAAAGTTAAAAACATTCAATAAGCATTAATTCTTCGTCTATAAAATTGGATAGACTTAGTTTAACTATCATTTCATATGTTACACACTAATTTAAATCGAGATATATGATCTCACCTCTGTAGCATCTCCATAATAATATTATTATTTTTAATTAATTAATTAAAAAAAAAAAAAAAAAAAAAAAA